>NC_073692.1:121382156-121715656 GCF_029784155.1 Uranotaenia lowii
TTTGGGTTTCAATCTGAATTTATAATGTTTATGATTACTATTGATCCAACATGGGAATTTGAATAAAAATGTAAATAAAATTAAAAAATGATGAATTTAACCCCCGAACCTGTTACTAAAGAATGATACTGGATGTTATTAAAACTCCTGTAATTAGAAAAGAGCATTAAAACCGTGAATCTGCTTGAATGAATCAGATCGATCAAATTGAACTACATACGTTTTTTTCCGGATTATCAAATTCAAAATTCGGCACTACTTAATACGAAGCACTATTTGAGAACAAAGTACACTAGCAAATTTTTAAAATGAACCGCTTACAAATATTCCTTAAGAAGTCCAAATATTCCATTTTCAAGCTTGATGTTAAGGTGTCTTAAGATTCCTTCAAAAATAAATAGCTCGGAACATTTTGACAAAGAAGATTCTCAACTAAACATTTTGAAAAACCAGTATAAATTTAAAAAGAAAAAAAATTATTAGTTAAAAAATTCTTAAATTAGCTGTAAAATAACTGGCAACACAATAGAAAATTTACAAAAACTCTGTTATGAAGGCGTATTATCTAGGATCATTTTTATTGAAGACAGAATGCAGATTTGCGTTGATGTGAAAGTTACAACAACAGCACGACTTCAAACTAAATATCGCTTTTGTAAATTTTCTAGAGTGATACCAGTTATTTTGACAGCTGATTGTGAAATTTTGTATTGTTAATTTAAATTTTTTTTTGAAGTTCTATTTTTTGCCATGATTATTCGTTGAAAATCTTTTTCGTCGAAATGTTAGGAGTTATTATTTATTCTTGAAGGAATATCAATACATAACTAAGCCAAAAAAAGAAATTTTGAAGTTTTTTAATTACAAAAATATTTTGTGAAAATTTCTAAAATTTGCCCGTGTATTTAGTTCACAAATCTTAAAAAAAAATGATGTTCGAGATCCTCCAATCGTTTTTGTTCTTGAAAAGTGCGTTGAATTGTGGAAAATCTACTCCATAATGTGGCAAATTTAAAAAAAATGCTGAATTGTTTTTCTTGAAATTGTTTTAAAAAAGAAACCGCAAAAAACGAGTTAGAAAATAAATCTTTTTTTTTTTGTTTTCAAGTTCTGGTCCTGAAAATTTGGAAGTCGTTTCAAAATAGAGATAAAAATGAATGTTGCAAAGCTTTTGAAACGGTTATGAAACAAGTTGTGACAACCAACGATGATGTAAATAAGTTAATAATGAAAGAATGAGGAAGAGAAACAATTCACTATAAAATGATTAAATTGAAACTTTTTTCACTCATCTCAAAACTTCAAAACAAACCACCTCCAATGCTTTTCTAAGTTTGTTTCAGAGATAACAGTAACTTTTACGACTATTCCTAGCAAATGTTGATAATTTTTAATTTTTTATTTTAATTTATTTTATTTTAATTTTTATTTTTATTTGTTCGAATTTGTACATTTTTGGAAATATCAATCAACAACTTCTAGAAATAATGCTTGGTATTAATTTGAAAAATTTACTCGTATATTTTGTTCGCAAGTCTTTAACAAAAACAGTGTTGTTCATGATCTCCCGACGGATTTGTTCGTGGAAAGTGTGTTGGAAAGAGAATCAACACCCCTATAATATGGTAATTTTTCAGAGCTGTCCCAAAATTTTGATAGATCTTGTCGAGACGAAAAAAAATTTGAAAGAGCTAAGAAAGGGAGGAAATAGTTATAAATTGGAGAAGATGTATTACGTAAGGTAAAAAGTGACAAACATGTTCAACTAGCGTGCCATATTCCAAATTAAGTCAACATGCAGATGATTTTCACTGTCAGCTTTGTACTAATTTTATACCAAAAAAATCTTGTTTGTTTCATAACTTGTTTCTCCCACTGTAGATTTTTAGGGCTCCACAGTGCCTTTTTTTGTCTCGTCAATCGTACCCATGTATACCAGAAAACCAAGTTTCATATATTTTTGCCCAGTCTTTGTTGCTTATGATATCAATATTTTCGAAACACCAAAAAATGAATACGATTAAATTATTATATTACATTTTTTTTTTAAGAGTGCAGATGATCAAAGTCATATTCAAATTCTTAACCCAACCGAATGATCATAATGAAGCTGGGCTATAGTTGTATTGAGTCCCATGAAGTGTAGCTAATCAACACAAAGGTCAGAATTGGAAAACAAAAACAAATTTATTTTAAAAAAATCAAAAAATTAAATAGCAGGGCTATAAAAATCAGTAAATTTGATTTGTAATTGATACAAAATATGAAGATGAAAATAGTTTTGAAATATTTTTGGAGGAAATTTTGTCTTGACTTTTTAAAAACTCATTTATAAAATTTAATTGATAACTCAAGGAAATAGAATTTTTGTGGCCTTTGTTTAAATTATTATACTGGGTTTTGACCAAATTTGCTAGAATGTTGCTCGGATTTTTGGTTGACAATTTTGAAATCAAATGCTCTGTTATTTTCCAGGTTTTAGGTGCTGAAAAAAATCTAGCAACCTTAACTTACATCCCTTTGGCTCCAAGGGCCTCATTTAGAAATCAACGCTCCGAAATTAGTCACACTCAGCTGTTTAAATTCTTGGCACCACGGAAAAAATTAAAATTGTATTGTCTATTGGAATTGATGAACAAAAAAAAACAACAACAAACATATGATTCGGAATTTGTTTATTTTCCTCCATTCAATCAAACAATTCTAATTTTCTAATTTTAGAGATATAATGATACAAAAAGTTAAATTTTACAATTTCTAGAAGTTTGAAAAGATAATGCCTACAAATATTTTAGAAATTATTAGAGAGAATTTTAAAAAATGTGTTATTCCATTTAGCAAATTTGTAGAATAATGCAAAACCATGTGGCTTTTGCTTTAACAAACATCCAAAGTTCAATTTGGCTTCAAACTTTTTTTTAAAATCATTGAAACTCCCGGGGAAAAGAAAACCAAAAAATTTTATAACTTTTTTTGCAGGAGTCAAAATTTTACACTGTTTGTGGTATAAATTTCATTGACCGCTTTATTTTTGCATCACGGAATGTAAAATTATAGCAAAACAATCTATTTTTATTCACTTTTTGAAAACAGACTAAAATAACATAAAAAATTGAAAATTACATCTTTTTTGGATAACACTCGAGAAAAATTGCATCACTCGTGATTTAGATTCCGTATACTTTTAGACATTTTTGCTGTGTTCATCAAAACCCTTCATCAAAACCCTTTTGAGCATTTACAAGAACAAGAAACACAAATTAAAGATGGAGCTAAACAAAAGCGATTGGTAATAAAGTAGGTAATGGATATGAGGTTTTAGATGTTTTTGCTAGTTCTGTTGAGTATCCTGAGTAGTGAACACCTGCAAATGACTACCAGCTTGTTGATGTGTCAAAGTAATATTGCGTATTCAGAGAAAAATTGGATTTACGCAACGGTAGTTAGACCCGAAATTTGACAACCGTAATTTGATAGGTTGCATTTTCGTCAGTGTAGCCGAGAAACACTAAAGCGGGTCATCATATGATTTGTATATCGTTTTTTTAAGATGCATTAAATAATTATTTGAATGAATGAATCGACTTTTCGGCTAGTTTTGTAAAATATTAGATATCGATAAGAGTCGGTTACTTTAAAACATCTATGACTTATTTGAAACATTTTTTATACTGTATATTATGTGATAATGTTAAATGTTTGTGTAAACTCAATTCATTCAAATTTAAGATTTCAAGTTTAGTTTTTATTCAATTTTTCTATTGCGCCAAAACTAAATTTAACTTCAGAAGTCGGACTTCCAACTTCCGACGAAGAAAAAATATGTTATAACTAGATTGTCGGAAGTATGTGTTGTCAGTTCCCAAACGATGCACAATATTTTTTTTTAATTGAGTCGAATGGCGATTTGCAACAAAGCGGTTTGACACGTTGTTGGTTTTATATAATATGTTTATAATTATTTTCACGTCGCAATTTTGGGATTTTCCTCCACAAGGATGATTCATCGCTCAAGATTTTTCAGTCGTTATTTAAATCGTTATTCAAATAACGATTGGCAAATCGTGAGAAATGAATCATCCTTGCGGATGGTAATCACCAAAAATCAGAAACTTAGAGAAAGCTGGCAAAAGTAATTTGACTACTTTTTGGCATTTTTACCGAAACTAAACTCTGGAATAAGTTTTTGACAAATTGTACCGAACACGAAAATTTACCAAAAAGATATGCTAATCCTTCAATTTTATGTACACGGAAAAATAGTGTTATTCATAAAATGTATTGAGAATACACATTCATTGAGACTAATCGATTGATGCTCAAAATTTGTATATCCCCAATTCAATTTTGGGTAGATTTGGGTTGCCAATATACAAATGTAAACTAAAACACGATTACGCAGCTCTGTATAAAAAGTTTGCTGTTGTTGGAATTTCATTTGCAGGGATGTCTATGTGAAAAAAGGGAAAATCGTGTGTGCTTTTTGACGGTGGCGAAAAAACTATCAACCTTTTTTAGCTAAACCGGAGTGTTAGATGATGAAAAGTAATGAATATTAACTTTTCGTACGCTGTTTATGTGGATTCTGTTCATTTCTGGTTCGAAAATCGGTAAATCTAAACATTTTTGTCAATTCAAACTGCTTCAATTTGTTTTTCTTTCGTAGAACAGACGAAGCGAACAAAAACTTCCGGAACCGGATGATATTCAAAATTAAACTTCCGGGACGGCCATTGAAATCCGGTGAATATTGAATACCAACGCAAATCATTTTCCGAAGGACCATCAGACTACGAAGAAATTGAACGAAAAAAGAATGGAAGATTGGTTGGAAAACTCTGGGTCGGATTTGCTCCAGCCATGGGCAGAGCAGGTAATGTTTAATATAATGAAAATCATCAAGAGAATTTAATCTAAAGAGAAATTCTAATTCTTTCAATAGCTGTCGGGCCCAGACGGAACCTGCTACTTCTCTTGGTAATCAGGAATTGAGCCACAGTGTGTTAGTCTACCCGGGCTGGCCACTTCAATTGGATTAACAAGCGTCATATTGGCTCAGGATACTTAAAATGCTTTGGCAGAAGAAAAAAACTACTGGTTGGAGCATTCCGATGTGCACAAAAAAACAAACGAGGAAATACGAGAAAATATCGTGTTTTACATGGGCTGCCGCGAAACATCGGATTCTTACTTTTATCTGGTACGTATTTGGAATTAAATTCTGGTGAACAAATCATACAAGTATTTTTTTTTTACTTTTTAGTGGCTCTACTACATCCCATTAAAAAACGGGTGTGCTTGAGTGATCAGCTAAGAGAACGGCACTGGATAACATTTTCCCTATCAGAAGGTCAGGAAATCGGAGATTGCGGCGAGCTCGGTCAGGAACTTCGTCCCCCAACCTTCCAGTATAGTTCGAACATTAGCTTCTAGGCGCTGAGTAGTAACATTTGGGGAACCTTCCGAATGGAACGTGAGAATTAGCATACGTTCAATTTTCTCAATTATTTTTTTTTTATCTCATGATATTGAACCCGACAATCCTTACGAATTTGGATGAAATGCATATTGCAAATATTGATGATTGATTTGTAGTTAATAAAGAATACATTTTTGAAAAGAGACTTTTTTCTTTTTAGAAATCTAAATTTTTCTTTTGCAGAGATTTTTTTAATGCATGGGCATCCCCATGTCAAAATATACAGAATTGACTAACTGGCTGAAAGCTTTCGAATGTGTAAAAGCTTTTTGCTCACGCTCTGTGTAAAGCGTCCAAACATAAAACTAAGTGGAGACACTTTTCTCGAATCTGTATGGATTTTTATACAGAACAGAGTAACTTTGTTTACCGTGTATAAAAATACGGAGAAAAACAATTCGAAATTAGCTCTGCATTCTTTCTTCTTCTTCCTTCTGATTGAAGTTATAAATCAAGTTTACCAAAGTTCTTTAGGTAAACAATGTTCTAATTAGAACGTTACCATGTGCAGTAATCATTTTAAATGGTGTGAAATGTTGCTGAAATATCATGATTGATTCTGAAACATGATGTTTGTCTTAGTAAAAAACGCATGAAAGTGTTTTGAAGATTTATTTCAGTTTCAAAGTTCAGTTTCCATGGAGAGTTGAGAAAATCCATAATAAGTCTGAACGAGCAATATTTGGCGAATGAATTTTGGAATTAAAATTATTGGTTTCAAATTCTGAACATGTTTAGTTATACTTCTTAAAGAAATCCCCCCCAATCCTTGAGACAAGGTAGAGTTTTGAGTGTCAAGGTTTGAATTTCAATACAAAAGGTTTCTGAAATTACATTTCGAAGTTTACAATTAAAAATGAGGTTTAATTTATGAACGTCATATAGTGTCATAAAATGAAATGTCTTAAGCCTAGTATGATCTGAATACCGAAAAAATCTCCATGGGGGTGGGGTTAAACCAACAACCCACTCCCTCCTTCCCATTCGCACGGACTTGAAAGACACTCTTTGCCAGTTCTTGCATTCATTCCCTCTGTGTAAATGTCAAAACCTCTAGTGTTGATGAGTCAGACTTACCAAATACGTGATGAACGGGATGACGATCAACCCCAAGCCTCCAATATAACTGGAAGTCCCGATACCGACACCTCGGACCTGGGTCGGATAAAGTTCCCCGGCGAATGGGTAAATGATGAGGAATGAGGCCGATAACATTGACTTGGATACAAGATACAGTACTAGGGTTTCGGATACTGCATCTTCTGGTAACAATACTGTTGCAACACAACTGATGCCTCTAAAATGGTGGTAATTGCGTTAAAAAAACAATTTGTAACACTTTTGTACAATCTTACCCCATGATCATCAGCATGCACATCGGCCAACGTCTTCCGTACCTGTCCATGATGATCCAACAGACGATGTAGCTCGGGATTTCCACCAGGGATGACAGGAAGAAGCTCAAGTACTGGTTTTCACCCATGGAAGGTCCATAGTAGCTGAGCCCCAGATAGACCGTTTCGTTGACGAACCAGTTTAGGGTAATGAGGAAAGTTTTTAATCTCATGTTGGGTGTTCGACAAAGATCGAACGCCCCAATGGAAACTTCTTCTCGCTTCACTGTGCGATTTTTCTCCGCCAAAACTCGCTCTTGAAGTTTGTTGCGGAAAGACGATGGAAGCTGTTTTCCGTTAACTATGGCCATTTTTTCTAGAATTTGTAAAGCTTCTTCTAGTCTTCCTTTCATCAACAGCCATCGTGGTGATTCTGGCATCACAAATAAGTACAGGAAATAAAATAAGAATGGTACCGATGTATATAGTGTGAGATGGATCCAGTCGCGGACTAAATATGTTACCCCTGCTAGCATCATAAGGCCGAATGTGTAAAAAGTGCAGGTCATTACTGTTACGAAGGATCTGTAGTTTGGCCCTACCAGCTCCAGGGCAATGATGAATGGAATTTGGTAGACAGCAGGAATGGTAAGTCCAACAATCACCCGGCTGAAGGCCCACATCCCGAAATCAGTACTGGCGGCTGTTATGAAGCTTCCCAGCAAAAGTGTCGCCAGGCAGGAAAAGTAGGAAGTCCTTCTTCCCACTCTATCGTTGAGCATTCCAAACAAATACACTCCCACGGGTCCTCCGGTATTAAGTGCCACCAAACCCAAGGTTGGGTAGATATCGTACTCACAAACGAGGTTAAACTTGAAAGAAAACAAGACTCAAGGTTAATTTATCCATGGCAAACATTGCTCGTTGACCAACAGATTTTAACACACAGCTTGAAACGCGATATGGTAAAAATTCCGCTTCAGTTATTTGCCAGTTGACCAATTTACGTAAGTTTCTTTGCGTATATTAACGATCCGTAGAGGTGCCTTACATATGCCTACACACCATGTGTGACATGATACTAATACCACTTATCGACCCCTTTTCCAACTTTGTCATTCTATCACACGGAACTAGATTGTTGGTTTCCAAATTTTCCGTCAACCTTCCGGAACATTTAGAACCAGTTGTTGGTTTCCCTAAACGCATAATTGTATCATTTTAAAAACTAACTCATATTTTTTTTTTGCCAGCTGTGTCAAACAAAATCAATTAAATTTAACTCTTGAGTAATATGAGACAATTTTAAACGTCAAGTGATCCCCTTTACTTACATCTATAACGATTGAGGACGTCACCTCCGATGTGTTGTACGTCCAGCCATCCCGGCAACTCTCCAGCGGCCAGGAACTGTTAGGCACGACGTCACTCAAGTCGGGACTGTCGGCTAGAATTTCCTTCCAGTCCACTGCGTACCGGGTGCATTTGCTGAACTGTTCCGTTCCGTCATGCTGGACATTTAAAGGCGAACGAAGGAAAAACAAACAAATGGACAACGTGAAGGAATAAATTAATCAACAATCACTTATTGGGGAGAAATTTCAAAAAAAAACCTTGGACTATCGAGTTTAGATCAATTTTTATCATATTTGATTAAAAATGAGGCTATAATAACGGTTATACTTTTCACAGAAGAAAGAGAATAGATTAAAAATATACTATTTAAAATTAAAAGAAACTACCATGGTAGACTTGAATCTGTGATTGATGATGATGACATTTCAACTTCTTAAATGTAGGACTAAGAATTTTACTGTTGAAGAGAATTCCGGTTATTACTGTTGACGATTTGACTAATTTGAATAAAATTTCTCAATACCAGTGTTTTCCGACTTAAAGCAGCCCTTGCATAATTTAAATATGTAAATGTAAATCGTCCGTGTATAGATGCAACAGAATGGTTAAGTAATTGAACTATAAATTCTCTGTGCTTTAAATATCATTTAGGTAAGTATGTATTTGATATGAAAGTTTAATCATATTATTGTGTTATGTTGTCATGTGTATAGTTAAAGTTCTTACGTAAGCACAAATCATATAAAAATGAGTGATATTATTGATGTCTTTGACTATTTTCTCTCTGTGTACAGCCATTAGAATCTTTCCCCAAGAAAACTGCTCCTGTTACTAATGTGTCAATTTGACACTCCAAAAGTAAAATCTAACTAAGTCGTTTGAATTATAATTAACTTCATATAAAACTTATATCAATAGAAACCTTGTAATGTCAGTAAAATATGTTTAGAACATTATATACAGCTAAAGTTACAAGTTTTCTCGTTATTCAGCATGAAAAAAAACCGAAAAAACATGCCTCAGGATTAGGAAAACTGCAGTACTTCATATATTACACGTCCAAAAAAATATTTGTCTTATGCATATGAAAGCTGAAGTTAATGCCTACATCATGAAGCCAAGAAATATTTTTTTAAATTTTTTTGTGGTGGCGTAGCGAGTAGGTATTTTGTTAAAACTCTACCATCGCTCAAACAGTATTTTCAGTAAGGTAGGTTTTTCAGACCACTTTTTTGAACTTTTTGTGACCATTTCATTGAAAAAAATTTAATAAAAAAATTCCTTGGATTCATGATGTAGGCATTAACTTCAGCATGAGTCTCGAAGTTTTGGCAAGAATACTTCCTCTTAAAGATCGATTCAATTTACTATCACTCCGGTTCCTCATCAGGTGTGAGGTCATGAACCCATTGATGATTGTAAATTTCGAAAGGTTACTTGAGCAAAATCTTCAAACTAGATTTATGTCTGTTACCGTGTCCTCATATCAATGCAGGTCAATCCTTCTTCGTATTCTCCAACTCGTGTTTGTAACCCAGAATACGATCATTCTTTTGTCCAGTTTAATTTGTCTATGCAGCAGGAAATTTGTGGAATCCCGGACACGCACCTTTCACTTTTTATTCTACAAATTTTCGAAGCTAAATTTATACACGTCGATGCTGAAAAAATGTTCTTTGGAGTGTTCAACGAAATATTTAGCACCTTTTACAGTCTCGAGTCACCATGCTCTGTGTATAGATCAGAATTAGCTGCTATTCAATGGGCCTTGGATAGTATTGCCACATGACCTGTTGAACACTACTTTATTACAACTGATAGTCTCAGCTCTGTTTAAGCTATCCGCTTTATAAGACCAGGAAATTATACGCCGTATTTCCTCAAAAAGATACGAGATATATTGACCACTTTATGAAGACGTTGCTTTTCCATCAACTTTGTCTGGGTCCCTTCACGTTGCTCGATATTAGGCAATGAGAGGGCAGATTCCCTTGCAAAGGTGGGTGCGATGGAAGGCAACATTTATCAGCGTGAAATCGTCTTCAACGAATTCTATTTCTTGGCTCGGAGGAACTCTCTTGTCAACTGGCAGCGCAGATGGGACGAGGATGAGTTGGGTCGGTGGCTCCACTCAATTATCCCAAGGGTAAGCCTTAAGCCCTGGTTTAATAGATTGGACCTAGTCGAGATTTTATTCGTATACTAGCTGATCCCATACGAACTCCGTTTCGCTTTCAACTTGTAATATGTCATGAACAGTTTGTATCAAAGTCAATTGCCAAGCATTTTCCAGATGCACTTCCGAATTCATTATTGAGTAATATTTGCAAAAACTGCACTTTTTCTGTCGTCTGCAACTACATTTGAAATCAGGAATCAATTGACCGTGCCAAAAAAAAAAACACCGTGTATAATTTTCGACTCGATCGTTGCATAACAACGTAATTATTGCCAAAAGGTTAAACCCATTTAGGTGGCCTCTAATGCAATCTTTGATATCTGAAATCCATTGCCCTTTCCTCAAAATTCCCGTGTGCAAATTTTCAAAGCAATCCGTTTCATAATAACGTCAATATTGCTAAAAACGGTAACAAATTATTTAATAAGGCTGACCCCTTTCGTCGACCCCTTGCAAAACATTTGACATCTGAAATCGATTTCCCGTCCCTGAAAACTATCGTGTGCAAATTTTCATCCAAATCCTATGTATGATAACGACGATATTACAAAAATATTGAAAGGTTAATATGGACGATCCTCTTTGTTGGCCCTTTACACAAAATTTATAACCTGAGATCGATTGCCCGTCCCTCAAAACTCTCGTGTACCAATTTTCATCAGAATCCGATGTATAATAACATCGATATCACATTAATAGTGGATTGTTAATATGTACGACCCCTTTGGCCGACCCCTGATTTTAGCGAACAGTTAATATGGACGACCCCTTTGACTGACCCCTTACACAAAACTTGACACCTGAAATCGATTGCTCGTCTTTCAAAACATTCATGTGCAAATTTTCAGCACAATGCGACAAAAAGTAACGTCAATATCGCGAAAACAATATTTGTCTTGTATGGATGACCCCCTTCAGAAGATGTCATCCGAAAATCTGAAAACATTTTTTTTCCTTCCTGGTCCTAATGAGCATCCATGCCATGAAAAAAGTGATAAAGTGATGTAGACCTAAGCAAACAATTGTAAGCCTCAAGATATGAGCCGTTTCAAATAAAGAAATTACAAAAAAAATAGGCGAATTTAGCCCGCACGGTTTGAGGCTCGGCATAGACAATAGTTATAATAAAACTGTTTTCGCGAAAGTTGAAGAAGATTTTAACATAAGAATTACTCCAATGTATAGAAAACAGATGCCTGCTCATAAGACTGCTCCAACTTTATATGGGAAATTTCAAGCTTGTGAAATGTTATGCGCTGCAGGCGTAAGATGATCATAGGCCTGTACAAGGTCTCATGCCAAATTTGGGCCAGATCGGATCACGGGAACGCTCAACGAGTCTAATGTTTGTATGGGATTTTGAGACATTTTGTTCGGGAGGAACATGAAAATCCAGTTTTCATGAATAATTGTTATCCCCTCGGCCGATTTCTTGCCTAAACTATGAAAAATATTTCATCCGAAGACTACATTTCAATTCGACTTATTATAAAAAAAAAGTTATTCAGCTTCAAAAATGGGGTAACTTTTTTTCAGGGTTATATTCATCACTGTTAATGCTGCGTCAAAATGTTAAGCAGTGTCTCTCATTAATGGTGATGAATATCACCCTTAAAAAAGATAGCTATTTTTTGAAGCTTTATAACTGTTTTATCTTAACTCGAATCGAAATGTAGTCTTGGGGTGAAATATTTTTCATAGTTAAGGCTTTAAGAGAAACTGGATTTTCATGTTCCTCCCGAACAAAATGTCTCAAAATCCCATACAAACTTTAGGCTCGTTGAGCGACCCCTTTCCGTGATACGATCTGGCCCAAATTTGGCATGAAACCTTGTACTAGGCCTAGGATCAACTTAAGCCTGCAGCGCATAACTTTGATGTTATCAGCATTCTGTTTAATAGGCACATATAGCCTGCTTATCCCCTTCTTCCTCCAAATCTCTGAATATAATTTGCAGTAGGTATACATATAAAATCAAAAAAAGTTTTTGTAAAAAATAAACAATCTTGTTGGGTTCAATTTGATTTTTTTTATTCAGTTTTATTTTTTGTTCCCAGTACTTATTCAATAGAATTGATGAAGTTTTCTTTCTTCTCTTAAATAGTATCTAGGTAGCACTGAAGGAATATTTTAAAGTGTGTACACCTACAGTTTTTACGTGAACAGCTTATTTAAAATATCAGTAGATTAATTTATTACTTCATTATCATCTTTAGATCGAACTCGCTACTTAACTCCCTCCAATGACTAGTGTACACGGGGTTCGCACTCTAGTTAAATTTAATGAGATACAAATACTCTCGATATGTATAATCAAAAGCCTCAACAAATATTTTTCGATCTGTGATACTTTATCATGGGGTACGCACCTCGCCGTGCCCTACCGTGTTCGAGTCAGTTAATCTTAATGACGGGTGTGAATAATTAAATGCAACTTATTCACACGTTAGACAGAACAAAGCCATTCATTCATAAATTTAAGCACAAAAACGCTCTCTAGCGATAGCTGTCTCTATCAACGGTTTCCATAAATTGATAGCGTTTATCTTAATCTTAAAAAAGTATGTTCACACTGCCAGTTGCGTTTCTAAGTCAAGTAGATGTATATCAATTACCTCAATTAGCGGTATTCCGTGCAGCTTCATCTCTTCCAGGCTGAAGTTTTGTAGCGCCGGAATCTGACACCAATAATCACCGGGAGTGTCGGTCATGAACAGCTGATTGAAGGCACCGAATCCGCACGGAATGCATGCCGGCAGACAGACAAACCATAGCAGCAGCTTCTGGTACCGACCGAATTCTCCTATCGTCGGTAGCAACTCATCCAGGTCGAAGGGTTCCTTCAGGTTGGGAACGTCCGTTCCGGGTTGCGTCATACGTAAGCCGTTAGTTCGATTTTTTTCCGTTGAACGAGAAAGTACGGGGTGAAATAGAAAAAACAACTTCGTTAATCGGTTCTCGAGGTTCAATGGATTATTGTAAACAGGTAACAGGTTCGCAACGGATTAGCTATTACAATAATAAGAATTAAATGCGCAAAACAGATAAAATGGCATTGCAAATAAATGAGACATAAGAACTCGCATATCCTTTTCATCTTTACAGAAATATTGAGTGATAACCAGCTAGGTTCTCAAGTGACGAAAATATTATAATTTTTGTGCACCACCAAATAAGCTTTTATGACCTTTAAATTATATTGATCTGAAATGTACGCACTGCAACATGATTTACACATTGTTTCTCAATTTTCACCATCATAAATTTATTTATTTTTCACTTTAATCCATTTTAAAACGCGTTTTTACTTAAATTTGTTGACCTGGGGCGTACAGAGCTCTTTTAACCAGGGCAAGATGAGCGTTTTCTGCCGTATAATCTAGCAGCAAATTCAACTCGCTGAAGTCAACTGAACAATAGAGCTACAGCAAGACTTGTTTCATCTGTCGATTTGGCCTATTGGTAAGGTGTCGGAGAGTTAATCAGTAGGCTCGGGTTCGATTCCTGTTCGAGGGGATTTTTTTTCACATACCATTTATGATTGATGTTTTTGATTGTTACATTATACGGCTATTTAGTAGCATCATCCGTCAAACAAAACACCAGAAACATAATGTATGAACATGTGTTAATTCTTTGAATTCTACAAACAGACGTAGATTATTTTGTTATTGCTTTGTTTGATGAAAACTTTGTTTTTTTGCCTCGCCGTTTAGTGCTAAATGCATCGATCATGAATAATAATCGAACTCGAGTCTACTGATTACCTCTCCGACACCTTACCAACAAGTCAAGCTGTAGCTCTATTATTCAGTTGACTTCATCGAGTCGTATTCGCTGCTAGATTACCCGACTATTTAAGTGTCTGAACACGAAACAATGATGTAATTCACATATTATATCTGTTCTCTATGGTTAAATAAGCGTTTTTCTTAAGGTGGCCATTATGCCCTTATCTCCCCTATAAACAGGTAATTTATATTACAATACCACCATAATAGATATGTGTCAGTAAGTGATAATGAATCATACCACTTTTTTATATATTTGTGATGTCATAACGCAGAAAGCACCAATTGCAGATTTTTTTTGTTAGGTTCGAATTAAATTTCAGCATGTTTTCTGTTAAAAATGTTTTTGAAAAAAAAGCTTAAGGGTGCTGCATACATTTAGGGATAAAAAATACTACATAAAATTCTACTAAAAATTAATGTTTGGATGGATGAAATTTGAAATTAACAAACGCGTGATGCAAAACAATCATATTCCAGCATATGGAAACGAGATTTAAAAGGTGAATTGTTGATTTGCATTTTGATGCATTTTAGCCCAGACTGGTAACTGAATTATAAAAAAAACTTATTTATAAAAATTTGGTGATTGTCCGAAAAATAATTTTACACCAACAGTGTTGGTATAGAATATTAAAGGCAATATTAAGTTTGTGGGTGATATCACTTTACCAATCCGTCATACTGGGTATATTTTTTACAGCATCAAAAAATTATAAAATTTGTACATTTATTGCTCGATTTTTTAAATTTTTTATAAAAATCAAAAACTTTTAAAAACTATTTCACAATGTGAGAAACTATGTCATCATCATTTTGTTATCATTAAATGAAAACTTTTTTACATTATATTAAAATAATGAATTAGTGTCGTGGTATTCAAAGGTTGCATCGTTGCATGCTGTTGCCTCGTTTGATGGTATACAATTATACATAATGAGTTCAATGCCCAAAACCATAACCGTTCAAAAATTGTGGATCCATGCTTTTCGATCATTTTCGATACATTTTGAAATGTTTTTTTTTTTTTCTAGAAAAACATGTTACGGTAGCTAATATTTCGTGAAATTTTAATATACACCTACATTTGTTAAAAACCAATATGTGGTTCATAAATTATTAATACATTCAAAAGCTTAATTAAATACTACGTAGCTAAGCACCTTATTAAAATTACTCAACTGAACTTTATTGAAGGTGATATTTTCAGCTTGATAAAAATTTCAACTCTAAAAAAAATGTTACTTTATTTTAAATTCCAATGGGGCTTTAAAGGTTTTAAGCAATTCAATTTACAATCAGAACCGATTTTTCAGTTTAAGGTTTTAGATTAGACGTTTAATGTTTATTTCTGACTTATGTATATTTTTAATTTTACACACACATTACAATCTAAAGAATAGTTTTCAATCCTTTCATTTTTCATGCAGTAAATATTTCAAAGAGTTTTCCAGAAACAAATGCCATTCTTTCTATCCGTGCAATTGTTCTTTGTAGAAAAGTATTTATCTAAGTCTTCCATGAAACTTTGTTATAAAAAAAACGTCTTGTTACACTAACTTATATAAAACTCTTTATAGTGTTATTTTGCATCCCTACAGGATGTTATGAAAAAGAAGGTAAACCTCGTGGTAGAAAACAAATTCTTTCATGATAAAATTGTTTCAGAGACTCGGTTTTAAAATTGCATTTAATGAAATAATACATTCCGAGAAACAAAGTTCTAGCCAATAAGAGAATAAAAATCAAATAACAATAACAACAACAACAATAACAAAAATGAGAATTTTGCTGAGCTTGAATTTTATAATGGCGTTATTTGTCTTCAAAAAGCCACTTGAATCATTAGTCAAGTCGATTTCAATCAATATGATAAATTTTTCACGGATAATTCTCTGTATTAGAATTTTAAAGGGTGTGTCACATCAAATTGCATCACGGAAAAAAACGCTGTAGAAATTTAATTTCTAGGAATTATATCTTCAGCTTTCGCTAAGGTATAATCAGATAAGAGTGTTTAGACCAAGTTGGCCATGCTTCTCTGTCAATTTTTCGTAAATTTGAAAAAATGTCGTCGAACAAAAAAGAGCATCGTGAATCAATCCTGCGCACTCATTTCGAGAATCCGGAGTTGTCATATCGGGACATCGATAGGATGCTGGGAATCGTCAGATCCACGGTCAGCAGAGTACTAAAACGATACTTCGTTTTACCTCTGGTTAGAACCTAACCATCGACCGGAAGGTGAAGAACGGCAAAAATGGATTCTCCGTCAGTAAAAAGATCACAAGCGCGAAGTTAAGCAGTGTAGACGTTCATTCGTCCAGCGGACCAAGCAGCGGGAGGGCCGGCGTACATACAAGGTTCAGAAGGCTCCTAACCGCGACGAAAGGCAAAACATGGTGGGGAAGACGCGAGCCCGGAAGCTGTACACCGAAATGCTGACAAAGCCGCATTGCCTGGTAATGGACGACTAAACCTACGTCAAAGCGGACTTTCGTCAGCTGCCGGGCCTGTTGTTCTTCATCGCAAAGGACAAATTCAGCGTTCCGGAGGAAATTCGCAAGCAATAGCTATCCAAGTTTGCCAAAAAGTACATGGTGTGGCAAGCCATCTGCTCTTGCGGAAAGCTGACGGGCAGGTTTACCTTAAGGAGTTCCTACAGAAGCGCTTACTACCACTATTGGAGCAGTGCGAAGGCTCGACCATCTTCTGGCCGGATCTCACTTCGTGCCACTATTCAAAGGACGTGTTGGAGTAGTCCAAAGCCAACGGGATCACCTTAGTAAAAAGGAAATGAACCCGCCCAACACGCCGGAGAAATATTGGGCGATTATGAAGCAGGCCCTCCGGAGGAACCCAAAAGTTGTCAAATCGGAGGCGGACTTCAAGAGAAAATGGATTTCTGTTCAAAAAAAAACTACAACCTGACGTTGTACAGAACCTTATGGACGGGGTAAAGAGGAAGGTGCGAGCATACGGGCTTGGGCTCGAAGTATGAATAAAAAGAAAATGCCAAAAGTTGTTTTATAGTTTACTTTCCAATTTCTACATCGTGTTTTCCGTGATGCAATTTGATGTGACACACCCTTTAGTTCCACTCAAGATCAGATTTTGGTTAGTTCCAATCAAGATCATTTACCCTACAATCTGATCCAGAACAATCTGACACTTTAATCGGTGTGAAATGTTATTCTTGTAGGAGCTTTTAATTCGACTAAATTACAATGCCTTCTTTTCACTTCAACAGTATCTAATCGACCCGAATAACCCGGGTGGTTAAAAGGTCTCAAATAAAAAATAATAAAAATAATAACAGTATCTAAGCGTTATTCAACGTATTTTTGACGTTTCCTAGGAACGTATTTACGATTGCTAAAAAAATTCTGTTAATGCCTTCAAGCTGTTAAACAAACCAAAATATAAACGAATGTAAAAATTCAGAGGGGTGAATGATAGTTTCGATAACATGCGCTTCAAAGTTGTCAAGGTGTTCGATTTTTCATATTTTTTTCGAACTCAAGCAGTTTTAATTGATTCATAAAAGTGTTCAAAAAAAATTACTTAAAATCTGTGTTTTGCACCAGATGTACATTGAAACATGAAGAATCGTTAGGTGTATATTTAACTCCAAATCAATGATTTTGGCACTTCACCCCTCTGATCCTGAGGGCCTCAATTAAAGAGGTTCAAAAGCACAGTCACGTTAAAAATTTAAGCTCAAAGCCTTGTTTACACATCTCGTGCAAATAAACATTAAAAGTAATTTGTCAATAACTCAAAAGCGCGTCACAACTAATGACACAAAATGCTACACAACATGGTGGAATCGATAAGGATGGATTAAAAGATAAAAATCCAACTGGGCTTGTTGTTTAAAACCTCCTTAAACTGTTTTTGTTCCGATTCCCCCGGTTTTCATCATGTTCATCATGGCGGGGTAATCGGAATGAAAAATGTTCTAGTAGGTTCTAAACAACAAGACCCGTTGGATTTTCACCTTTTAACTATAGAGTTATTGACAAATTAAGATTTTTCTAAAACTTTGAAGAATTGAAGGTTTTGCTTGAGATAAAGACTTTTATGCACATTCATCGATTGTTAAAAAAAAATAGATTTTCTGAAATAGTGTCTTCTATTTTAAGTATTCTCTAATTTACAGATACAAATTTTGTAAAAAAATTTTGCTCTTTTGAAACTCAAATTCACCCGTCTCTTTTCAATAGAAAATATTTATGAGTTATAAACTATCCTGAATTTTAATACATTCAATTTAAAAAAAAATTAAAAGTCTCTCAAAAATTCTTATGGTTTTATAATTATCATAAATAATTTATAAAAAGTTATACATCTCCAGACTCAATACATCACACCTACCCGTTTGATTTGGGCCACTAGAGTTAGCAGTGGTTAGCGCTTTACAAAAATACTGATTTTGTATACATACTAGACTGCCCCAAATGACCCGACTTTTGAAAAAGTTATGCGCTGCAGGCTAAAATTGATTCTAGGCCCAGTACAAGATCTCATGCCAAATTTGGGCCAGATCGGATCACGGGAAGGGGTCGCTCAACGAGCCTAAAGTTTGTATGGGATTCTGAGACATTTTGTTCGGGAGAAACATGAAAAACCAGATTTCATCAATAACTTTGGTTCCTGTCGGCCGATTTCTTTCAAAAATGGGTTTTCTTAAAGCCTAAATTATGGAAAATATTTCATCCGAAGACTGCATTTCGATAAGAGTTAAGATAAAAAAGTTATTAGGCTTCAGTTAGCCCATTTTTGAAGCCTAATAACTTTCTTATCTTAACTCTAATCGAAATGCAATCTTCGGATGAAATATTTTTCATAATTTAGGCTTTAAGAAAACCTGTTTTTGAAAGAAATCGGCCGACGGGAACGAAAGTTATTGATATAAAACTGGTTTTTTATGTTTCTCCCGAAAAAAATGTCTCAAAATCCCATACAAACTTCAGGCTCGTTGAGCGACCCCTTCCCGTGATCCGATCTGGCCCAAATTTGACATGCGATCTTGTACTAAGACTAGGATCAATGTTAGCCTACAGCGCATAACATTTCACAAGTTTTGAATTTCCCATACTAATTTGGGGCTGTCTAATACATACACAGCAAACAAATTCTAAAAGTATACGGAGTCTAAAACACGAGTAGTCTAATTTTTTACAAGTGTAAATCGTAGACGATGTAATTTTCAACTCCTTTTGATGTAATTTTAGTCTTTTTTCAAAAAGTGAATAGAAATATATTGTTTTGCTATAATTTTACATTCCGTGATGTAAAAATCAAGCGGTCAATGAATTTTATATCACAAACAGTGTAAAATTGTATGTTTGATTTAAAATTAAATGAAAATGTGCAACTTGTGTGGCGCGCGTCGGATACAAAGTAAACAAGTAAGAAAATTATTCGAAAACGAGTCGTAGGCGTAGCTCTAGCATTTTCATAATCCTGGTAGGTACCATAAGCTGGTAGGTTCAAAATAATGTCATATTGAAAAAAGAATGCAGTTGGAATTAATCAATTTTCTCTCCATTGCAGCAAGATCAGATTTTTGAAAAAAATACATCGTGATAGAATTTTACATCAAAATCGATGTTCCGTTTTCGTGCATCGTTTTCGGTCTAAAATTACACGAATTTTTCTTGCTGTTTACCTTTTAATTTTTCCAATAGTGGAAAATGTCAACCCATTAGTTATTTTTTTACGCAAACCCCCTTACCTCATCTGGCTTAGATTTCTCCGCTGGATCATCTTGGGTGTCATTGTTGTTTTCCATTTACGCCACGCAGCTTCTCCCACAATGCGATGTTGAAATCACCCAACCTGAACTTTATTATTCAATTAGAATAAAAGTACCTGTGGCTGGAATGCGACATCAATGCACTACATGTACCCTTTCGCAACGGCACCTTCAATATCGATCTGTCAGATCGTCGTCAGCTTTCCTTTCAATAACGTATAATTCCTTCCACTTTTCAATCAGCTTCTTAAACGTGAAACATAAGCCATCACTACAAATTATGAAAAAGGTGCCCTAACATCACACAAAAAACAATCGAGGCGTTGGAAAAGTCGGAAGATCATTGGAACTCCGTTGCGTAACAGAAAAACTGCATTAATTGGAGGCCATGTTTATTCTGGTCCAAAAGCATGGTCTACGCGAGACTTGAGCGTAACACAAAATCACACCGAACTAAACCGCGCCCGAACCTCAACTGGTGTGGGATTCAGCGAATTTTCCGGTAGCGAAATTTTTGAGCTAAACGACTTCCTCGAGGTACCGACTACCCGTGAACGATGACCACGCCGCCGAAGGGATTGGAAAAGCGGGACACCGAATAGCTAATCCAATTACGACTATCATAACAAAAATAATAAACAACGCGAGAATTAGGCGACACAAGCGCGTAGGAAAAACACCAAACAACACGTTGAAAGTCGATTGATAAACTCAGGTAGGTTTGTTGCCTGCTGCCTAACTAGTATCCAAAACATGCAAATAGATTGTAAATTTCAGGAAACGGGATCCAACGTGGATCGCAACTGCGTTCTGGTCAAACGCTAACCTGTAACTGAAGTTATCTTAGAGACACCCGCGGGAAATAAATTGCAATACGGGTTTTTTTGCAAGGTATCAATCGATTGCAGGGCAACAGATTCGCTCGTCACGGTTAGGTCTCGACGTTGGAAATCAGACACCTACCTACATACGCTTTCAGAGAACCCTATTGTACTCGATCTAGGGAAATAAACGCTTACGAAAAGGAATCATACAAACAATCGTTGTTTTTGAAGAAATAAATAATCCGGGTGAAAAGTTGAATTGATTTAAATTAGTTTCCGACAATTTATGCAAAGTGCGATCAAATTGAGAGGTTTTAGTGGAGTGGTTTCAATTCGGCGTAAATCTAGATAAACAATACATTAAAATGATAACACCAGTAGTGTAAGCTCATCATTTTCGCAACTCGGTGGTGTTCAGATACAAGTTAATCTTCATAAAATTCATTTCTTGACACACATTTGATATTGAAGATATTTAAAGTTCTGATGATAATAGAAATTCGATTTAAATAAAATATACGTAAATAAAGGGGAAAAAATGGGTGATGGAAACGAAACATTTTTCTTTCTCTCCTAGCGTAGCATAAAGGGTGTCCACGATGAAATTGCCACACACAAAATTGATTCGCAAAATTTGAGTTTTTATCCGATTGCCATCAAATTTTCAGGGATTAAAAAATAACTATTAAACTTCATTTTACCATTTTACTCGTATTTTATTTACAGTTCATACGCAAATGGCGCACCTTGGCCTTAACCCCGGCCATAAGATTCTACACAATCTGTGAATCAATCGTTTTTTGCAAGTATACACCATACTTTCTTCAGTTCCTCGACTGTCTTCACTACCTTAAGTCGTTCAACCCTCATCCGCATTAGGGTGTCATTTTGACACCATTGCAAGTTTGAAGGCTTGTAACTTCTTTCAGAAGCTTCAAAATACAAAAATTTCTTCGGGGACCCTAAATGAATTCAAAAGTTCTTCAATATTGCATCTTTACTTTTTTTATGGACGAACCCTGGAAGCCTGGACAAAAAAACTCCCTTTTCCGACTTTTGGTGTCATTTTGACACCACAAAAGTAAAATCTATTTAAGTCGTTTGAATTATTATGAACTTCATATAAAACTTATATCAATAGAAACCTTGTAATGTCAGTAAAATATGTTTAGAACATTATATACAGCTAAAGTTACAAGTTTTCTCGTTATTCAGCATGAAAGAAAAAAAAATCCGAAAAAACATGCCTCATGAAAACTGCTGTAGTTCATATGTCACACGTCCAAAAAAATATTTGCCATATGCATATGAAAGCTGAAGTTAATGCCTACATCATGGAGACAAGAAATATTTTTTTAAATTTTTTTTAATGAAATGGTCACAAAAAGTTTAAAAAAGTGGTCTAAAAAACCTACTTTTCATTCGATTGCTAGTAAATACTGTTTGAGCGATGGTAGAGTTTTAAAAAAAATATGACTACAAAATGTATTAAAATTCCAACATTTTGCTGTCTTTAGATTTTTAATGCAACAAAAATTGAATTAACTGGAATTTTTCAAAGTTCACTACTTTGCGCGATTTTTTTACAAATTGAAATTTCATCTGTTTTTGTGGTCCACTGTCAGGTTGTACCCAGATTATCAGTGCTTTTACTTTGTTTGGACCAATCAAGAGTATATTCAATGGAAAGCACATTTAATCTACATTCTAGTGAGGTGCTACAATTCACGCTGTGAGATTTCACAAAAATATGAAAATTATAAACGTAAAATCATTCCTGAATTTCTAGAACTACAAGCACCGCGTCCAGCAAATCGTGTTTGTTTGCTCTCCGAGTAGGTACGGTGGGTGGTGATTCGGGCAGAGAGCGAAGCTGACAAACGAAATAATGATGCGTGTCGTGACTAGCAAACGAGAACTACTGTCAATAGAAAATTTCCAACCGCGAAACGTACGACACGCATCATTATTTCGTCTGTTGGCTTCGTTCTCTGCCCGAATAAACTAGAACTGATGAATTTTGATGAAATTTCGAACTTTTCGTCGAATACCACTCATCATAGTTTGGACACCCTGTTCGCTGACCTCAGCGGCCATTTTTTCCACAATCTCTTCATCTCTGTTGCATCCCGAGTCGACCATTCTTCTTCATCTTTTGCTGGACAATTGCCAAAATTTTTCGATAGGGCGGAATTTAGAGCAGTTGGGTGGGTTGATGTCCTTTTCGACAAGATCCACCCCGTTGTCCCGATTCCACTATAGTACCTCTTTGCTGTAGTGGCAGCCTGCCAAATCTGGCCAAAACTTTACAGGTCCGTTGTGAGATCTAATGTACGGAAGAATACGTTTTTTCAGGCACTTCTCCTTATACATCTTGGAGTCTATGGTCTTGTATGTCACAAAAACCGGGGTTTTCGTCCGCAGCTGCAAATACCTTGCCAGATCAAATACATTTTTGCAAACTTATCGGCAAAAATGAGTTTGAATTTGGCGGGACATCACCCTGATCAGTAGTGGCTTGGTAAAATTTTTGGCCAGGAAGCCGCCCAAAATCCATCTTCACGTACGTTTCGTCATCCATGAAAATGCCCGTTCTCAACACCTTCAAATACAGTTTCCGATCCTTAGTTCCACTATGACGCTTGGTATGACCCTGCCGATCGATTGTATGAATCTCACGGAAACGTTTGAGAACGCTGCACACGGTCGATTTGACCATTTTTAACGATTTCGCGATTTTTTAACTAGACCACGTCGGGGTTTTAACGTGGGACATTCCAAAATGTCTCGTTTCAAACAACTTTATCATTATTCCAATGTATTGAACTTTTCAATAATTGAAGAACTGGGTATTTTGACAGACCAAGTAGGTATGTTCTATGAAAATAATGATCAAATTAAAGACAAAAACTTCAAATTAGAGTTTTGAAAATCAGTTCATTTGGGAAATGAAATAAAGCTAAGCAAAGCCAAAATTGGACGTCGTTTTTTTAAGTAAGATGTTTTTCTACCGGAAGATCTGAGATAGCGGTCAAAACTTTCATTGAACCCCAACATGTTTATATATTTTTGGATGGATTGGTTCTTGACGATTTCAAACATCAATGAAACACTTAAATACAGAAAAGCTGTTAGAAGTTATGAGTATTTTAAAAATAGATTGGATTTTTCGGACTTTTTACTTTCTGAACCAGTTTCTGATAACCTGGTAATACTTATCGACTTTATTTTGAAATGTTGAGTACCGTAAAACGGGGTAACATTGATCACCGGGGTAAATTTGACCACCAATAAACTTTTCCACATTATCATCAATAACTCAGTCGTTAGTTTGAATTTTTGAAATCTGCTTTCTACGTTTGAAAGCCTATGAATTGAGTATCAAATAAGCAAAATTTGGTATGTATTTGAAATTTTCTTTCTGTAATTTCAAAATCTTAAAATATGTATTTTTTTCCAAGGCTCGCAAACAAACAGCTCTCCTGATGATACCAAAAAGCATTTAGATGCAAACGGGTTGTTTAATGTGAAAGAACCACTTTTCTTCTTAGTATATGAACAGTTAGAGTGCTATTTTTATGATCATTTAATGATAATTTTTTTATATAAAAAAAAGAGGACATTTTCCAAGAGTAAGCCCGTATTGGACAAATGGATAGGAACCCTATCAAATCGTTAACTTTGAAGAAAAAATGAAAATGGAAATAGTGGGAGGGCCTAGGGGAATGTGTGAAGGTAAAATTTCATTTGTATTTTGAAGCTCAAACTATTTAGCAATTATAATTATTTTTGCTCCTAAATGTAGGCAGCATCATAGTTCTTTTTTTGAATATGAATATTTTTAAAATAAAACGTTAAAAATCAAGGTTAAATGGTTAAACTAGCATTTTTAAATATTATTTAAGTGTTTTGTATCCTTTATGTTCAAGAAAACTCGTTAAAACCGTCAGAATAGAGACTGATCAATGTCACCCCGAATCATCATATTCTGAACAGAGACGAAAACGATTTTTAAATCAAATTTAAAGACGTCTAATAAATTTCTGCATCCATGTTCTATGTTCATAGGAGTCCAGTACTGGTTTTAAAAATATAGAACATGCCACATTCCCCTTAACAAAAAAAATAATCGAAATATATAAAAAAAAGTGATCAATATTACCCCGGATTACGGTAATTAGAGTAAATAACCTACACAACAAAATCAAACTACAACTCAAATTTCCCCGAAAGGAATATTTTGCGAACGGCTTTGAAGGTTAAGCGAGAAAAAAAATTATAGTCCTTTGGTCTCTCGCTCACCACGTTTGGCTGTAAATGATAAATCACCTGTTAATGTACCATTAAAATCATTAAAAAACGCAAATCAACAATTGAAATAATTTTAAAAAGGGTTGGGACTAAATTTATAAAGAGTTATATAATATAAAGAAGTTCACATTATAATACGTTACGAAATACAATCATTCTTAACAAGATATGAAAACCACCCTTCTGAAAATATGCAAAATACTGCATAAATTTCGATAAGCCAATTAATATGAAATCTTTTTTCGAAGAACTTTTCATCTAGGGCAGGATGTTCTTTAAGTTTGTCACTGATAGACACGGGGAACACTCATACAAGATGAAATAAAGATGAAAGTTTTAAAATTTTTAAGTGAGTTCAAATTTAAATTCAAAATGCTATTCCATTCTTGAAGGCATCCTATTTATTGAAACAAGTTCATACCCATAAATACATGCAAAAAATGCTTGAAAAATTTAACTTTGATCTAATTTAGATAAACAAAATTCTTCAGGGTGGTTCAGGTTCTGATTTGAAATTATTCATGATAGAAATTTCATCGGTTTAACCTGATATTCGACATGTTATACATATATTGACAATCACTGAACCAAATTTGAAAATAATTTTTTTTTTTTTATAAATATGTCATGGTTGATGTTGTAGAATATTCTTTTTTTTTGTTAAAGATAATATTTAGTTTTTTTTTTTCATTCATAATTGAGGCGCTTGGGATCAGAGGGGTGCGAGTGCCTATATGATAGTTTCAAGAAAACGTACCTACTTCAAAGTTGTGAAGGTGCTAGATTTTTCGTATATTTTTCGAATAGAAGCAGTTCTAATTCTATCAAAAAAGTGTTAAAAAAAATTTAAAAAAATCAAGTTTTGCACCAGATGTACATTAAAACCTGAAGAATCGTTATACTTAACTCAAAATTGATGATTTTGGACTTGCACCCATCTGATCCTGAGGGCCTCAATTTTAATTCTAAATCAGATGCTAAATTAATTACAAAAATCTATCAACTTTAATCTTATACCATTAAGCACCAAATACCAGATATTCTATATTGCTCCTTCGCCTTTAGATACTTAGAAAAAAAAATCAAAGTTCAAACTTTAGAGTGTCTTAACGTCCTAGAAAAAGCCAATGCTTAAAAAATGCCAAACTTGTGAAGTTTGGTCTAAGGTTGTCGAAATATAAACGTTTAATTTAAGATTTTCTTCGACTGAATTCCTAAGATGTCTGACTGAAAATATTGAAATCTGGCCCGTATAAAACACATTAAAATTATGAATACAAGAATTATTTGCTGATTATGATTTTAATCATAATCGATCAGAAAAATGTAACGCAATGGATCGTGGGTTCAAGCCAGCTGAAGTATCTCGGCGAATTTGGAATCATGTGTAAATAGGTTACTTCGGTACCTTTTCAGAATTCTTTATTTGTTTTGAACAATTGGAAGGGAGTAATGGGCCGTTCACCAATTACGTAAGCACGATTTTGGAAATTTTTAACCCTACCTCCGCCCCTAGTGAGACAAAGTAAGATTTTTCATTATAATGTGATTTAGTGTTTTTGGTGCATGTAGGTTTGAATTGGTTTTTTTTTTTTATAAATTATATAGAACAAGCAGTATTTCTTTCATTAATTCAAAGGCAGTAAAAGATAGATAACATAACATCAAAAATAACCAAAAAATAAATAGTGAGGAAAATAAATAAATCTGATTAATATAGTTTCTTATGGCTATGACGAATTATCAATGTAACATTTCTCACGTAAGATTTTTGGAAACCAAAGTATAAAATATTACAAAGGGTTTGAAAATAAAAGTTTAACTCAATGATTAATTTTCCCGAAGACCTTGAGTAAATTTTACTTATGAGTAAAAGTATTCATTTTGTTATTTGAGATAAAAATTCTAGTATAAAAATTCTAGTATAGTTAGATAGTTAAATAGTTACCTTAATAAATCTTATTTTTGTGATGTCAGAAAAAGTAATAATGATGGGTACTGAAATCGTTCCTTGGTCTGCCATAAAGCCTCATGCTGTGATCTTCCTTATTAATGGTAGATAAATCAGTTTTTTTTACCAGAAATTTAACACTTCGTGGCATTCTTCCCTGAAATAAAATAGAAACAAGATGGAAAGGAAAACCAGCTGGGAAGAGCGGAAGAACTTGGGACCAGCGAAATTATTTTATCCAAAGAGCAGCTGGTGATTTCTCAACCGTACAAAATGTTCCTTGTTACAACGCTATTGCCTGCCAACAGTTATAATAGTGTCAAGATAAGACAAACTGTGCTCTTTGCTCATCATATCGACAAGACGTTCAAGAGTTCTGCCTTGACCTTCCATGGTATGTGCGATTTTTAAGACAGAAGTGGCTCCTGAGATATTTCTCTGATTAAAAAGGAAGTTACTGAAGGACAGATCCTAGATTTTTTTATAAACAAAAAGTGTTTAAGCTACGATGACTTGGAATGTGCGATCAATGAGGAAATTTTGAATGTACTTACCAAGTTTTACACAGAACACCACACAAAATGTATGTCAATCGAAAGAGGAGATTCTAATGAATCTCTTGGTATATAAAAAGTTACCAATTTGAGTAAAAAATTTAAGAGAAATCACGCTAACAAAATCGCGTAAACCGACCGACACGAGGGGGAGTTCGAAAAATGACAAAAAAGATGTGAGTTTCATTACCATATACTGAACAACTGAGATTTTTGAGGACCCAACTATGTTCTACGAAGTAATAATAAAGTTAACGAAAAAAAACTAAAATTTGAATTTAGAGAATCGATCCATTGGTAACCGAGATACAGCAATGCAAAGCCAAAATTGGGTGACTTTTTTGAAGTAAGAATTTTTTCTACCAAAAGTTCCGGGATAGCGGCCAAAACTTCCTTTGGACCACCAAAAATTTATACATCCATGGATAGATTTATTCTTGACAATTCAAAATATTATAAAATCAGCGCAATATTTGGAACCTGTTTCAAGTTATAGGCATTCTAAAAAGAGCTCTTTTTCGGGACTTTTTTCATTCGGAATCAGCTACTGGTGATTTCGTAAAATATTTCGACTTTATTTTTCAATATTGAGAAACTAGAATAAATTATCTATACAATGAATTAAAATTCATCGAAATCGGTCAATATTTGCGGCCAGGAGAACGTACGTAAACTGCAGGTCAAATTTATCAAAAATAGATTTGTACGGAAATTTTGCGAACGGCTTTGGAAGGTTAACATTTTCCTCCGTCAGACCGTCAGATGATATGAGTTGCGACAAAACAGTTATTGAGAGTAGAAAAGAGGTATGCCAATCTCAACGATATGCTATACAAACTACAACAGCCCAATTTACCCGTTTAATTCGGAACTTACAAGGGATTTTTGCGCTCCCACTTGACACTTACGATTCTGCCTATAATAAGGCGGAACAAATATCAAATTCTTCTTTTGTCGCCAAAATATTTAACGCGTTCCAAAATGTATATTTTTAACATTTAATGATTCATGTAACATTGAGTAAGTATCAAAAATGGCAAAGTTCCTAAAAAAATTAACATTTTTGTTATATAAAATTCTAATTAAGATCAAGGACGTAACGTCACGAAAAAGGTACATTTCTGTACAAACACGTGAAAAGGATCTATCTTCAAAAGTAAACAAAAACCATTTTCAGTACCTCATGATAGGCCAACAGTTGCCCTACTTAACGGTAAAACCCTTCTGAGAAAATAATATTCCGTTACACTGAAAACTCAATTTTAGTAAAGGATCTATAAACGTTCTAAAACCAGAACTGCCATCACATGGATATACACCCTTTACTCCGGAACAATTTTTCGCTACTATTCCGCAAACAAACTCAAAATAATCAATTCGACTCTTTATTCAACATAATAGCATAGTTGCAAATGTAAGCGAGCTTATAACTAAAGCTAAAAATAAGAAAATAGCAAAGGGTGTATAAACAGGTTAGACAAAACATTACGTGAGCTAGGTGCTATCTACGATAGCGCGTTGTTTTTTTTCATGAAAATTGATATACCTGTATTCTAACATGGAATGCTTCTTAAAAATCGTTTGTCTTTCATAGAAACCAAAAATTTGGAGTGATTTTTAATTAGGGATTTAAAAAAGGTGGTTTTTTTTAAACGCGTTTTTCTTGATACGCCATATATGAAGATAGATGCTTTTTATGTGTTGGTATAGATTTGACACTTTATTCAACATAAAAACATAGTTACAAATGAACGCGAGCCTAAAACTAAAGCTAGAAATGAGAAAATAGCAAAGGGTGTATAAACAAATGAGACAAAATATTACGTGAGCTAGGTTCTATCTACGATAACGCGTTCTTTTTTCATTAAAATTGATATTCCTCTATTCTAACATATAGAGGATGCTTCTAAACATCGTTTGTCTGTCATTAAATGCAAACATTTCAAGTGATTTTTAATTAGCGATTTAAAATAGGTTGTATTTTCTTCAAATGCGTTTTTCTCGATTCGCCATATATGGAGATACATCCTTTTCATGTGTTGGTACAGATTTGTTTAGTTTTCTATGAACCTACAAAACTACAAAACTTTGTGGTCATTTAGATATTGGCGAGAGCTTTCCAAAAAGTCCAGCCGTTCCCGGAAGCACCTGCGCAAAGTTCCGTCGTTACGTCACGCTTTAAAAAACAGGTGAACAATACACATTGGCTCATACCATAAGGCTTTAAGAAGCGAAACTCGTTTTGTATATTTGCAATAGTTTATTGATTATTGATATTTGATAGAGGGTAAAAAAAATCGTTACCTTCACATTTAACACGTTCGTCGCATTGGGACCCATAAACGGGTGACGGCTCTCTTACTCAAGATAGCCGCTCAGCTTCACCATGCACTGGAAATGTGGAGCTCTCTAGCTTTACTTTCACGCTCTGAGAATATTTTTGGGCGACGTACGTGTTAAATACGTATTTCTATTTTTTTTTTTTTTTGGGATTTACAGTCAAATAAAGTTTGTGAAAATAGGTTCAGTGGTTTGTGCGTTCTAGCAGAATTTATAGGAACCTAATTTTTATACTGAGCTTGCGCCTCTAAGTGTTAAATCGAAAAACTTAACTCACATTTTTCGGCTAAAAACGATAAATATGTTATAATATCTGATGGGAAGCATATTTCAAATTTCCATTTTACTTTCAACAATGGCAGTTTATTTTTAAAAAATATATAATGAATTTATGAATCCAGTTACTTAGGGAGATTGACTTTTAAGGAACGATTTTTTAATCACTAGCTGACAGTGTGAGATGAGCATATGACACAAAACATAAAGCCTAGTCCACACTCGGCAACTTGAAATGCGATTTCGGTTGCTGAGACTTGTTTATGTTTACATCTTGGTTGCTGAATGTCTCCCATTCTAGTCGGGAGACTTGAGACGAGTATCTCATCAAATGTAAACAAAAACAAGTCTCAGCAACCGAAATCGCAGTCCAAGTTGCCTAGTGTGGACTAGGCTTAAGAGAAAACCTAAATTTTTACCTTATTCGATCAAACGGTGAAAAAAATCGATCCTTCTGTTTACTGTCGAAAAAAAAATTCTACAAATCGGCTACATCACGAAATCACGTCGCGATTCTTAAACCCACGTGTTATCAGGCGTAGCATTATCGCAGCAGAGGAAGTGTACGAATAATTTTATTCTTTAAATCAAAACATACATTTTCGAGTAAATAATAATGAGTTCAATCAATATTATATATTACCTATAGATACTTTTTTTGGGGTCAGTTTAAAAATCTGTAAATATTTATCCCTTAGAAACTAAACAGCCATGTTTCAACGGTTTTATAGAAACCAAGAGCTTTCTTAGCGCAAGTTCAATATTTATAGCAAAATGTGGAATTTTTAATTTGTTCTCTGAGAGCTAAAGCTTTCGTGAGAGGAATTGCAACTCTCTTGCGGTGAAACAAAAAGGACCATAGACAAATTAAAAACGTTTGTCAAACAAACGAATACCAAACAGATGGTTGACTCACCAATCGAACAAAATACTACGATAGTTTGACAAACGCATTGAGCGTAAGTAACTCACATGAGACAAAACAAACGGAATAAACCAAATAAACAAAGCTGTTTATAGAGAGCATCAGTATTAATCAACAGGTGTACTGATAGCAGTGATTATTATCCTTCTAACAGTCGCCAAACGCCTTCTGATGCATTTGGCAAAATGTCTTGGGAGCTCGTCCTGACCGGAGTAGCTGTATATTTCATTTACAGAATTGCACTCCTCGCAGGAACTCTTATCACAGCACCTTTACTGGCTTTGGTCAACACCTTGCACAGGATCTATAATCCTCCGGATTTCCCGATCTCATCCTACATCCTCGGCAATGGCGTTCTGAGTCTGTTCACTTTTCCCATCGAGTATGGTATCTGGGTTATCTACAAAGTGATCGTCTATCTGGTTCTGTTCCCATTTCGGTGTTTGTGGTTTGCCGTTAAACTTGGTATCTCGGCGCTCAGTTTGCTAAATACCGTAGTTTTGTCCGTAATGGTGCTGAAGCTGATTGCAGCCGGCGTAAGCTTGTACTACTTTCGGGACCTGATATACAAATACATCCCTCTGGACCCATCGGAAGTATTCTCACTGGAGAAGATTGGAACGATGCTGACCAGTTGGAAATAAAAGTATTAGCATTAAATGTCAAACCTGTTTAATCATAATAATATAAACTAATAATCTGAAATACGTTTTGTTTTTATTCATGAGAAATTGGATCTTTGTTACACCGATATATTAGAGAGTTTAGAGACTATAAATCGCTTTGATGACAATTTTCAAAGTAAACGGTCGTAATTTGTATTGATATTGAAAAAGTCTTTAATTACCTATGTCATTTAATGATGCCGTGGGTTTTCTCAATAGCTATTTTTGAACCCGCCTTGCCTTCTGATCTTTCAATTTTAATGGCATGTTCCACCGAACATGCCATTAAAATTATAATCACTTCTGATCTAAAGCGCCTCTGTTGCTCTCTTCTAATGCTGCACAAAATTTATTACAAAAATAAACTTTTTCTCTTTAGAGAATAAGAATATAGAGAAAATAGGTGCAAAAATCGTTAATTCAGTGTTTCAATAAAACCATTAATGAAACCCGTAGAAGCTTTATTTGTCGCTAAATTCTTTCTGTCTCTCATTTAAAAAAGACGACGTTTCACAGGATACGACAGAAGTTCTTACTAACAGGACGATGTCTGAGTGGTTGCAATTACTTAAAAGAATTCATACTACTGCAAAGCCTTCGTCAAAGAATGGTCAGCTTACACATCATTCATCGTTGGCCAAGTTAAAAAAAAGGCAATACACACAAAACTTTCGGGGCTTCAATTAGCAAAAATTCGCTGTTACTTCCCGTTAGCAAAATTATTTTTTTACTTTAGAGTTAGCAAAAAGCTAAATTTGCTTGATTTGAGTAAAAATTAATGTTTCTGGCCGCTTTTCTTTTGAATAACAGCCGCCTTTACCACCGAAAAGAAAACATAAGTTCGGTTACGGAAATTCGGTGCCAGCGGTGATTTTGATGACCAAGCGGACGACGACCAAGCGGACGACGACCAAGCGGATACTGGAAAGCAAACAGGTAAAGACCAATCTAGACGTAAACAAACTTTTTGAGCTTTTTCATAAGTAAATTTTCCATTTTTACCAGGATGGCGCTCCCAGCGAATACAACAACAAAGCCGGGGATTCACCTAAGAGGTTGCCAAGTCTCCGAATATGCTTAATGTCGGTCGACGATGGAAACATCCGGAAACGAACGGTCAACCTACCAACATCCGGAACAACCCGATCCAGGCGCTAGAAAAAAGTAATTATTGGTAAAGTTCGAAAAAGTATTCACAACGCTGGTGGACAAGTGTAAATCCAGAAAATAAATTAAAGTGAATGGTGAAAGCATCAGTGTTTTTTTTATTTTAAATTTGATAACCTCCCTGCGTTTCTAAAGGAAAAATTATAAATTTTGTAAACAAAAATTCTGGGCGGTTTTTTTCTTCGGATTTTGCTAGAAATTTGAGTAAAAATTGCGGCGGCTAACTTTTTCTCCGGTTTGCTAAAATTTTAGTGAAAAAATATTGCTTAATTGATTGCTAAGTTTCTAGCTGGTCAAATTTGAGCAAAATTTTGCTAAATTCCGGCCTCGAAAATTTTGTGTGTACGTTTGGCTGGTCGGCCTTTATCATTAAAAGCCGCTCAGAAGTTACATAAACATAGATTCCCAATACGACGTTTGCGTATACATTCGTTGAATCTACACAGTAAATTTTTGCCTCGATTTCCAGCAAAAATAATTGCTGGAAACGTTCAGCAATCCAAAATTTTGCTGGAAACCAGCAATCGGTTTTCTAATTGCTGGATTTTTCAGCATTCGGTTGTAGTCTTGTCATTTTTGCTGGAAAATCAGCTAACGATGTTCAAATTGCTGGACTTTCCAGCAATTGATCGAGTTTGCTGGAAAATCAGCAATCGAGTTGTCAAATTGGAGTCTGTTTGTTTTCGTACGCTGGAGCAAGGTGAGACTCTATTTTACGAATTTTGGTCGGATTAATATAATTATTTTTATTTTCCTCTATATTCTAGCAACCAGGCATCAAGTCAAGGGTAAGTTTTTATTGGACAGGTAGATATTCCATAAAAGATACTAATCAAAAAAATTTTTTTACAGGTGGCGGATGATCAACACCTTGGCACAAAGCTGCCACCCCAGAGTCGATGATAGAAATTTGTAAAAAATTGTGTTTCTCGAGATAAATAAATCCCTTATTGAAAAAATGGGAAAAAATAATTGTTTTTATTGCTAATTATATGCACAGCCAATATTCTCAATTTAATTTTGAATTTAAATATAAATTTGATACTAAATACGGCCGGTTGTTTTGAAAGAAAAAGCTGGTTTCCAGCAATCTGGATTGCTCATTTTCCAGCAATTTGAATTGCTGGAAACCAGCATTAAAGTTTGCTGTTTTTTCCAGCAATTTAAATTGCTGGAAAAAACAGCAAACGTTAATGCTGGTTTCCAGCAATTCAAATTGCTGAAAAATCAGCAATCCAGATTACTGGAAACCAGCTATTTCTTTCAACACAACCGGCTGTATTTAGTATCAAATTTATATTTTAATTCAAAATTAAATTTTGATTACTGGATGTGCATATAATAAGCAATAAAAACAATTATTTCCTCCCGCTTTTCAATAGGGATATATTTATTTCCAGAAACACGATATTTTTTAAAAATATTCTATAACACCGGCTGGGCTGGCAGCTTTGTGCCAAAGTGTTGATCGCCACCTGTAAAAATAGTTTTGATAAGAATATTTTAGAGAATATCTATCTGTCCAAGAAAAACTCACCCTTAACTTATTATCTGGTTGCTAGAATATAGAGGAAATTAAAATAATTATATTAATTTAACCAAAATTCGTAAGATAGAATCTCACCTTGCTTCAGCGTACGAAAGAAAAACAAACTCCAAATTGACAACTCGATTGCTGATTTTCCAGCAAACTAGATCAATTGCTGGAAAGTCCAGCAATTCGAAAACCGATTGCTGATTTTTCAGCAAAAATGACAAGAACACAACTGAATGCTGAAAAATCCAGCAAATCGAAAACCGATTGCTGGTTTCCAGCAAAAATTTGGATTGCTGAATGTTTCCAGCAATTTTTTTTGCTGGAAATCGAGGCAAAAATTTACAGTGTAGAACCTTTTCCCAATCTATGGAGTGGTTTCCCAAGTAATTATAAGCACTAAAACATAGCCCTTAACCAACTATATTCCCATATATAACTCTGAATTAATGCTTGTTTTGCACTATATGCTTATATAATGCAGAATTAATGCTAAAAAGGCGAAATAGCGGGCTGAATAAATGCTATCACGCAACATAGTCTTTAATAAGCAATACTAATGCTGGATTAGAGCACCATCAAAACATCATTTTTCGCCAGCCGTATAAAAGCATTAACAATGCATACTTAGAATATCCTTTAATTATTTAATTTATTGATCATGATTGATGTGAAACGGGAAATCAAAATAGGAAATTATTCTTTGATTAATTAAAATGAACAAAAATAAAAAAAATAATATCATTATCTACAACATCAATCAACCTGCTGAATGAAGGATTATGCCTGCTTAATGAAGGGTTCTATGAAATGAGAAGTGATTATAATTGAATTAAGAATTACCTTTGATGAGTCTCGATCCGAGGATCCCGCAGCAGCCTTTATGTTTCCTTGCGCCATTACCATTTCGACCACTCTTGATGCTGATAAGTTAGGTGAAAAACCCGTACTTCAAGGTGCTTCAAGTACTGTTCGGGTCACACCAGCTTTATGAAAGCTTAATAAAAGCTTTAACAGGAAGATTTTGTGTCACAGTCTTAATGCTTGTTAGCTTTAGATAGTAGCTCCATATGTGCATATCGTGGTATTATTAGTGCTAATAGTGCTATGCATTAATAATGCTTATATAAAACTGAAAAGCATTATGAATGTTGTTATAATGCTAACTTGCATTAGAAATGTTGATTTAATGCTGATTTAGGGTTATGGCTTAATGCTTATGGTTACTTGGGTAGATTCCTATGCGGGGGCAGCTACGCTGGATTCGTTGTTGTCTACTGCGTTTCTACGTTCTTTTATTCGTGTTTTAAATGGTCTGGCCAATATTCACCGCTTGCTAGTCTTGAACGGAATCTCGTAAATCCTGTAAATGTTGGATGATCAATAGGTGTATTTATGTTTTGTAACAATTGCAAACAGCTCAACTTCCGGATCTTTCTTCCGCTATGACCTTGGCTTTCAGCAACATCAAGCAATTATTTAAGGTGTTGGAACTTTTGTGTGCAACTTTTAAAACATGATAAGAAGGAATCTTTCGAATATCGTTAGTAAGTGGTGGGGGAACGGAAAACTGACCCTTTAAATTTGATTTTTCGATTGCGGAACCTTTTTCTCTCGTGTTTGTGAAGAATTTTACAAACCAAAGATGCTTCCATTTTCACTTTCAAACTCGTTGTTTTCCATAGGTATGTTGTAGAAAACATGTGCCATATATAAAGTGAAACGCAGCTTGTTTTTGAGCACCGAAGTGATTGGAGTCAACCGTTATGAAGCGATCGGTAGATGTTGGTTTTCGAGAGATACCGAATTTCACTGTATTATAGAAGATCAACATAAATCAAGGAATGTGAGTTTTCCATCCATTTCTTTCTCTACGGTGTATTTGACTAGGCAAACAAAAAATCATATGTAAGCTGACCATCCTTCGACGAATACTATGCAGTTTTACTATAAAATAATCGTATAGTAGATGAGCAACAACAAAAAAAGTAATTTTAAATCCTTTTTTCGTTATTAAGAACGTGAAGTAAGATATTCTGAAACAAAGCGGAGAGCTCAAAACGTGTTTGGCTCCTCAAGGTATGGGAGTAGTCAAAATGAAGTTCAGAGTTTTAGCGCAGAAGATAAAGCAAAGAGAGGTTCGGCTTTTTTGGCTCGTGAGCTTCGCTAACAATGGAGTAATACAGCTTTAGATCTCTAAGGCTCTAAGAGTCTCAAATCATTTATTACCCTTGAAATAAATCAACACAACGCATCGTTTTCCGCATTTATTTACCTTTTCATACAAAAATATGATACTCTTTATTTCTCAACAAATAATACGTAGTCTAAAATGAACTGAAAATACCCGCTCGTTATTACAACGACAAGGTCTCAACAACCGAAGAAGAAATTCGCTCTGATACGAACTTTTCCAATTCCTATTCACTTAAACATTTCAATGTTGTGTTTATTTCGCCTTGTTCATAGATTACAGAAAGGACCGTAATACAAACTCTTATTTCGTAGCTTACGAAATAATTTAACAGTTCCCATAGGATAAAATAAACAGACAAGATGATATTTTGGCAGTCATGTAATTTTTATTCAGTCATCAAACATCAAATATACAAACAATCAGACTTACAAGGAAATCTCACTTACACACTAAAACTCGTAATACGCCTTCAAGGGGTTCACTTTTGACTCATACAACGCGCACCAGGCAAGCACAACCTCAAACAATGGCTTGCTATCCAAACGAATAACTCTAAATGACTCATGTTTACTCCTTAAACTTCTACACTCTCGCAATCTCACGCGCACATTAGATTCATTTTATTTTGCTTGTTTCTCACATGGAAGCATACAATGTATGTATTTCGAAGTATAGTGTGTGTCTTGTGTTTGTAGACGTGTATATTTATAATCGCATATGTTTTTCTTGTTTTCCAAACAATATTATACGCGCTAGCTTACAAATAATCATTTTTGTTTCTTGTAGAGATAACACACAACACCGATAAACCGTGCATTCATATCACATTCTTGCTGATTTTTAACCAACTCACAGCAGTAAAAGGAAACAGCCCAACTTGATTCATCCTGATTATTTTATGGCCAATGTTTTCGTGTAGAAATTTACTTCCATACCGTTATTTGTTATGAATTATGGTTATTTATGCTAGGAATGATGTCTCACCAATGTTGAGCATATGAAACTTCACAATCAATCTTATGCACACAATCATTACTCGGTAAGAAATCGAATTATTTTGAAACCTCCAAAGTTCCTTCTTCTCTTAGTAAAAATTTGATTTTTCTCTTGATTTTCATTTTCAGTTATATCGAAAAAAAAATTCAAAATTGAACGTTGATAATGTTTTTGTTGGTTGTGATATTTTCGTATGTTTTATATGCTGTGATTTCTGCCTTGTTCAAAAACCTTTGGAGACTTCCCATTTTTTTTCCTTTAGAAAATAAGATTGTATTTCAATGTTTTGACGAATTATCAAGTTTGCAGTGATATTTTATCGCTTACAATCACTCATGTGTGTAGGTGTATGTTTTGTATGTCACAAGTATCGTGGCTTCTTCATAGTTTAGGTATGTACCTTTAAAATCAGTCGTTTTTATTGAGAAAGCTTTTTTGTATATTTGTTACATTTTCCCAGTACAAGAAGTATTCATTTATTTATTGATTTTCTGATACCAAATGGCGGTTTGATTGTTTTTAAATGTTGGTTTTTTACATTTCGCCAAAAAAGCTTCCTCAAATCACAGTTGTTTTCATTATTGTTTGTTTCTTAGTTCAACTTGGTAGTTCAGTGTTTGTGTCTTAGGTAAGTCAGTTGCAGTTCATTGTTTATATAATTCCTACTTACTTTCTAATGGATTTTTTCTTGTTTTCTAAATTTCAATATAACCATTTAAAACTATTCAATCCAGCTGCTGAAAAATTCGGATTTTGAGCGGAATTGTCACTAACGGATTTTTTTTTTAATTAAAACATAAGAAATCCTTTGTATTCAACCTATTATAATAGGACAACAAATCACTGTTATAAATACAAATCTTCTAAAAATTCAAAAAAGTATTTATATGTGAAGTTGTGTGATTCTCACTTTTTTGCCAAACGGCCATTTCCATTTTTTCTTCAAATATGTAAAAAAAAACATAAGCCAATAATCATTCCTCCGAAAGATAAATCTGAACACAAATCTTGACAATTCCATGCTCTGTGAAGTTCCCAAATTCAATGCGATTAAATGGTATTTCTTCGTATCATTAGTGCAAGGATTTATTTTATGTTGTAAAAACAAAATAATAAAAACGATAATAATGAAAGAATTCAACTTTAAGATAATTTTGAACCGTTATACCAATAATATGATACTGTCAGGCATGAAAAGCTTGAAATGAAACATTTACCATTTTTGTGTTTCTCGAAGATTTTCCCAAAAGTAGTATGATTTATTTCACAAACATTTGAGATTGTTTCCAATAAAACAGAATTTAAAAAAAAATAGAAATAAATATATAAATAGGATATATTAAGCAAAAATACAAAAACCGTTAATTTGATTTGGTTCCAGTGATGATCTAAATTTTTAAAGATTTTAATAGGACGAAAATTATTATTGATCAGAATACTTTCGCATATAATGTTATTTTATTTCCTCTCCTCATTATGATCCTTTTTAACAAGACGTACGTGGAGAGAATGAGAAGTATAGCAACATCCACACTTCCAAGGCCGATCTATAGCAAAAATGTCCGCTTCTCGTCTAGTGCATTTCATTCCATTAGTTATTGATTTCTATATTATTATTTTGTTTTGTTTTTTTTTTTTTGGTTTGATTTAGTCACTCGTTTCACAGTATCTTGTTTCAATTTTGTAAGTCTTTGTTTTTTCCTTTTTGTGTTGTTTCTTTGTATGTACCTGAGCAAATTTCGTTATTATTTTTTATTGTTTGGTTTCGAAGTTCTTGCCATTTGTAGCAAAAGAATTAATACGTTGTGTTAGTTCATCGTTTCTAATATCCCACAAAAAAGAAAATTGCAAGCTGTGGAGAGCGTGTTTTTAAAAGGAGCTCTCTTTTATACAGCTTAACTTGACTAAACAGTGAAAATATAAAATTTGATTCATGATTTTCTGCCAAAGTGTAATATTCAACAAAAAAAAAACAAAATAAAAAAAATATAAAATTTATAGAAAAAAAAACAAAAAATTAACTGCTCTTGAAATCAAAAAGGTTAATTTTACCTTCAGGAGGCAGAGAATTACCTATATATCTCGGTAAATTTTATCTTTTTTATTTAGCGTGTTTTATTTTGACTAAACAAAGTTCTCTAAGCTTCAATTCATAATAAACAAATATTTTTGAATAAATATAATTTTGAATTTAAAAAATCATCTTGATTTGCGTTTGTCATTTCAAATACAATAAAATTAGAAAAATAACTTTCGCTTTACTATTTAGAACTCGTTTGTTCTGCTAAAAATTACAATGAGTGGGTAATAAGTTTATAGTGTCGTTAAGTCGATTTCAATTTTCACAATTTGCTATTCATTTATTCATATTATTAATTCATTGTGTTTAATGCATGGCAAATACTTTCTACTGTTTACAGTTCGGATTCTAGCTATTTTTAGCAATTATTAGATTTTTCCAAACAGTCGAAACCAGAATCGCATGTGTTTTTGATTCGCTAGATAGTATCTCGCCTAAGTTCGACTAAATCAGTTATTTAAATCAAGCGAGTTTTGGAGCTCGGTATTACGCATATTGATTTTAACTTAATAGGAATTTAATTGCGAAAAACCATCATTGATGTCTGAAGTCTAATTAGCACACCCGTGTCTCTAGCTTCCTGTCCAAGTTTCAAGTGATTGAAGAATTTAAATATCAATTTTGGATTACAATGAAAGTATTTTAGCCATTTTGTTTGCATCAGTAAATTCCTTTTCTATATTAATATTATTATTATTGTTTATTGTTCAATAATTTCATCAGCTTTGTTCAATTTTTCGCATGTATTAGTGTAAATTTTTGTTATTTTTTATGTTTGTGTACCGTCATTTACTGTACAAATTACTTTGCGTGTTTTTTCGTCAGAGTTAAGTCACTATTGGTTTCGTTTTAAACTAACGATTTGTCACAACTGCGATCAGTGTACAATTTAAGAAAAAAAATTGAAGCTTGCATTAGTATCTAATATCCGATATGTAGAATTCTATGCCATCGAAAGAAAAAAAAAAGTATAAGTATATTTGTAGCTGTATCTGCACAATCAACTTAAAACTTAAAAAATGCATATAGTCTTAATTTTTATTATGAGGACAAGTAGGTTCAAACATATGTGGAGGCACTTTATGCACTATGGCTAATCCAAGATAATTTTGGAAAAAAGTAAAGTAAAAAACCAGTTATTTAATTATTTATGTGTTCAGTGTTAGAGTTCTTTTGTCATTACGCATACATACATTTACAGCAGTATACTCCCGTATTCGGATTGATATAATTCCATAACTTCAAATACAGATTTCGAACACGCTTTCTATAAGATCAATATGACTCACACACGTTCGTACCTTAAAAACCATTTCAAATAGGAACATTCGTAAACAAGATTTCTCGCAAATCTCACACATTCTCAGCATATTCTCTATACACAGAACATCATGTTAACACTCATGAAATTTTGTTTTTTTAGTATCATTTTCAAGTGGCTTGCATTTATTCCGTTCAAAATGATGAACTTTTTTGGTTAGTCAACGATTGGATCTGAATTTCAGGTCCAAACGCCACTCGCTTCGCGGGTCTAAAATGTTATTCTTCTCTTTAGAAATAATACAAAAATAATTAAAAGTAATGAACCAATAAAAGTTATATCATGTTACACTTTATTCCGAAGTGCTGTAGGTATAATCTGATTTCAAATGTATTTTAGAAACATTTTTATAAGTATATCCCAAATATTCCTAGAGAAATGCATTTATTGGGTACATCAGATTTATCAAGAAAAGGCTGTTGATGTTTAGGACAATATATTTCCTTGAACTGATTGAAGAATAACATTATATTATCTAAAGATCATATCAGCTTTTCTCCAACTTCAAATTATTCACATAACGGAAAGCTCATAAATGGAAGCCAACAAACCACGCTATCAATTTTGTCCATTCCTTTAGCCTACAACCATGTGTTTACCACCACCAACCATTGACATACCAATATTGAGTTCGCTTCTAACTTGGACGAACCCATTTCACTTTCGCAAAGCTAGCTAGCTCAACACAATCAAATCTTAAAAGTTAACATAAACTGTTCTCATTCTAAATTAGTCATCAAACACTTGCAACCACTCCAACCATCGCACATACACCAAATCTTTTTTTTTTATCTGTTCAGTAGCATGACTTTGCCTGTTTTTTTTTTGTTTTTTTTACCTTAATTTTATGTATTTTCATTTTCAATAATGATCAATCTACACTGCTTCTTTGATTTTTTCCTATCTTTTTGTTTTATGCAATTGAATTTCTGTTCTCTCTTATTTTATTCTCCTGGTTAAGTTTTGACTGAACAAAATTCAAGTGCAGAGAAAGAGGATCATTAAAGTTTCAGAAACTGTTCTTTATTCATGAATATTATCTATTTTTAAAAGTCGGATAAATGTTTAAAAAAAAAACATCAACTCGCAATTTCGTTCTTTGTAAATGCCAAATTGTTTTATTTTTTTTTTCGAATCAGAACAGTTTCATTCACTTTCAAATTGTTGTTCACTTGGTGGTATGACGCTTCCATGTTATTATAGTTATAGTTAATTAAATATTTTTCCGTGTTAAGGATTTCTTACTGTACAGAGATGTTCGTGTTTAAGTGCTAAATCTGTTTTAATCATTTTTTTTTGTTTCGTTATGGGTGACTTATATGTGTACCTTTATGTAGAAGAGTTCATCATGTAGGCTCAAAGCCTTTTTGCAGTTATAGATTGTTTCTGCTTCTTTACTTAGTTCAGAGTAAAACGGGTGCCACGGTGAAAGAGAAACATTTTCCAGAAATTTATCATTGAATAGCTACATAAAACAATTTAATTTTTCCATATTAGCATTGAAGCATTCTCTCATTAATAGTCTCATTCCAGTATTTTCACTATGGCACACACGCTTCCACTATCATTCCTGAATGGGGAAAATGTTTACGAGAAAAATTTGTATTATTTATATATTTCTTACAGCAATCGCTTGCTCTAGGTTCGGGTTTCGTTTACTTAGATTTGAATAATTAATTTACGTTAATTAGCTTATAGAGAATAATTTTACAAGTTTATTAATGGTGCGCAGCCCGCACACGATTAACTGTGACGTGCAATAGCTAACTCCCCTGCCCAGTGATCTGGATCGGCCAGCGACATTAGTCTGTTCGAAAATAAACTGATGATTTTTTTTAGGATGTACTATAGATCAACGTTTCACAGACATAAGTATTATTAACGAAGAGAAAGAAAGGGGACACACGATTTTGGTTTGAAATTTCTGAGCCGCTGAGCCCAGATAGGTTATCGAAACAGAATAAATTTTGCCAACATGTTTGAACGCCAAATTCATCTCTAAAAAAGCACTATCTGGGTCCTAAGCGGGGTAGCATTGCCACATGTAAGGTGCTTTGTTCTGAGATGTGAAAGAACTAACCTCTAAATCTGCCTCGAAAATTTGTAGCGGTGATGATCGCTGTAGACTACTACTGGAGTGTTGCTCAGGGACTTGGAAAACTAGAGGTGATGGGAAACGAGATAAAATTACATTGCTGATACGGTGTTTCCAGTACCGGTTGCTGAGTTGGCACCACTGCCGTTGGTCGTGGAGTAGTTAAGGGTGTTGCCATTGATGCTGGATGAAATCTGAAAGTAGCAGAGAATCAATTACAATTGAAAAGCAATCGAGTCAACAGGCTGGTGAATGGACTGCCGCGCTAGTGATTATATTTCTCAACGGAATGCCAACAAATGATGAATAAGTATCCTCAATCCGTGCCCAGTGGCATGATATCACTTTAGTATCTGTGACAACATTTTGGATGCACAGGATTGAGTTTTACTATAGCCTTGAGAAATTTGGAGAAAACTGTGGAGTTTCAGTATAATCCAACTCAAACACAAGGCGACAGCACAAAACCACACAAATGGCGATACAATGAAACGACCGCAATGAAACAATAATCATGTCGACCATGATCAGATTTGTTTGAAGGATTCAGATCCTGCTTCTTCCAGAATGTTAGAAATACATTTGCACTTGGGATTAGCAATTTTTCGTTTGAGCTCACAGATGAGAGTGGAAGCAAGATATAATATTAAGAAAACTGGCTTCAATGGGGTTTTAAATAAAATCATAATGAATGGATATTCCATTTTTTGGTTGATTTGATTTGGTTGAAGCAATTGGTTGATTTCACTATATGACATATTTTAAGTTTTTAAGTTATCGACGGAATCGACGGATTTTACATGTTCCTTTTCACCAGAACTACGAAAACTAATTCATCCAACGGTCATATCAAGGTACGTTTTAGTGTTTTACGATTACCTGTTTTTATGACGTTTGTTTTTTTGTTTTCTTTAATTTAAATTATCATTCAATTTGTTTTCAATAATATACAAAAAACAATGCTCGCATCCAAGTTTGTTGATAATGAGATGAAGGAACAACTGTGAAACAGGAAGATACCTTAATCCGAACTTAAAACCATGCCCCGGTTATTGCTTCATCATTACTGCATAGTACCCTCTCATCTTCGGCGAAGCAGACTAAGAATTTGGCTACTGCAAAAAGAAGAAAACCATTAACGATTTACCGTCAAATGTTACATGGTAATTGTGAACTTCAACCACCCCCAAACGTTGAAATTACTTTAAAAAAAAGTTTATTAGGAGAATGTTATTTAAAAAAAAAAAAGCATATTTCCGTTTTGATTTACGCAGTTATGTTTGAACCAGCATGTTTGCAAAGGGAAATATGTAAGTATAAGCAAGAATACTTCAATATCCTGATTATAGGCACAAATTAAAGCGAAGAGCCAAGCTTACAAAATTTACCTAGTCAATTCTTATAATTCAAATTAGACTCCCTTCTTTTAAAAAAAAAAGAAAAGATTCAAATTAAAACAGAATTGCATGATCATTCAGGTGATAATGAAAAAAAAACACAAAAATTTATTGATAGTTTGATAAACACAAATGTCAAACGAAATATGAAACAAAAAGCCAAAAAAAAACTAAACAAAAATACAAAGCGAATAAAAGCTTCAAATGATGTGTGTTATAAAACGCTATTATTTTACCTTAACATTTTGATCGGGGGAGATGCGACTATTCATCCTTCCGAAACGTTGCACTTTCACAGGATCACTTTCAACACCATGAAACATAACAAGCTATGTCCTAAATTCACGCACACATTCTCTACAATCAAAACCAATGCAATCATTCTCGTGAATGTTCGTGTCAAACTCTAGCTACCAGTTCATCGTCGCCTAACGGATTGATAGTCAATGGGTGAAACGCAGGAAAGATGAAAAAGAATAAAAATTGAATTTCCATGTACAACAATAGATAAACAATAATACAATTATTCCGGGCATACGCAATGCTTCATTCATACACACTTTTACACAGCAGCCAAACACCATGTTGACCCTTAGCTTTTCAAAACTTAATACGGTTTATACTTACCAACTTGCATCGTTGGAAGGATTTTTCAATTTTTTAATCTCTTTCAGGGCCCAATTCGTAAGAGTTTTGGTACGGCTGGTGCGAGAATTTCTGCCCTCATTCAAAAGCTGTTGAATTTGAATATCTTCCAAGAGAGGTAACAGCGGCTGTCCGAATGCCGAACACATATCACCAATCAGACCAGCTGCTATAGCAATGTTAGCATCAGACAGTTCCGTATCCTTCGCAATTGAAACAATGTACCCGACAATGTGAGGAACATGCGGTTGTAGTAGAGCAATGTCCTCGTGAGGCATTTTGTCTACCCCTTTGAGTCCTTGAACAATTCCCGTGTAAGCTTCCAAGACACTCTCCCGCAATTCATTCAGATAGTCAATCATGTCGTAGTCATTCGGATCTACCTGTACTTGAGTCGCGTGGCTCAACATTTGCAATACAATAGTTAAGTATTTTTTGAAGTCTGGACCGATGCTGATAGCCATATCACCAAAAACGGACAAAATCTGTGGTTTAACGCTGCGATGCAATGACGAATTGCTAAGATTTTCCAGAAGAAGCGTCATAATTTCGTCGCAGTATGGAAGAATATTGCTCCTCAGACCACGGCAAATATCTCCAGCAAGCCCAACGGCCGTGCAGCACACTTGATATTCTTGATGATTCTTGAGTCCCATGTACAGATATTCTTTGAAAGCGTCCATATATTTAATGAAACCTTCACCCAGCAGATCAACCAATGTGGATACAGCCATTAAAGCATCTTCCTGCACGCCACCAACTTTTCCAGAGCTAGAGTTGAACATGGTGAGCAGAGCGGTCATAATAGCATCAGAAATTTGAGGCGCATCTTTAGCATCAACCTTTCGTAGCACAGATTGCAATGTTGCGCATAGCAGCGACTGGAGATCATTGAACTGATGTCGATCGGTGTGTGTCGAAATGTGCGATTCCATCTGTAGGACCTGATTCAATCTTTCCAAAATTACCATCGTAGTCTTCTGTACCGATACATAACAATCTTGAGGGGAATTTTTGATCATCTCCATCAGTGCCTCGTAGGCGGAAGATCTTAAATTTGCCTGGGCTCCATCAGTACGATCTGTCGTTTCCAATAAGCTGCTTATGATGAAATCGAAATATTTTGTCAAACAGTACGTTTGTGGAGGATCATCGTCAACATTAGCTGCCTCATAGGCTGCCTCGGACAGCCCACTGAATGCCCAGCACACGTTAGTGGCCACACGTGGTTCAGCTTTCAGTCCGTTCAGTAATGCATTCAATAATGTTTCCAAATACTGTTCATTTATCGCTGCTTCGGGAATCACCTAAAATATTTTGAATTGTTTTTTTGCACGATGATTCGTTAGTATTATTTCCACTTACCTCACAAATTCGACCGAAAGTCCAAGCGCATGTATCCCTCACGATGACGCTCTGGTCGTACATAAGCTCAATAAGGGTTGGCATAGCTTGTTCAACCAGGGGTTTTAAAGTGTTGGTTTCTAAACCACTTAAAATAGAACCAAACACCATCAAAGCTGCATCTCGGTAACGCCAATTTTCAGATTTTATGTTATTGTTCACAAACGGCAATACATGTGGTACTATTTCATCCTCACAACAGGTGGCCAACAACATCAGACATACTCCGGCCGATTTGGACGGATTCCAATCGTCTTCATCGTCAAATTCTTCTTGTCGAGTAAGCTTTTCCATTAGAACCGGCGCAAGGAACTGAAGCGCACCTCTAGCGTAGTGACGGGAAACACGATGTGGAGGCCGCCCTGCTTCTGCAGCTTCTTGGGCCTCAATCGCTAGATCAATTTCTTCATCGCTAACGTTGGACCAAAATTCAATACCTTGGAGCGATATCTGTTCGTTGTCCGATTTCATGGCCTCTAAAGTGATAGGAAACAATGCCTGAGCCATGTAGGCCTCCATGTGCTGGTAATACAGAGTGAGTATTTTCACCAAACACTGTAAAGCAGCTACGCAGATTTGCGGATCATTGCATTGTGTAGCTTCACAGACTACTTCCATGATATAGTTACGTTCGGCCGTTTCTTCAAAATTGGCTTTGGTAAACTCCAAGGAATTAAGCAATGCATTAGTAGCCGCCAGTCGAACGTGGTTAGACGGTTCGGATTTACGCATACCGTGAATGATTGCCGTAAGGATCTGATTCGATTGGTGTTCCAAAATTTCGGAGTTGATATCCTGACAAATGTAACCGATAGCTTCGAGAGTTGCCTCTCGTTCCATTTCCGTGGATTTCTCATTGACAACATTCTCTACCAACTTTTGCATAAGATTTGGCCATTGATTCACAGGCAGCTCCGTTACCGCTACGTATGCAACGCACTGTGCCGCCGAAGATGGTCTAGTTGTTTCGGTGCCCAGAGAGCCCAAGATCTGTAATTATTTACAAAATATTTATTTTCTCTGGTTTTAAACATTGAGGGTTTTTCGATCTTACATTCTTTTTTATGTACTCTCTGACGTCTTCAGGAAATGACCGCCACCGTTCCTGATATTGGAACTTAATGGTAACATCTTTACTGGTAAGTTGATTTTTCAGCTGTAAACCGGCGGCCATACGAGCCACCGGCGAGTTGCCGGGAAATACAAGCACATCGGAAAGTGCTTGGAGGAAAGCTGGAAGGTTGGTTTGGGCTGCCTGTTCCAAAAAGTTTTTTGCTGCCAGCAGCTCATCCCTGTCTGTGAACAACAATATTTAAAAATGATTAAAATACGTTGAGGATGTATATGTCTAATATTATTTTTAAGGACCATGCTTATACAGTGATAAGATTCTTTAAAAAGAAATCCCAAGATCCTTGGATTACATGTAACACAAAAATACGTTAAAATTACCAAAACGTCAAGAGTGCCCTACAATTAGGCTGCGGAAATGAGTTCCAAAACGGAAGTAAAATGACCAAAATGATATTAGTTAACAAATCCAATATTTTGTTTTATAAATTTAATACTTTTGATAGTTTTTAATATTTGTACAGGTACATACCTACCAACCTACTACTAAATCGTTTATGAATAGGTATTAAAAAAAATTAATCCTTAACTTTGATATTTTAAGTTAAGGAAGTATAAAAAATAGTTGTTCTTGTGAACACGAACCTTTTAAACAGCGAACCTCATTAGGCGAAACAAATAATAAAAATTGCCAGCGGTTGCCAACTGCACCTTGATCATGAGCATAAAAAAATAAGCGCTAATTTTTATCTTGCGATGCGAACCAGGGTTGTCAACTATTTTTCAGAAAAGTCTGGAAGATTTTTAAAAAATGTCTGGAAATGTGTGGAAATGTCTGGACACCTTAGCTTTGAAGGTGGTGACCTTTTTTTTGACCCCAGATCTCAATGTTGCAATACTATTTTTCTGTCACCATATCAGTCACGTATTACTTGTATGTATGTATGTAATCCCCAAACCATATCAGTCACGTATTATATCTTAATCTCAATTTGACATACATCTTCAAAGCAATTGCCAATATTAATAGGTTTCGAACACTTATGAATTCATAATTCATAAATTCTTATCATTTCCTGCCATCACGGAGAAAAATATATAAATTTTCAGTTATATTACACGTCTACAGGACCATAAATATGATTGTTTGGTTCTGATCCGAAAAAAGAATCAAGCCAACAATCTGATTATACGTTGCCACAAATGGATAAATGGTTGATTTAGCGATCGCATCAGCTTCGAGAATCCAACAGGAATTTTTATTCAATCATTCGTATGGCTGTTTTGACCGTAATCCCCATGAACGTCGGAATTTGTAGATTCAAATATAAATAAAAATTGATTTGAGCAGTTAAATGCATTGTTTTTCCTTTTTATTTTTAATAGAACATATGTTTTTTTTTTCAATTTAATCATATATCACATTAGTGACATATTTTTTAATGCAATTGATGCTGCTGCTCCGCCGTTTCCGGAAGGATATTTTTTAGACTTGCACGGAAAACTCAACCCTGAAACAAAATTTGAAAAAATTGTCAAAATCTAAATCGGCTTTTTTTTTTCAACCGAGAGAACATTATAAATATTCAAAGAATATTTATTAATATTGATTTGGAAACATTTTGGGGGATTTTGTTTTTTTTTCATTGCTTCGGCCTACTGGGATCAAAGTATGCACGCTTCAACATATAGAGTATGGTGGGGTAAAAGAACGACCTTAGTGCTATCCTATTTTTAAAAAAAGTTGCAGTTGTTTTTTTGAAAAACCAAGAACAGCATTGGATTTCTTAGACTTTTATCTCTCTTCTTAAAAATTACGAGGATAATCGATCAACGCATTTGATAGCAGTAATGAAAAACGCCTAACTGCTATCGAAACGTACTCTTACCCCACCTCTGGGGCAAAAGTTCGAATGATGTGGGGTAAAAGTACGACCATTCAGGATTCCACAATTTTGCATGAAGTCAAGAGGAAAATTATTTAATATCAATCTTTGCTTACTTCTGTGTTCGCTTCTGATACAAATCCTATACATGGGCAAACAACCTTTGCGGATTTAATTGTCCATACTCGACAGTTTTACGAAATCCTGTTCTCATCGTATTTCAGCCATTTTTCGCGCGAGCAAGTCTTTGTAAAAACAAAAATATGCGCTGATGTTCCCAGTGAATTTTAGAAAGAAGTTAAAACTTTCCGTTCAGATTTACTTCAGTAGATCCTGTATATCATTCGTACTTTTGCCCCATTTGCAGTTCGTACTTTTGCCCCTTCAAGGTTTCTCGAGATTCACAGTTTATTGTGCAAAACAGAGACATATTAATTGAATTCTTTCTCCGGCATTTGCTAGTGGTTGAAAACAACTAAACAGACACATTAAGACTTTCTTTGAAAGCCAGAATTTTGCAATTATTTTAAATATTACATCATTTGGGCAAAAAAGCTGCTTTACCTCATTTTTCGGAGTATTTTCAATTTTCCCAAATAAAAATTTTATCTGGATGAAGGCATCCCAAGTAACAATTTTAGCTTTATTATGGTCAGCGAAATATCGTTTGGACTATCGCATTAATCTTCATAAAAAGCTAAAGCGCATTCTATAACATCACCTGGACTCTAATAAAGCCAAAATCAGGCTATTTGGCCCTACCCTAGAAACGTCATCAAGACATATAATTGTTGGTCATCAATATTGGTCACCAAAGCTTTTAAAAAGCTATTATAAAACATGTTAGAAATTTTTGTTTTTTTCGGTTCTGTCAGTTCTCGGAGTTTTCCAATGCTTGCATTGTGAATCCATCAACATGGCGTCATTTTGTGCCCTTCGATTTTGCAACCAACATGGCGTGAGTCAATTCATAGTTTTATTATGGTTTAATGATGACCCCAAAAAAAGCTACGATTTGACGTTTCTCTCGCAAGCCAACCAATTACACGCTAAGGTTGAGTTCCTCATTTCTGAGTTGTTAATCATTAGTACAGTAAATGAGGACAGACTTTTTGAATGAAAAGGGATTGGTTTTGAATGACCCGTGGAATAAATCATGAGTTGAAGTCAAATTTCGTTGTCTGACGCCATCTTGAAATCCAAGATGGCGGCTTCCGCTGAACTTTAAAATGGTGTAAATGACTTGAAATCGCACGAAACCCCAACAAAATGGGTATCGGGTGAAAGGGCTAAACGAGTAGAAGTTGAATTTAGCTATCAGACGCCATCTTGAAATCCAAGATGGCGGCATCCGCTCAACTTTTAATGTTTAATGCTGACAAAAAGTCGCATTAAACCACCACTATACGGGTATTGGGTGAAAGGGCTAAACTAGAAGTCGATTTTATTCTAGCGAAAACTATAAGGTTATGTTGTTTCTGTTTACCGTCTGATTTAGGCACATGTGCCAAATTCGATGTTGCCAAAATCGAATGTTGCCAAAAACGAATGGGGTCTGTATTGTGGTGGTTTTTGTGGGATTATCAGTCACTTACAGATTTTCAAAGAAACGCGAAAAGAGATATTTGACTTCTATCATTTAGCCTTAGCACCGAATACAATATATTTGGGAGTTTCATGCTATTTTCATTCATTTACAGTATTTTTAAGTTCAGCTGAAGCCACCATCTTGGATTTCAAGATAGCGACAGAATGCAAAAATAAACTTTTTGTAGCTTATCCCAATTGACAAACACCCATATTTTGGAGGTTTCATGCGATATTCAATGATTTAGAGCATTTTTAAAGTTTATAGAAAGCTGCCATCTTGGATTTCAAGATGGCGTAAGATAGCAATATTCGACTTCTACTCGTTAAGCCCTTCCACCCACTACCACCTGGGTTTCATGTCATTTTAAGTCATTTACTACATTTTAAAGTTTAGCGGAAGCCACCATCTTGGATTTCAAGATGGCGTCAGATAGCGAAATTCAACTTCTACCGGTTGGTTTCTTTCAACTTATACCCCTATAATATAGGTTTTCTGCGATTTTGAGTCATTTACAGTATTTTCAAGTTGAGTGGTAGCCGCCATCTTGGATTTAAGATGGCGACGGGCAACGAAATTTGACTTCTACTCTTATTCTACTATCTTATTACTTTCACCTAATAACCATATTGTGAAGGTTTCACGATATTTTCAGTAATTTACAGCTTTGAAAATAAAAGCGGAAGCCGCCATCTTGAATTAATGATGGCGTCAAGCAACAATTTTTTTCCTACTATTTGGGCCCTTTCACTCAATACTCATATTGTAAAGATATTCATACAACTTTCGGTGATTTCAAGTTTTCAAAGATGTATTTTTTTTAATTTTAACTCAAAACCAACACGCATAACTTACCAAAAATGTGTAAAAATGGGAGTTCCAATTCAAATATGTGCTATCTAATCTGAGCGTGCCCTGTTTTGACATCTTGATCGAGAACTGTCACTAAGTTTTATGGCGGTTTAATAATCATGCACTGAGTGCTATTATAGAACATGCAAAAGAAAGCTTGGAGCAAACTTCTAGGTTTGTGTTTTATTATAGTTTAAAAAAAGCATTCACAACTCTTTCAAAATAACTAAAACAGCATGTTTAATAAAAGTTTTATTAGCGTTTTTAAAACCATCTAAGAACATATGATCGAAAAAAAATTATAAGCATTCTGCATGACCATAATAAAACCGCCATAAAACGAGCTGAACAAAAAAATGTCATAATTAAACCATAATAAAACTTCCTAATGCTAGTTGGCATAATCTGTGTTACTTGGGATTCCAAACCACTATCAACCCACGCCAGAGTTTTGAATTTGTCTATTATCGGTTTGTGATAATCTCAAAACGTACTTTTACCCGACTCGTGCTTTTACCCCACCTTACTCTATGTCCCATCGGATGAATCTGAAACTGAAAACAACTGTTAGTAGAACAAAATAACTTACACAACAAATTGAACTTACATTTTCGCTTTCTGATGTGTGTCCACCAAAAAATAACTTCCACCATCTTCTGTTTTTGTGACATTCAAAAACTAACATTTAGAATCTTTAAGTTGACCTAAATAAAATAGCCAAGTCCGTTTGATGTTAGTATATATTAGCGATGAGAAATCCTTGATAGCCAAAACAACTTTACAGCAACGCTAGTTTATTCGTAGTCATCGATGTAGATTTAGCAATATTATGGGTTCAACCAAAAATCAGTGACATGGAAGAGCCAACCATACGAATTTTGATAACAAGGTACAGTTTTTTATCCGTGATATTACACCATGACCAAATTGAATTTTCATAGTTTCTTAGAATAATTTATGTCCAAACCCAAAAGTCTGGAATTGTCTGGAAGAATTGTCAAAAGTCTGGAAGTCTGGAAACCTGAAAAAATGTCTGGCAAAAGTCCAAAAAGTCTGGAAGATCCAGACAAAATCTGGAAGGTTGACATCACTGATGCGAACACAAAACCAACGAACATCACCTTCATATGGCTGGACTCGTTTCAGTAAATTTTTGAGGTTATGTGTGACATGTCCAATTCTCTCTTGACGTGCAATTGGCTCTCATTAAAATATATTGAGAGAATTGCGAACGGGGGGCTCACATCTAGATCTAGTCAAACGTTAGTCATGTAATCTCTCTTAGATTTTTTAAAAATAATTTCTAATAATCTCTAGTGTCAATTGGACACTCCTTGTTAAAAATCGCTGTATATTTCTTGTTCTCTAATATTCAGCCTTGATAATTGAAATCTATAAATTTATAAATTTATAAAAAGAAAATCGTAAAAAGCTGCTTTGCATAGCCAATGATTGGACTAATTAGTCCATAGTTTAGCTTGCCAAACTTGCTTGTAACCTTTTCAAATAGTTTTCATTAGATTCTGAGTTTTTATTTCAAAATAATTATAACTTGTTCCATGAAATACTTCTCATGTAAGCAAAAATTAAAGCTTAGGAAAAGTCAAAAACAGTATTATCTCTTTCATTAAAAATTGGATTTCGTGCAATGTTTTGCAGTCACAGTTATCCGTACAAAGGTTGACTGAAAAGAGGTTAGCGTGTAGAAATCCAAAATTCCAGATCCAGATTTTACACTGATTTGACCATTTGACAGGTCGCACGAATGTACAAGTTAGCACAAATGTCGCAGTCATGAGTGCGCAGTCCAATTTAGTGCTCTGCGATTTATTTAAAGCGAAATTTTTCACAGCGTTCTTAGAGCAAGTTCACTGGTGTTGGAAAAAAGTGGTAGAAATTTTGACACTTACGGCACATTTTGAAAATTTTGCCATGTAAAAACATTTTCAAGATCTGTGGCCTTCTAGTTTTTTTACAACACGTGTTGTACTTTCGCATGCTGTGATGCAAAAACAGCAATATTTCTATCACATACGACTGAAATAGAAACAGTGTTGTAAAAAAATACAACGCCCCAAGATCTTGAGAACATTTTTGCATGGTAAAATTTTCAAAATGTCAAAATTACTACCACTTTTTCCCAACACCAGTAAACTTGCTCTTATTCCCATATATTGTTTTTTTTTTAATTTTAACAATTTCTAAAGCATAATGGTTATAAAACTGTTGGATTTTATACCCTTAGAGCAAGTTCAATGGTGTTGGGAAAAAGTGGTAGAAATTTTGTCACTTTTAGCACATTTTGAAAATTTTGCCGTGCAAAAACATTTTCAAGATCTGTGGCCTTCAATTTTTTTTAACAACACGTGTTGTAGATTCGCCTGCATATTTCTATCACATACGGCTGAAAAAGAAACAGTGCTGTAAAAAAATACTACGCCCAAAGGTCTGAAAACATTTTTGCGTGGTAAAATTGTCAAAATGTCAAAATTTCTACCACTTTTTCCCAACACCAGTGAACTTGCTCTTACTGAAAAGAAAATAAAAAATATTTTATCACGAAAATTAGTTTGGATTTAATATTTTTTTTAATTCATAAATTACCGCCCAACCTCGAAAAGTACTCCGTTGGACCCCCCACAATCTGATCCTCTCAGTCACCAAAAATTGAGCAACCGTTCCGTCTGATTCAAAAGCGCGAGACGTAATTTTCAAGGCGATTTTTTTTTCAATTTTCTCTACTTTGAATATGCTGGCCAATTGAATTCACTTTCGCCTTCCATGATGTTGGGAGGAAAAATCACATAGACGATACAGTAGCATAAGCAATCAGAATAAACCTTTATAGAACAGAAAGCAAGCGGGAAAACACTCACCTGGTGAGACAGTTTTTTCGAGGACGTGCACGATTTGCATTGTGCAAAATGGTTCCGAAAACACCAATTACGATTGCTGAGTTGCGAAATTTCTGGATTTTCAAACCCCCGAAAGCCGAGACTTGGACGTGGTTTTCTGACGAGCACAGCACTCGCAATGTATCGAACGATGTATGTCCTTTTTCACTACTTCCTTTCAATGTCGTGATGGCTCCAGCTTAGACAAAACTCACCTACAGCTTACAAAAAAAAATGGAAAGGCCGTTTTTCACTTCAGCTTTTAAGCTGCAGGACGGTGAAGTCCCGTAGCAATTTTTGTCGCAAGCTGTTCTACAAACCGTTGGCAAAAAATTTCCACACCAATTTCCTCGGTATAAACGCCGTAAATCACGAATAGAGCTGCAACAATTTCTACTTCACTTTGTCAAACTGCGCGGAACAGAATATGGATGGTAGAATCGCGTTTTTTCCTTGTGATGGCTCTCCTTCGTCGCTTCTATATCGGATCTGACTCGACCGGTGCTGCTTCTGGCTAGCTGGCTGCCTGGCTGGTGTGATGTTGGTTAATCTTCTCTTTTCTCCGTTTGCTCGCTCAGTTGCGGATTCGAAATGACGGATCTTTCAGCGCAAATGTGCCAGCCAGATGCATGGGAATGCGTGTAATCGCAAATTTGGCACCCCTCGTTTATTTTTTTTTTTCGCGCGGATCTTCTTCGAAGTCCGCAGCCCAATGGGTGCTGTCAAAAAACTGGCGTGTTTGTCAATTACACGATTAAGACAGTTTATGTTAATGATACTAAATTTAACTCATTTGAATAATACAGCACGTTTTTTAAATAAATTTAACCGCTATGCAAACAAAAATCGAAAAAATTGATTTAATTCCCGAAACCTGTGTAAAAGATCGTGCTAATTTAGGGCTACTATACGTACTCTTTAAAGAGTACATGTACTCTTTTTCGATCGAGAAATGGGCGTATAATTATTTTTGTGAAATTTATTAAAATTTTTACCATTTTATGTACTCTTTTTGTTTTTGTTGATAGACATTCAATCTTTGTTCTCCGAAAAGTGATTCGTTTTAAAATTTATTAGTTTGAACACGGTCACTACAATGGCGCAGTCAAACGAACGTTAAACGCTGCCAAAGAGTAAGTAAGGAAAAACACATAAATGTATTATGAAACCATGAGAGAAATATGAAAGTATGTAATTACAATAGTAAGGAAACTAAATATCTGCAACCGAATCCAAGATGGCCAGAGTTAAAATATTTTTTTGTCGAAGTATTCGAAAATATCAATTGTGGATTATGATTGCGATACAAGAAATAAATCTTCTTCAATGGAACTCTGATAAAAAAAAAACGTAGGTCGTTTTCTCATAATTCTTAAAAAGTCGCGTTTCTTTGTTCTCCGAAAAGTGATTCGTTTTAAAATTTATTAGTTTGAACACGGTCACTACAATGGCGCAGTCAAACGAACGTTAAACGCTGCCAAAGAGTAAGTAAGGAAAAACACATAAATGTATTATGAAACCATGAGAGAAATATGAAAGTATGTAATTACAATAGTAAGGAAACTAAATATCTGCAACCGAATCCAAGATGGCCAGAGTTAAAATATTTTTTTGTCGAAGTATTCGAAAATATCAATTGTGGATTATGATTGCGATACAAGAAATAAATCTTCTTCAATGGAACTCTGATAAAAAAAAAACGTAGGTCGTTTTCTCATAATTCTTAAAAAGTCGCGTTTCTTTGTTCTCCGAAAAGTGATTCGTTTTAAAATTTATTAGTTTGAACACGGTCACTACAATGGCGCAGTCAAACGAACGTTAAACGCTGCCAAAGAGTAAGTAAGGAAAAACACATAAATGTATTATGAAACCATGAGAGAAATATGAAAGTATGTAATTACAATAGTAAGGAAACTAAATATCTGCAACCGAATCCAAGATGGCCAGAGTTAAAATATTTTTTTGTCGAAGTATTCGAAAATATCAATTGTGGATTATGATTGCGATACAAGAAATAAATCTTCTTCAATGGAACTCTGATAAAAAAAAAACGTAGGTCGTTTTCTCATAATTCTTAAAAAGTCGTATTATTTCAGTCGTATTTTTTATATTTAGCTTTACCTAAAATCAATGTCAGACTTTTTGGTTCCATCTCCTTCAGGAAAAAATTGTTGTGGTCTCGATTTGAAACGAACGAGCAAAAGGTCTAAATTTGAAGTTAGAAAAGTATTTACATTAAAGGCTTCCTTAAACAAAAAAAAGTAAACGGGCGAGAGGTCCCGATTAAAAAAAAAGTGAACGAGCGAGAGGTCTCGATTAAACAAAATAAAAGTGAACGAGCGAGAGGTCTCGATTCAACAAAAAAAAGTGAACGAGCGAGAGGTCTCGATTCAACAAAAAAAAAACAAGTGAACGAGCGAGAGGTCTCGATTCAAAAAAAAAAAAAAAAAAAGGAAAACGAGCGAGAGGTCTCGATTAAAAAAAAAGTGAACGAGCGAGAGGTCTCGATTCAACAAAGAAAGTGAACGAGCGAGAGGTCTCGATTCAACACAAAGAAAAGAAAAAGTAAACTAGCGAGAGGGCTCGCTTGGACTTGAATAGAGCTTCTAGAGGTCATAGTTCACAAAAAAGTAAAGAGCGAGGTCTTCACTTTTTAATCTAATTGAGTCGAGGGTCTTATTCAAAAAGGGAGCATGAATCTGAAATACTTTATATGGTAATCTCATTACACGAAAACAAGACGATTAATTATTAACACAGTTATTAATCCGAAAAAAAAAATTTGAAATCTAATTAAAAATGTTTTAGCATGAACAAAAAATGTAGCTTTAAGAGCGGCTAAACAATTTGTCCATCATTCTACAAAGTTTAAAAAATTCGAAGAAATACATCAAGGAATTGTTGAAATGAATAATAAGATCAATTATCTCGAACTATAAACGAACAATATAGGATTTGTTTTGAGAAAATCGAATCAATCATTACTAACTAAATGAATCAGACATTACTAACTCTATTAAGCATCCGACACTGATCATGAATCATCTGTATCGTACGATTGTTTTTGAGAACCTATTGAATTGGTTCGACACCTATTGCAGTTGCGATCTGGAAAATAAATTACAAAGTGGCTTTTGTAATGAAGAAGGGGGTGCTGTCCGGGTCCATGTCCAAAGGTTTGTTTTCTTTACGATTACTGTGTGATGTTCAGTAATTGAGAAATGGTTTCTCTGATCTAGGCCTCGATTCTTAATTTACTTTGGGAGATTGGTTGAGTTTTGAATTTGCATCTGAGACATGAAATGGATTCTCACGACTGATTTTAAAATCTAAAGTGGTTCATGAGGATAATTTAGGAATGGTTTTTATGAACTTGTCAATAATAGGTATAGCAACAGTAAGGCCGTCGGCGAGGCCAGCTACAAAGCACTGTAAAACGATGCTAGTGATGAATATCGAAGAGTGGTAGTTTGACATTATAAATGATTTGTCTATTTTTGACCGTATTGTTTTCTCGAAAATTGTGAATTGTCTCAAACAAATAATAGCAGGTTTGTTTTGCGGTATTGGTTCTGAGTCTTGTAAGCGAATTTTAATTGGGAGGCCAGGACCTGAAGCCTGAAAATATAAAAAAAATGCACTTTTTTTAATCGATGTTCTAAATTTTGAGTCTGACAAATGATTCTCGAATGTACATCTGAGTCTTAGTTGGGAGTCCGCAGTGTTATGTTTGCTTTGGAAAAACTGGTTAATAAACTTGGTACCTACTGAAATATAGGTCTGAAAGTTCAGTTGCAAATTTTAGTGTGGACTATATTAATTTTGTTCCCGAGTACTACATAGGATTTTGCAGTAAGAAGAGGAAATAGAAAGGTTTAGTCAATCTGGGTCTCGATTCTAAATACTATTTGGAAGATTTGTTTAGTTTTGGATGTTTGGAAAAGGATCTAAGTTTTCATGCCTGATTCTTAAACCTAGGTTTGAAATTGGAAGTATTGGTCCGAGAGGACAGGGTCATTAAAGTCTAGATCTTGAACTGACAATATGAATTCAAGACACGGGTTTCAATTTACAAGTTGAACCAGAAATCTGAAAATGAATTGTTTCAAAAATAGAAATATGTGTCTGGATAATCATCTGAATTGGGGTCTTTAAGATACAAGTTTAGTCTGGAATCTGGAATAAAGATACCTATTGTTCAGCTATGATATGAATATTTAGTTTGATACTAAACACGGGAACTAAAGGTGGGTCCTCGGATCAGAGAACTCGATTTGTAGTAGGTTTGACATTTCGTAGTAAGTGTGTTTCTGTGGTTTTGACATAGATCTCATTTTTCTGCTAGTAGAATCTATTTAGTTACAGCTGTTGGTCTGATCTAATCAATTTGAAGTCTTAATGATGTTGGGCTTTAGCCTGGGTTTCGTATGGACACAGAGGTCTAGTTCTGTAATTGGGATGAGGAGGCGAAGTTTCGCATTCCTCACTTTGATCTCCTGGCTCTGACCTGAAGCAGGTTTGCATAATGTGAAGCTAAATTTTCAACCTTGGAACTGTGAATTTGGATAAACGAAAGGAGCACCTGGATTGAGTCTGATTAGGGAGTGTTGTTGTTAGTATTGAATTGCAGCGTGGGGTACGAAACATTCCATTTACTTTGTCAGAGAGTCTGTTTACCTGAGGTCGCATGCAGTCCTCAGCTTGAGACTTGAAATCAGGAATCTGCTGGTGCTGGTGCATTGCTTTTGAATGGTGCCTCGATGTAGGAAAGGGAGTATGTGCATATGATTCCGAAGCGGATGGGCGTCGGCCGGCCGAACCAGTGATTTGGGATGAAATGTGAATCGATGGTTTGAGCTTTGAGAGCGTGTGTGGCCTTCATTCTGACCCGAATGTTGTAGTTGTCGGCTGGAGACCCCAGCGTTTTCACAGATAGGTGCACGGTATGGACTGATGGTGACCTTTGAAGATGTAGAAGGAGAGCGAGTCCTGGAATGCAATATTAGAATGAATACTCAGCGGTCTGCATCCAGATAGAGGAGTGAAACACTGAGAAGGGTCACCGGCGCGGATCTTGTCCATTCGTCTTCGAGTATTGTAACGAATTTGTTCGTTGTAGGCGGTCAACCAAACTTTGTCACTGCGTCTGGAGATCTGCGTGGTGTGTTTGATTTCTTTTGCTGCCTTATTTCCGCAAAGACGGTCACAAATTGTGGAAGTTGTTTACGTTTTGTTTATGTTTCTGCGACGTTTGAGCGCATGCGTTACATGCGTTACGGTACACTCTAACTATCCGTTATCGTATTTGAGGAAAACATATAATCAAAAAAAATTGAGTCTGGTAATTGGTTTCAAAAAGGTTTATACATCGTCGGTATATAAATAACTGAACAATAATTTTCTGTTTTTATATTAAAAAAAAAGTTATCACACGATAAATTAATGTGGTTGACGTATGTTACAATCGGGTTTTCTCCAACTCTTAAAAAAAACGGAAATACATTTTGTTGATTCTCATAAGAAGAATCTGACTTTGCTGAAACTGTATCAAAAATAGATCAACATGAAAATTTTTTATTCCTTTTGTACGTTCCGAACGTGATCCCTTTTGATAGGACTGCATCGGAATTAATATTTTGTGCTGCATTTTCAAAGTCTGGTTTTGAGGTCGTAAGATAAAGTATTGAATTTTTAGCTTAATTTGAGTTTGAAAACAAAGTCTTAAATAAGGAAAGGAATTTAAATTCAATTGTTGTAAGAATCAATCATCGTGCCCATCTCGATTGCTTGAACCAGAATAACATCAAATAGAGATTGTCGATTGAAGGAAAAGTATAAAGTAAAAAAAATCCAGCGGATATAAATTAGTTTGTATAATTTAGGATCTTTCATTTTATATGTAAAACATTGATAAAATTCTGAACCCCCAAACATAGAACTATTGACTACGTTACAGAAGGGAATGTTCGAAGCTAAAGAAATTTATATAATTGATGCACGGAAAATCCGACATGAAATAAACGTTACATGAAATATCGCATTTGCCAATTAACAGTTGATAAATCTGCTGGCTTTTATAGCTACAAATGACTTTGTTTTTACCAGTAATAAAAACTCGTGTTACCATTCTTAAGCAATTTATCTATAGTAGAGAAGGGGGATAATGTAGGGAATAAGGTAAATGAAGAGAAGAAGTATTTAGAACCAAATAAACATTAAAGTGATTTAACATTTAAGATTTGCAATCTACCCGTGGTTGTAATTATATGAAGAGTATTTTAGAATTTTCCTAATTTTGGAGTGTTTTAACAGCATAAAGTTTCAGTTTTCTCAAACGTAGTCAAACTAACTTGAGCGTGTAAAACAGGAGAAAGTGAAAAGAGAGTACTGTGACGAAGAGAGAGAGGAAGAAGAGGATCGAAGATACGTCATTCAGTTAACCAATGTTGTGAGTGAAAGTCGCGTTTCTTTGTTCTCCGAAAAGTGATTCGTTTTAAAATTTATTAGTTTGAACACGGTCACTACAAAAACCAACGTATTTCTTTCATTTTATGAGATTGTTTCACATCTTATGTAAAAACTACGAAAGGAATATAGCTTACAACAAATTAACTTTAACATCTTGTTTTCATTAACATTTAGTCGCAATAAAGTGAGCCTTTGATTATACAAATAGTAATTAATATGCAAACAATTGAGGTAATAGCTTAAATGCGCAAAAATTTTAAATAATGTAAACGAAAAACAAAACAAACTGAGCCGGAACAAATTAGTACGGATGAAAGCCATTAATTTGTAAGTTTGAAATAAAAAATTGTAATTGATAAGTATTAAATTGTAATTTAAAATATATTTGAGTGTCCACTGAAGACGAGCGAAGGCTAAAGTAGCTCGAAACGTTTGGACAACTGATAAAAAACGTTTTTAATTTGTAAAACTCGCCGAAAATCGTCGATAAAATTCAACAACAACAATTAACGAACGTTAATAAATCTTAAATAATGATTGTAAAGGAAATGTACGCGTTAAAAAAATTTTTTTAAATGGATTGTTTGATAATTTTTGTGGTTTGTTAGCATAACATCTAAGTACTGATATCTCGTACTCGATACTTCAACTATTGCATAATCTCACAAATTTGAATTGAAATATATCGGTTTCCAATTACAGTAGAAATCCGCTTATTCGAAGTAGTAGAGGCCTCGAGGATCCTCTACGAAATATGTACATTCTTCTCCTATTGCTGTGTATACCATCTGGGCGCAAAGCTCGATAATTAAATGATGGTTCTTGTAGCAACCAGATGGCTGGGATAACGCGGGAGCTCAGAAAACCGGAGTTCGATTAACAGGATTCTACTGTACATATATCAAAGATGTTAAACGTGAAAAGCGCACGCATCAAGTGCTGTAGTATCTGTATCAAGTTTGTAGCTGATTAGTAAATGTATTTTATATTTCTCAACTGTTAATTAAAACACATCATAAGTTACCATAATTTATTGATTTTCACTTTTCGTTATTATCATACTTAGCAAACGTGTTGTTGTTTAGTCACCTTGTGATTTTATTTATTTTTTTGTTCACAATCACTTACAACAACGAAATCAAAAGACGGTTTCACCTACGATACCACCCGAGCTAAAATCTGTATTGTTTTATGACAGCATTGTATGACAATATGATGATTTTGAAAAAAAAATTAAAAAGCTAGATGCTCTTTCTAACATTTTTTCGGTCTATATAAACTACATATCGATAATTTTGTCTGAATAGGATCTGGAAAACGAGAAAAAAGTATAAAGAAATGATCATCGTTTGCTAGTTTTGTTAGTTTCAAGTTCATTTCTTTAAATAACCCTGCACATTTCGTGTTGTTGCTTGTTATTTGTGTTATCACAACTGGTGACCAATTTTAATCGTAGTTAATAGATTTGGCGTGTTCGTTGTTTCAAACCGCCGCTTCCAATCAGCCAATTTCAAATATAATACATATCTACTAAACAAAAAATAAACTACACTGTGTTGTTTAGTTGAATGCATATCAAGGTTACTTTATCTCTAAGATTATGTAGCCAGTACAGCGTGACTCAGACTAAATGGTACAAAACATAAAATAAGGCATTATGTTTTGTTTCTTGTTTCTTTATAGATACTAAAAGTAATCACACCTTTCTTTTCCCCTTCGTTTTTTGTGGTTTAAGAATTATTTCTGCTCGTGTATGTGCAATGTCTGCGAATTTTCAACACTATTTATTGATTACACTCGTTTATCGAACCGCGCTTGCCAAAGGAATTAGGTATTCTTTTGTTCGTATTTAACCAATTGGACATTTAATCAATCCTAAAATTAATCTTCTCAAGTGTTATCGTTTTTGTCACGCACTTTTGTCCTCGATAGGAGATGAGTTAAATAATAGATTACAGACTTTCTTAAATTATCTCAAAATTGAGAAAAAGAAGTAATCCGTCACAGAAAAAATGGACAGAAGAATAATTTTTTTTTTTCATAAATATATAGAGAAACTACTTAGTCCACTTTGACAACGCTATAAATTTTGCGAATAAACCAGAAACAGGCGAAGAAACCAATGGAGCCAGTTAGCAAAAAGAATAAAAATACCATGATCAGTGTATAACCAAAGTACAGGAAGGTGGAAGCGGCATCCTCGATTTGCAGTTTTGTGGCGAAATAGTGACAGCAGTAAATGAACAGATAAACCGCTGTGAAACCTGAAGTCAGGAATGATCGCCACCACCAGTGATAGTCCTCTGCGCAAAGATGGAAATAGCACAGAAGAATCGTTGTTTCCGAGCAGGTGATGACCAGGATCAGGAACACCAGGAAGAGGAATCCAAACATGTAGTACATTTGGCTGGACCAAAGCGAGTTCAGAATAAAGAACAGCTGAATGAAAATACAACCGAACGGTAGTACGCCGCCCATGATGATGCCGGGAACAGGTTGGGTGTAAATCGATTGTTCCGGGATCTGACGAGGAATTTGATTGGTGCGCACCGGGTGCTCCAAAGACTGTAGAAAATAAAATTTCGATTTGAGTTTTTATCAAAGTTAGTAATAATTAACCTAGCAAAACTCACCCGCTTTCTAAACCCAAAGTAAGCTCCAACGAAAGTAAGTGGAACAGAAACTCCGAACCACAGTGCCAACAAAGCAATCAGAGTCGAGAATGGTACCGCACCAGAGCTTCCTTTACTCCATAGGATTAAGTTCATTATGAAGAAGAGTCCAAATACGATACTGCAATGAAAAATAGAAGAAAAAAACGTGTTTGAAAGAAGTTGAATAATAACTTTTTTTTTAAACAAACCCTGGACTCAGCATCGATGTTAACAGAACATTACTTTTCCACTTGATGCCTCCAAAGCTCTTGTAGATCCTTGCCGAAACATATCCGGCTGGAGTACCGAGCAGAACGAATAGCACCATAGCACAGGTCATCAGAGCTCCACGGTTGGCTGGTGAAAGGAATCCAAGACAGGCGAACGCCAAAGTAACCAGAGTCATGCAGAATACTTGCACGCCCGACCCCAGAAGAACCGACAGAAGCATACCCTTGCGTGGAGGTCGGAAAACATCTCCGTGAACCAATTTCCAGCCGAATTCTTCCTGAGCATCTTCACCGGAATCCATTTGGTTGTAACGGGCAATATCTTTGTGCAAAGTACGCAGCATTATCATTGCTACCATACCGGAAAGGAATAGCACAATTACCAGGGAGTTCAAAATACTGAACCATTGAATGTTGGTATGGGGCATCGATTCCAAAATGTAATCCCATCGGGAAGACCATTTAATGGTGTTATTTTGTACGAATTTGACCGAATACGTGTACGTTATGTTCAACTTCTGCCCATTCGGAAGAGCACTTGATGCTATTTCTATTGGTTCCTTGCTTGAGCAATCCGGTTGATCGGGGTTCTTGTGGTTGATTGACGATGGTACTACTTTAACCGAAATAATCCTTCCGCCGTTCTGTTTGAACGCTACTCCCCACTCTTCGGTGGCGCCGCTATGATAGGTAATGGTCAAGTCCACGTGGTTAAACGGATAGTAATATCCTGCACGATTGTAGCTGGGATTTAACATGCAACCCTCTTCGCCGTCTGGATGTCTTCTCAGCAAACATCCCATGGGGAATCCGGTGCTACAGTACTGTCGATCATTGTCCAGCGGATAGCACCAGGTTACTGGCATGTTGTCTACGATCCAGTGATGTTGATAGTTCAAGCTCATGCCCTTCTTCAAAATCATCAAGCGTCTGTCGCTGTCCGGATCACCACCGGTGTAGAATTTTGTGCACGCCTTTTCGCAGTTGACCTGACGCAGAAAGTCGATCTTGTACGGCCCCGGGCGAATACGTTCACCGAACACCACCTGACCGAGGTTTTCCACCGGCGAGTTGGCTTCATCGATGGGGCAAAAATCGAAGTGGTGATACTCGTAAGGGATGACCGACTCTTCCGTATTCAAACGGTTGACGTAGAGAATGACCTCAGACTGTTGGATAGAAAACAAATAAAAAACCAATGTAGCTTAAAATGTTTTTGTCAGAAATGATCACTAGACACATTTTATATTATTCAATTAAATTCATTTCTATTTTAAAGTTTGTTTTAAAGAAGGTTACAATTTGTATTTTTATATTTATGTATTCAATACCCTGTACTACGTGGAATTGTGAATGTCTTGAAATTATTGCGCCTCACACCAGCGGGTGTACGTACTTCGTGGATGAGAAACGAAAGGTTAGAGGTGACAATAAAATGTTTTGAAGAGAGTTTATCTTAATCTTTAAGCCTTGAAGAAAAGGTATAGACATATTTGTACGAGCTGAGCAGGTGTTGTTATATGAGATTTTTGTTGTACCTTATCACCGAACGTTACATTAAAATATATGATTAATTTGTTTTTGTTTGTATAAATCGATACCTAAGTAGATGTCTACGTTTAATAATGCAAAGCTAAATGTTCGAAATTATTTACCAGTTGTAGAAATTCAAATTGCAATACCATTTGTGATGAAGCAATTTAAGTATCGAAATGTTTCCAATGTTTAATATTAATTTATTATTTTGAAACATTTTATATTTGTAAGTTGTTTGCTGCCAATAAATTATTATTTTTTTCAAGAACGTTAAAAAATCGTTGTTTTACTTCTAGTAGCCAAAAATATGCTAAACAAGAAGGATTGTTGAATTGAATTGTTCAGTTTACATATCTGACTCATTACGTCTCAAATAAGTACAAATCATTTTATTTTTACAAAACATGATGAATCAATGTCATCGTAATCAATAGTGAATGGTATAAAGTTCATATTTTAGAATAAAAATTTGGACGCGGCAAAATGGTACAAAAAACACGTCTTGAGCAACCCCGACATGGCTCATCAAACTATTCGCCGAACTGTTCCGCAGTGGCAAAAAGCGACACACATGCACATTCTTCCAGTGGCGTTTTATCTCCAATGTGATGAGTTGTCACCCATAAAAGAAAGACGAGCAGGGATTTGGCATCTACCTTGAACGGGTACCGAGTACTCACCTTGCAGGATTTTTCCGAATGTTTACAGTAGTTAACCGGTGCCAATCCGGGCAGATAGAAACTGCTGGCAGTATTCCACAATCCGGCTAAGACCAGAGTGGCACCTAGAAACTGATTAAATGGCTGGTTCCGAGCCATTGTTGATAAGTGCAATCTCAAAATTGTCTTTTGCTATAACCAAATTTGAAAACTGCTTGAAAAGCCCAAATTTCCTTCACTAAACTACTTTGTCCCCTCTGGGAGGGTTTTCCGTTTCTTGAAGGCCCAAAGGGGTAGGTAGATCTTTTTCGTTTTGCGAATCGGCAATACTTTTCTCGTAGAGGGCTAAATACGTTGTACGCTTGTAGTCACTTGATAATCTAAACAACGCTCAAGCTTCTGCACTGCCTATAACCATTAAATCTACGGTGCGACGGACATTTTAGTTCCGAAGTCGCCGGAGTACACACGGATTGTCGATAAATACAGGATAACCCGAGAATCCCGATCGCTGGAGAAAATTTTTGATCCAAAACTCTTTTTTTCACTTTTCTTCTTTCGTGCGTGACATCACGTTTGAAACGTCACCGATTAGGCTGCGTACTGAACAGTGATACACACTTTGACACAGTAATAAAACAAAGTTTCAAAATCGTTTGCATAAATTCAACTATATTGCTTTTTTATTAAAAAGTTCCAAAAATTATTATTTTCCCGCGTCCACATAAAATCAGATAACAAAATGAATTAAGATATGTATTTAATATCTTATATAAACATAAACCATAGCACTCTGTGTTTCGCCTGACAACTTGGAAATTTGTTATTAATTTTTAGATGATGGCATATTTTGAATATCTAAAATTTTCTTCGACAACCTCATTTTTATTTGAAAATATGAAGTCGACAAAAAATTCATATGATTCACGAATGCATAATTATAGTTCTAATCGTATATGAAACTTTCTTTGATCTAGAAACTCAAAAAAATAATAATTTTTTGTTTCGATTATAGTCGTTTTACCATCTGTATGGCATTCGCGACTTTATCAACGTTGCAGTTGGCGGATCGTTATTGACAAACTTATCCGGTACAACTGTGTTCGATTTTTACTCTTCGGCTCGAACTCGCGGACATCGGTTCAGGAGGCAACAGACTTGCCAACTGAGCTATATCACTACATTAAAAAAAATGCAGTCCAACGAGATCACTGCATGAATGCGAACCAATATATCTGAGTTTGAATCAATGATGCATTGTTATTCAGTTATTTTGATTTGCATTGGAGCAAGCATCTCGTAAAGTTTTTGTTTCAATTGAAAATTAAAAAAAAAAGGCGAAAATGTCCACAAATCAGAAGACAATCTGGTTAAACATGCCCTCATGGCTAATAACAAATCCCATAGTTGAATCTGATCGTTGATCCAGGGTTGTGATCCGTCAGCGTCATGAGGCGTGAAGCATGTAACTGTGAAGACTTTCGGTCTGTCATACTCATTTGACTGTTCTCAAATGGGTTCCTCATCGTTTGCCTCCGTCGTGTGAAGCTAAAAAAATTTCAAAGTCAAGCATTCACCAATCGCATTCAAACGACCAAAGACGAACCCGAAATGCATTTATTGTTAGCTTCGTTCAATCGTTGGTAAAAATCGGTTTCAACCAGGGACATGGCAAGTTGGTTCTTCGATCTTGCGATCAGAATCATTTTTTTTTTCTATCTATCGGGAGTAACCGTTTCAACTGCAGTTTCCTGCATCCGATTTTTCGGTCCGGGTGGTTTCTGTCAAGGTAGTTGTTCAATGAGCCAATGTTTTGGTCGAACAGGTCTGGTCGTTGTTTAGCAAGTTGAAATCGATCGAATCTATAGTTGTTGTGAACTGGTGTAGCACGGATACAAGAATAAACAACACGTAGTTACTTTACACTACATATTAAAAATGACGATTTATTAGACGAGATAAAATACGTCGCGACTAAACGTTTACAGAACAAAACATAAAGTGATTTGTTGTTGTTGTTGATTTTTACCCACCGGATGGCGCGTCGATCAGCTGACAGAAAGGCTACCAGCAGTGAGCCCAGCGGTGTTGTTGTAGGGTGTTTCATGACCTAACACTAGTCAAATCCGATACAGCTCGGCAGCAGGATTCACATCTTTGCGTTGATCGAATAGACCCATTTTAAACAATCTCGCAATCAGCACCGATCGATTGTGCAAGCTTGAACAAACCTACTGTGGGGCACGTTCGCAAAGTGGTTTCCTGTGCGCAATACAAAACGCAGCCAAACTGTCAGTTGCGTGTGAGTTTGACAGCGGATTCATTTCCGGCTGCTGTCGATCTCTCTCTTTTTCCGTCAACTTTGATTGAATAAACTGCACACTTTGGTGTCAGCTTTGGAAATTCAATCAATTTTCGCATCAACTAGATAAAATGGTTAGTTTCTGCGGGTGCAATCGATAGGTCTTGATACGGCGGATTTAAATTACTAAAATTTGTCGAAGGCCGACGCGCCAATTTCGAGAAAATTATAAAAATTGTGTTGTGTCCGGGCAAAGTTTACCAATGATTTTTTTTTTGTCGTGTTGCTTTGTGACATCCTTACAATGTTTGTATCGAGAGGTTATGATTTCGTGGATGTCAACAAACCGCGATGGGGGTTTTGTCGTAGCTGGTCTGACATGAAATAACCACAGGCTTTTCTATTTTCCTCTTCCATCCACTAGGCCAAGCGTACCAGGAAAGTCGGAATCGTCGGAAAGTATGGTACCCGTTATGGTGCCTCCCTCCGTAAGATGGTGAAGAAAATTGAAATCACCCAACACGCCAAGTACACCTGCACATTCTGCGGAAAGGTAAGGATTCCAAACTTAAGTTCAAACAATTATTTATAAAATCGAATAGTTCAAGCCTGATAAAAAAAAATGAGGATTGATAGGTTGCAAAAAAACCGTGTTAATTTTTCAATATTCGCGAGAGCTAAGACGCAGGTTGTCTGAAAATTCAGAAATTAAAAAAAAATTCTAAATATAAGTTCAAATTTAAGCGACCGAACTGAAAGATCAAAATTAAATTTTGTAATCGATTTAAACCATTTTAACATACTTAAATTTAGTCAATTGTGCGTTAGACATTTGGTAGTGTTTCGACAAGGATATCTCAAAACTTCTACTTGATATGAATAGCAGACAGGGGTGTAGTGTTGTCCTTCCTTGTTTCTAAAAGATGTTTTTATGAGGCCTTTGAAATCGTCAGAAATGACGGACAGTATCTAAGTACATTTTAAGATTTAGTATGTTAACTACAAAAAATTTACTAAAGTAGCTGTTGAATCCATTTCAAAATACTTTTCACTTATAAGGGGGAACAAATTCTCCAACAAAATAATTTTTTTTTATTAGAGCAGATTATGAAGCACTCAATAATCTTGCTCTAGATATGTTTATGTTAGATTAAATTACCTTTAATTTTTATTAAAAATATGAACATCAATTAATGAAATCAATATAAGTTTATGTATCCTTGGCATGAAATAGAGTATGTAACTGACAGGCTCACGTATTGCTGGCTAGAAACATTTACAAATTAACATGTTAATGGTCTCTTGATAACCCTCCTTAACGCAATTCTTCTTCCTTTTTTTTTCAGGATGCCATGAAGAGGTCCTGCGTCGGAATCTGGTCCTGCAAGCGTTGCAAGCGCGTTGTCGCCGGTGGTGCCTGGGTGTACTCGACCACTGCTGCCGCCTCGGTGCGTTCGGCCGTCCGTCGATTGCGCGAAATGTAAAATGTTGGTCATCAAGAAACCCGTAACCGACATCGATAACAACAAGCAAAAACAAACACGCTGAAATTCCATCTTCTCTAATACTGTGGGGATGTTTTGTTTTTCTTAATTTTTTTTTTAAGAAGATCCAACAATGTAATTTATTGTTCATGGAAGTAAGGCGAGATATGTGTTGCGAAAAGGCAAGGAATCGAGATTCCTTCAATAAAACCATCTGAAAGAGTACCGATCCTTTTTATAAGGTGAGGTGGAAAAAACTATGATTGTCAACATTTCGATGAAAGAAAACTCCCGATGTTTTTCTTTACTTTTCTTTACTTTTGTTTCTTTTTCGTCTTACTGTAGGGCGTGCTTAAAAAAATAAAGCTTGTTTCTTACTCTTCATAAGATTTTCATAACGTATCTACGTGAAAAAGCCTTCAACGAATTCTACTATTTGGTACGAAGAAACTCTCTTGTCAACTGGCAGCGCAAATGGGACGAGGATGAGTTGGGCCGGTGGCTCCACTCGATTATCCCAAAGGTAAGCCTTGAACCTTGGTTTAATAGATTGGACTTGAGTTGGGATTTTAATCGTATATTTTCCCGTCTTATGTCCAATCATTATTCCTTAGACGCGGTACTCTATCGTTTTGACATTGCTGGCAGCAATTTATGTGGTTGCGGCCAAGGCCCTTCGGGCCCGAGTAAAACCACCTAATGTTCCAGTAAGAGATGTACTAGCTGTGCTAGATTTGGACTACAAGTTCGAAATCTACCTTTTTCTAAAAGCTTCGTCGATCTTCGTCTATAATTCTTTTTTATTTTCATATTTCCCTATCTATTTTCTTTATTAGTGAACTAGATATAAGCACACAATTGAGCCGTTTCAAATAAAAAATTTGAACTTTCGGTGATTGCAAACACACATATCGCCTTTTTTAAGGCCACTCTAATGAACAATCTCCTCTTCCCTGAGTCGAACGAGATGGTTGCTTTATACCTATGTATTAACAGACACGAATATTTTGGCAAATGACGCCACGATTCACTCATTCAGACTTCTAGAGAGCAGTTATAAGCAAATTTCTTCGAAATAACTGGTTACCTCATCCGCCATATTGGTTGGCAGATTTCCAGAATGATGACGTAGTTGTTATGAAAAATAGCTAGCATTGTATTGAATTCTGAATTGATTTGGTTTGTGGTTCAGCAAAAAATGCGAATTAACCTCGGAAATATCTAAATTTTGGTGGAATTACTGGAAACTATTTCTAAGCATATTGTAAGCTTAAAAATGGGAAATATTGCAAGAAGACATATCTAATAGTCCTAATAAATCATTTAACACGCAAATTTCGAGTTCATTAACAGTAAAATATTTAATTGATAACTCATCTTTTCTCATATCTATTTTCTTATTCGAGTTTTGGAATGATTCCAAACTCTTTGTTCAATATATTTCATACTGAAATCAATTGTTTCAACCCTAACTTTAGTTCCTTAACACTATAGAGATGTACCGAATAGTGGTATTCGGCGAACGGCCGAATACCGAATATTGAACTTTTCAACTATTCGGCCAAACCAATATTCGGCCGAATATTCGGTCGAATATTCTATTGAGTTTTCAATGAAAAAAAAAACTAGCGATTATTTCAATGCTTTCAATTTCTTCCATATTAATGCCCCTCATGTTTTCAGTCGATTGTTTTCAACCAGATAATATTATCGGATGCTATATTACAAGATATTTTAAAAGTGGGGGTCTTTCTGATTTTTAAAAGCCACCAATAACTAAAAAGACATCAGATTACTAGTCGTTTCTAGGGCGTTTATTCCCAAAGAGATTGCGTTCCTGTCAAATCTGGGACAAATCATGTCGAAACAGGTGCCAAGCTATTTGAATTTGCTTCTTTGATATTGAATTAGATAAAGGTCGAATTAGAGCAAGATATCTTCAAAATAGTTGTTGAAAAGAAAGATGATTTTTAACCTAAAGTATACCATGCATTCAACCACACGAATCTACACGGTCAGGCATTCAGGACGATTTTTTTTTTAAATATTATAAAAGGGCAAATTTTATATTTATTTTGAATTTTTTTAAAAATCGTTATTGAACACAAAATCTAAAAGATTTTAAAGAGAAATTTGAATTTTTTATTTAATTCAGCAAATAATCTAACAACATTCGGGAAGTTTTACACAATATTTGAACATCTCGGCCAGATTTGACTTATCTGGAATCTTTACTGAATTTATGGGCAAGCCTGAATATATCCAGAAAATCTGTAATAATCTATAATCAAAGGATAAAGCGATACTTGTCAGCATTCTCCTGTACGATCTACAGTGAAAGATGCGCGGATATACCTTAGATGTTTTGCTGAAACCATAAGTTTTTAATGATTGTGTAGCTTTTACATCATTACTTTTAAATATTTTAAAAATTATCCAAAGTCATTTGAAAAAATTCACAAGTCTGTAGTAGATATTCGGCCTATTCGGCCGAATACTTAGCTCACCTATTCGGTGAGCCGAATATTCGGCTTAACGGTTTTTCGGCGGTATTCGGCGCCGAATATTCGGCCGACCGAATATTCGGTACATCTCTACTTAACACTAATTACTGGACATTTTTATGCAAATGACGAAAAACGTAGATTTACTTTTTTTCCATGGAATGAATGAAGAATCTGATAACAACTATACGTCATCATGCCCGGCGTGGGGGCACGTTCACGCATGATTACGGTACCCTATAATTCAAATACTCTGAGTTATAAGCAGGTTCCTAGTCAAGTGAACGATTCTGAAGTACACGTCTCACTTCTCATGTTTAACCTTCCAAAGCTGTTCGCAAAATTTCCGTAAAAATCTATTTTAGATAAATTTGACCTGTAGTTTACGTACGTTCTTCTGGCCGCAAATATTGACCGATTTCGATGATTTTTAATTCATTGTATAGATAATTTATTCTAGTTTCTCAATATTGAAAAAAAATCGAAATATTTTACGAGATCACCAGTAGCTGATTCCGAATGAAAAAAGGCCCGAAAAAGAGCTCTTTTTAGAATGCTTATAACTTGTGACAAGTTCCAAATATTGAGCTGATTTTATAATATTTGGAATTGTCAAGAATAAATCTATCCATGGATGTATAATTTTTTGGTGGTCCAAAGGAAGTTTTGGCCGCTATCCCGGAACTTCCGGTAGAAAAAATTCTTACTTCAAAAAAGTCACCCTATTTTGGCTTTGCATTGCAGTATCTCGCTTACCAATGGACCGATTCTCTAAATTCAAATTTTAGTTTTTTTTCGTTAACTTTATTATTATTTTCGTAGAACATAGTTGGTTCCTCAAAAATCTCAGTTGTTCAGTATATGGTAATGAAACTCACATCTTTTTTGACATTTTTCAAACTCCCCCTCGTGTCAGTGGGTTAACGGGATTTTGTTAGCGTGATTTCTCTAAATTTTGAACTCAAACTGGTCACTTTTTATATACCTAGAGATTCATTAGAATCTCCTCTTTCGATGGACATACTTTTTGTGTGGTGTTTTGAAAATTTGTAGCAACGTTTTTCGAATTTACTGAAAGCTGCCAGATTTCCACCAGTTCGGCCCACGTTTTCAGCAGGTTGGTGTACAAATCTCGCACCCCTCACGTAGCCGCGGGAGAAACAAATCCTTTAGCTCTCTTTTTGTCGCTCACCAAATCTACCACCCAACCCAGCAGCAGGAGGAACTGCCGTCTCGCCGTGTGGTTTGTTGATTGATTGTGCTGATGCTGATAACGAAATGAATGATTTATTGTTGTAGGTATTGCTAGAATCTTTTTTGATATTTTATATTATAAGTATAAGTATATTATAAGTATTTTAATGGATGGGCAACATTTCTGAAGTTGACGTCCATGATTTCAGATTCAGATTACAGATTTCAGATTGCAAATTTCAGATTTCAGATTTGAGATTTCTGATTTCAGATTCAAATTTCAGATTCAGATTTCAGATTCAGATTTCAGATTTCAGATTCAGATTCCAGATTCAAATTTCAGATTCAAATTTCAGATTCAGATTTCAGATTTTTTTTTTAATTAAAAATACTTTTATTAATAACTCATTTTCAACAAGATAACAAATTTTACATTTACAACATTGCTTTGCACTATTCAATTCTTATTTCCATTTGTTCACTCGTTTCCTAAAGCTAATTGAATATAGTATCTCGTATATTCGACAGAATTATTGATTTGTGCAATCAAATCAACATCTTCTACGTACAGAAACGTTAGAATTCTAACCTGAGATTCACAAGTCATACATTTTCCTAACCTCAATTTTAAACACGTGATTTCTAAGCTTGTAAACTTGTTAACGTTTTCTTCATTGTCAACGAGCGCGATCGTCTCGCTTGCAGCTTCATTAAAGATGTTGTTTCCGACACTACCATGGATTTTTTTGCCTTTCCTTCTTCCGAGCTTCCTGATTCGGTTTTAGCCGCTCGATTTCGTTTTGGTTTACCTGTTGGCTTCAAAGGTTCGGTACGTGCAAGCTGATGTTTAGTTCCACTTCCTCCAGGTTCTTGTTTGTTTTCCGTAGTTTCTGTCAATTCTGTCTTGTCTTCTGGTTTCTTGACTGTTTGTTGGTGCATTATTCCAGCTCTGTCACTTGTTGTCGGATGAGCGTATGACCCCTGTCTTCTATTCATCGTATTTCGGGCTGGACAATTAACCTTCAAATGTTCTTTTGATCCACATGTGAAACATTTGTTTACCATTCCTTCGTAGTAAACCCTGGATTTAAAACTCTGTACGAATACTTGAGTCGGAATTTCGTCACGCAGTTCAATGTGTAAACCACGGACGCCATTCCAGATTGGAACCCCAAGCTCCGCAGGGTAACGCTCTCGCACTATCTGCTTAATATCTCCATACTGTGAAAATACTGCCGTTAGCTGTTTGTCGTCCACCTCTGGAGGTAAACCAAATACCCGGACATATTTAATAAATCCGTTTGCTTCAGTAACATCCACCTTAACATTCGTGCCATCAGCATAGATGAAAGCCACAGACTGCCCTTCCCAAGTAACCATAAGCACTAAAACATAACCCTTAATCAACACTATATTCCCATATATAACTCTGTATTAATGCTTGTTTTGCACTATATGCGTATATAATGCAGATGTAATGCTAAAAAGGCGAAATAGCGGGCTGATTAAATGCTATCACAACATAGCCTTTAAAAAGCATTACAAATGCTGAATTAGAGCACCATCAAAACGTCATTTTTCGCAAGCCGTATAAAAGCATTAACAATGCATACTTAGAACACCTTTTGTTTATTTAATTATTATTTTTTGAATAATTAAAATGAACAAAAAATAAATAAATAATTATTATCTGCAACATCAATCAACCTGCTGAATGAAGGAGGATTATGCCTGCTTAATGAATTCTTCTGAGTCTCGAACCGAGGATCCCGCAGCAGCCTTTCGACCACTCTTGATGCTGATAAGGTGGGTGAAAAAATCCGTACTTCAAGTACTGTTCGGGTCACACCACTCCTAATGCTTATTAACTTTAGAGCTACTCTATATGTGCATATAGTGCTATCATTAGTGCTAATTTTCTTTATTGCTTCTATGCATTAATAATGCTTATATAAAACAAAAAAGCGTTATGAATGTTGATTTAATGCCAACTTGCATTAGAAATGGTGATTTCATGCTAACTTGCATTAGAAATGTTGATTTAATGCTAATCATTCATTAGGACATAAGATGGCCGCTTTCCATCATATGATCCACAGAATGAATTCGATTCCTCTCTCAAAAGAAGGGGAAGAAAAGGAACTTCAATATATCTTCCAAACGGCTAATAAGAATGGATACCAATCCAGTTCTATTCAAGCCATCATCAACAAAAAACAAAAAATTCTTCAGAGAAAATCCTTCACTACTTTAACTCCAATTCAAAACGAGTTTCAACGGAGATCGATGGAATTTAATAGCTTCAATGCTCTTGAATTACGATCCAAGTTAACAAAATTTGATATTGAATTGGTTTTTAGTAGTTCCAATAATCAATTGAAATCCATTTTAGGATCAACAAAAGATCCGGTGGAACTTTTGCATAGATCCGGTGTGTACAAGATCAGTTGTTCTGACTGTGATAAGGTATACATTGGACAAACAAAAAGGAAGTTAGTAGAGAGATTCGAAGAACATTTGGCAATTGCCAAATCAGATTCGAAGAAAAAAGTTCTCCCTTCACAGAATCCTAGATCTTCAGTAGCATTACACATCTGTGAAACAGGCCATTTGATCGATCAAGAAAATATTTCTTTACTTCGATCGTTGAACAGTAATTCGCTGAAGTTAGATGTAGCGGAAAGTATTGAAATTTTCAATCAAAATTCAGCTAAACTGTTGAACGGAGACAACGGACCAGGTCATAGTTGGCTGTTCAAGTTCTTAGGTAGGAAGAAATATAATTTACCTGACAACGCCCAAAATAGGGCGGGTAACAATAATAATCTACCTGACAACACCCAGAAAAGGGTAGGTAGGCCCAAGAAACTGACAACGGCACATTTGCCGAGCATTCGAAGGTTCTTTTTACCTACAAATAATTCAGAGCTACCTAGCTTGGACAATTTAAGGGAGGGATATGATACACTTTCTTCAGTCGATAACCCACTGAGGATGCTAGCAAGTAGCTAGTGAAATACTAGTATTTGGGTCTTTCAAATACTGTAGCTGAATTCAAAGGAATCTTCGACTACTTTGAAATAATAGTTTCATTCAGCTAAGAGGTTCTTCAAACCTTTGATTATTAGCTGATTCAGGGTTTTGGCTTAATGCTTATGGTTACTTGGGTTGTTTCTTCAATGCATTTTTCATCAAATTCTCAGTTTTAAATTCGATAAAAAGACAAAACTCCTCTCGATACATTGCCGTAAGTTCGTCTGGATTCCAACCTTGTTGTCTAAAGAAACCAAATATTTCTTCTTTTGAAGGATTTCTTGTCGTCGGTCCAAAATGCAGCCTCAACGTATTTTCTCGAACAAAAATCGATTCCATTTTTGCAAACAATCGAACACGTGTTCCTCTAACAGATACCAGTTTGTGGATCCCTCATCAAGTGACCTTGAACTAGACTTCACAATACCGCACTAAGCACAAAGCAAAAACACGTCCGCTCTATTCCAGGTCACACAATGAACTGAGATTCAGATTTCAGATTAAGATTTCAGATACAGATTTCAGATTCAGATTTCAGATTCAGATTTCAGATTCAGATTTCAGATTCAGATTACAGATTCAGATTTCAGATTCAGATTTCAGATCCAGATTTCAGATTCAGATTTCAGATTCAGATTTCAGATTCAGATTACAGATTCAGATTACAGATTCAGATTACAGATTCAGATTCCAGATTCAGATTCAGATTTTAGATTCAGATTCAGATTTTAGATATCTGATTTCAGATTTCAGATTCAGATTTCAGATTCAGATTTCATTTCAGATTTCAGATTCAAATTTCAAATTCCGATTTCAGATTCAGATTTCTGATTTCAGATTCAGATTTCAGATTCAGATTTCAGATTTCAGATTCAGATTTCAGATTCAGATTTCAGATTCAGATTTCAGATTTCAGATTTCAGATTCAGATTTCAGATTTCAGATTCAAATTTCAGATTCAGATTTCAGATTCAGATTTCAGATTCAGATTTCAGATTCAGATTTCAGATTCAGATTTCAGATTCAGATTTCAGATTCAGATTTCAGATTCAGATTTCAGATTCAGATTTCAGATTTCAGATTTCAGATTTCAGATTCAGATTTCAGATTTCAGATTCAGATTTCAGATTTCAGATTCCGATTTCAGATTCCGATTCAAATTCCGATTTCTGATAACAGTTTCTGATTAAAATTTTAAAATATTTGTTACTTGAAACATAGATTTTGTGTCTCCGGCATGAGACGCTGCTTGAAAATAAATGTATCACTGAAGAATTCTAATGATAAAATATCTAAAAAGATTCAAGAAGCTTATTTCAATTTGGAGAAATAATCTTTCTCTATTTTCAAATCAAAACATTTACTACGCAAAGAGGCATCAGCATCAGCACAATCAATCAACAAACCACACGGCGAGACGGCAGTTCCTCCTGCTGCTGGGTTGGGTGGTAGATTTGGTGAGCGACAAAAAGAGAGCTAAAGGATTTGTTTCTCCCGCGGCTACGTGAGGGGTGCGAGATTTGTACACCAACCTGCTGAAAACGTGGGCCGAACTGGTGGAAATCTGGCAGCTTTCAGTAAATTCGAAAAACGTTGCTACAAATTTTCAAAACACCACACAAAAAGTATGTCCATCGAAAGAGGAGATTCTAATGAATCTCTAGGTATATAAAAAGTGACCAGTTTGAGTTCAAAATTTAGAGAAATCACGCTAACAAAATCCCGTTAACCCACTGACACGAGGGGGAGTTTGAAAAATGTCAAAAAAGATGTGAGTTTCATTACCATATACTGAACAACTGAGATTTTTGAGGAACCAACTATGTTCTACGAAAATAATAATAAAGTTAACGAAAAAAAACTAAAATTTGAATTTAGAGAATCGGTCCATTGGTAAGCGAGATACTGCAATGCAAAGCCAAAATAGGGTGACTTTTTTGAAGTAAGAATTTTTTCTACCGGAAGTTCCGGGATAGCGGCCAAAACTTCCTTTGGACCACCAAAAAATTATACATCCATGGATAGATTTATTCTTGACAATTCCAAATATTATAAAATCAGCTCAATATTTGGAACTTGTCACAAGTTATAAGCATTCTAAAAAGAGCTCTTTTTCGGACCTTTTTTCATTCGGAATCAACTACTGGTGATCTCGTAAAATATTTCGATTTTTTTTCAATATTGAGAATCTAGAATAAATTATCTATACAATGAATTAAAAATCATCGAAATCGGGCAATATTTGCGGCCAGGGGAACTTACGCAAACTCTCGGGTCATATAGACCCGAACAGCCTAATTACGGATTTTTTTGAGCGAGCACTTCCGGTGGTCACAGGAAGTTGCCTGGTACTACAGATTGTGTATTTCGTGATTCCCCAGGGAGGTTTTTAAAATCAAATTTTTGCGATTTTTTCTCGAAGAGTTATGATGATTTTAATGTGCGCTTCGGGTCATATTGACCCGAACGACTTTAGAAGGTTAAGTCTCACTTCTCATGTTTAAGTTTCACTTCTCATGTTTCAAGTCTCACTTCTCATGTCTCACTGCTCATGTATGTGCCATGTTATGTTTCAAGTCGTAAGACCCATGTCTCATTTCTCAGGATGTTTATTTTTATTTATTTATTTATTTACAACAAATACATTACATACATGAGATTTGTATTAAAACTTCAATGGCATTGCCCTTTAAGGAGTTGTATGTTGTATGGTGGGTGAATATAAAGCAAACTGTGTATACATATTTTGGAAACTAAACTAATAACTGACGAGTGATAATAAAATAAAAAATATATCAAATTGATAAATTCAACGATACAAAAAAAACAAGAATAACAATGGAAACTTATCACGATAAATTTATAAACATTTTTTTTTTAATAGAATTAAAGTGAAAAAAAAAAACTGTTCATGACACTTCTGGATTCAGTAGAAATTGTTTGACAGATTTTTTAAAATTAGTATAATATTAAAAGGCCCACATGTATCTTCAAGAAAATTAAACAACTTTACACCTCTGAAGGCTAAGGAACGTTCTCCAATCGAAGAACTGATTGAAGGGCGAACTAACATATTTCTGTTGAATATTAATGAACGATTGAATGATATATTGCAGTGAATACCTGCTATTTGTAATGCTTAAATAAATGAAACTATACATATATGCAAAATATACAGGCCTATTACAGGAATAATGTTATTTTCGATATTGTACAGTTCGGCAGAATGACTATAGTATACGGTATGGCAGATTATTAATAATGCGTAGTATTTTGTTTTGAGCAACTTGAAGTTTATCGAGTCGAGAATAACAAGCATTACCCCAAGACGAAATAAGATAGGTTAGTAGAGATTGGAAAAGGGAGTAATAAATAATTTGAAGAATATAAGGCGGAATTTTATGTTTTACTTTACAAACTAACTATACCTATTATTTTATTTTGTTTATGTAGAAGGCTATCTATATGCGCATTCCAATGTAGTAGATCATCTAAGATCACTCCTAAATACTTACATTCGGTCACAACTTTAAGACTAGAGAAATTAGTTTTGGTGATTTCTAAGGAGTTTGGAGTGCATCTTTGAGAGATTTTGAAAATTAATATGTTTGATTTGTCTATGTTCAAAGTCAACTTATTTATGCGATAATAGTCGTTCAATAATGTGAGATCAGAACAAAGATTATTATCGTTTTCTTCAGAGCTATTGTTATTACAAAAGAACGCAGAATCGTCAGCAAATAGTCGAAGAACACCTTTCAGAAGAAGAGCAGCAGTATCATTTAAATAAATAGTAAAAAAACAGAGGTCCGAGAACAGATCCCTGGGGAACGCCAATATCGATTGATGTTAAATAACTACGTTAGATCTCAAGTCTCAGGTTTTAAATCAGTGGTTTTCAAAGTGGTCCCTACCGCCCTCTTGGGGGCGTTGAGAGCTTCCAGGGGGGGCCGTGAGCCTAATTTTAAAATTTGGGGGGCGTTGGAAGGGCTCAGGGGGCGATGAGGTCGTAATTCACATTTTCACAAATTACGAAACAACGTTGACTTGAAATAACAACAAGTAGGTTCGATGCAAAACAATGAAATCACGTTACAGAACTAAACATCAGGTTCAAGACTGAAATATTTTGGGGATGAATAATGCCCAGGCGTTAAAATCCCATGAAAAAAAAGACTGAAATATCTATAATTTTACAGAGCTGCAAGCTAATTTTTGTTCCAGAATCTCAATTTATTTTCCTAAAAATGTATCTATTTGAAAGATTTTTTTTAAATTGTCAAAGATTTCGTATTTTTGCATGTTGATCTTGTTTTGTAAGATTATTTAAGATTATTCTGAAAAAGATTAAATTTTGATTGCAATGCTTGATAATCTTCAAAATGTATTGTCTCAAAAGATCTGCTAAACAGAAAAGACCTTCGAAAAATCTGTGTAAAAAGGCGTAATCTGTGATTTAGTGATCGATTGGTTCAAAATAAGAATATGAAATATGAAAAAAAACTTAACTTTGAACAGCACTCAAATTCAGATTACAAGAAATAATACTATTTTTCACGTTATTCCACTGCCTTGACAGTAATTAATTTGTATTCAATAATGTAAATTGAAGGTGAATATAGAATTTACCAAAATTCAAGACTTGATTAGATAGGAATGATAGATATCATTTGATATCAAAACAAACTAATCAATAAGTTTAAGAATTTGTCCAGGAAACTTTACATAGAATTAAGTGTTTACTGGAGGTTTGAAGCAATATGAGAATGAGGCCCTTGGAGCCAAAAAGGTGTAAGTGCAAAAAAGCTCATTTTGAGAAAACACGGTTTTTAGTTGTTGTGTTTGGTAATTTTCCATAATTTTTCGAAAATTTGCATTTTTCCTTCAAACAAAATAATTTGTAAATAAAATTCTAAAAATCTTAAAAATCACGAAATATAGGGCCTTATTACATAAGACGAGTCACGAGCAAGGTTGCCGAAAAAAATTCTGTGTTTTTGAAAAAAATAATTCTGAGTTTCTGTGGTTTTACCCAAAAATTCTGTGATGGATTTCTGTGATGCTATTTTCTTGAATTTCATAGAAAACTCATGAAAAATTGGGTCTTTTTCACAATTCAGTTGGGCAAAATCAACTACCATTACCAATCTTATCATACTTTTCTGATTCAAAGTAAGAAATCTAAATTTGATACTGTCCAAAAAACATTATAATTTCGGAAATCCATTCAAAATTTAGAAATTCTGTGAAATCTGTGAAATTTTCAAAATTCTGTGTTCTGTGACACAGATTCTGTGATGAAAATTTGGTCAAAATTCTGTGAAATTTCTGATTTTTCTGTGATTTCGGCAACCTTGGTCACGAGTCATTTTACTCGAGTGAGCCATTTTGGTATTACAGTAGTCGAGTTGAGTCAAATTTCAGTCGAGTAGCTCGACTGAGTCGACTGCTTGAAGGTTCGTGACTCAGCAGTTTCACTCGACTACCGTACCGTAATACGACATTTCTCTCGACTAGACAGAGACTAGAGTCGAGTCGATTTACTCGACTCGTCGTATGTAATAGGGCCCATTGTTTGAAATATGAAGAATCATCTAACATTATTAAATCAAAATCGACCATTTTTACACTTATAATACCCCCTACCCCTTAACATGGAAGCCGACAAATTAGCCGGCGCCGGATATAATAACATTTTTTGGAAAACAGACGTCCCTGGGGATGATCTTAAGATGGATTGACAACGTAACAAAGCATTCATGGGAATCGTCATGGAATCTGGAGAGGAACCTACAAGCACAGAGAACAGACATACAAACTAGCCCAAACTAACACCCTTTTTGAACCAATTTTTGTCTTTTGGCTGGGCCACCAGATGTCTCCAAACACACCAAAGAGAACTGTCAAAACAAAGCTGACTAAGTTTCAGTCTGTTTTCTATAGGTCGTATGTGCTGCTTAGCATGCTTCAAGAAAATCGCTGTTGAAGTTTCGTTCGAAACTGGATGAACGAACGTTCACCATGTTGCATGAAAAAAAATCATAAAAGTTACATATTATCTCTTTCCTTCAAATTTGTTAGAAATACAAAGTTTTGAACAGCTAGATGCTAAAGTGATATGTGAAAGTAACCCGCTTTGAAATGCCTAGAATCAATACTGGTGGGTAAGACTGATCGTCAAAAATGTTCTTGTATTTGACTGGACATAGATGATGCATTTTCTTACATAAATTACTGTTCAAGAAGTGCGAAAACTTAAACCGAAGCTGTTAGTTATCTTAACTGTCATATTAGTGCAAAAATAAAGAAAGTGAAATTTCGCCCAGTTTAAAGTAACTCTGATTTCATTTATTTAGCAATACATTAAAGCCGTCCATTTTACTGAGACATTGGATTCATTTTTTGTGAGTTCATATACGATTACGCCTTTTTGAAAACTGGGCACTTTAAAGTTGATTTGTAACTTTTGAACGGCGCAATAGATGGCACTGTTTGTAGTCAATTTCTAACGTATTTTTTGGGTGATAGCATTTGAAATTTTACACACTTTTTTGACGATTGTTTGTTCGAGCTTGTACGTCTGTTCTCTGTGCTACAAGGAAGATCAAGAGAACTATTTCGAGATGGGAAGACCGTGACAGTCGAAGAGAGCAGCGAGTACTTTCGAGAATGCGTGTGGGTCATACAGAGTCACCCATAGCACAGAGAACAGACGTACAAGCTAGCCCACGAAACTTGTGTAAAAATCCCAACACCCTTTTTGATTTTTTGTGAGTTTACATATGATTACGCCTTTTCGAAAACTGGGCACTTTAAAGTTGATTTGTGACTTTTGAACGGCGCAATAGATGGCACTGTTTGTAGTCGATTTCTAACGTATTTTTTTGGTGATAACATTTGAAATTTTACACACTTTTTTGACGATTTTTTGTTCGAGCTTGTACGTCTGTTCTCTGTGCCCATAGTCACTGCACAGGAGCAGCAAACCAACAACCCATATGCGATATCTGCAACATTTACCTGACGATCGAGCACATTTACAGACTGTCCTGCTTATGAAAATCAGCGTTCTGTGAGTCAACTACCAAACGGAATACGAAACATCCTAGCCAACGACAAGGAAACCGACGAAAAATTACTAGAATTTTTAAGAGCAACAAACTTATTTAGTCAAATTTGATTTACATTAGTATTGCAAAATCTTGTAATATAATTCTTTCTCATTCAAAAGAGGCGAATGAATTCTAAATTTAAAGTCTCTATAAAAAATGAACAAAACAAACAAACCCCCTGCCCCTGAATTTTGTGTTAAGTCAAAGCTAATGGTTTTTCAATGATCCAGCTGGAGATAGTCGAGGACTTTGTCTATCTCGGCTCACTGGTGACCGCAGACAATGACACCAGCCGTAAGATCCGGCGGCGAATTATCAGCGGAAGTCGTGCCTACTACGGACTCCACAAGCAACTGCGGTCGAGAAGACTTAGCCCTCGCACGAAGTGTAACCTGTATCTATATGACGCTCATTAGACCGGTTGTTCTCTACGGGCACGAGACTTGGATATTGCTCGAGGAGGACCTGCGCACAGTCGGAGTATTCGAGCGACGAGTGTTAAGAACCATCTTTGGTAGCGTACAGGAGAACGGAGTGTGGAGGCGAAGGATGAACCACGAGCTCGCGCGACTCTACGGCGAACCCAGTATCCAGAAGGTGGTGAAGGCTGGCCGGATACGCTGGGCGGGACATGTTGGTAGAATGCCGGACGGTTGCCATGGACCGAGTAAATTTTAGGAATTATGTTCGTCAAGCTATGTCGTGAGACAGAATACTATGTAAATAATTTTTTTTAAAGATTTTCTAAAAATTTACCCAGGGGGGCGTTAGGCTTCAAAATTTTGCAAAAGGGGGCGGCGAGTGAAAAAAGTTTGAAAACCGCTGTTTTAGATCATGGTGCAAGGTTTTCTCAGGTCTCATTTTCTAGGCCTTAGGTCTCAGTTTGCAGATAACATGTTTTAAGTCTCCTGGCTCGTGTCTCAGATTGTCTCAAGTTTCAGAGCTTGCAGAATTTTCGCAGTGAGCTCGATTTTCGAAAATTTTACACGTTACGCCTACGCGTGTATTTCGTGTATTTGAACTGGCCTCGTTGATGATCCTGGAACTTTCGGATAAAATTGAATAACACATCGATAAAAACGTCATTACTTTTATTACTCTATGTTCAAAAATTTATCATTCTGATTTTTGATCACTTCATTTTGTGTTGAGCTATCAACAACATTAGCAGCAACACCTCCGATCTCACAAACTCTCTGATCTGATACTTGTTGTTTCAATATATGTGATAGTCTTTCACACCGATGATAGCGCTCTGTTAGTTTAGTGGGGAAAACAAAATAGCATACTTAACAATAATCTGCGCTTTCTTATAATTTTATTTAAAATCAACTTGAGGTTCTAACTGAACGTACCTAGCAAATCAATTTGCTGAAAAATAACAGTGAATTTTTAATCAACGAAACGGTTTAGTGCCAAATAGATATTTTTTCTTTTTGTGTAGTACATGTGTATATTAAACAATGCGACATTAAAATCTACTTCCAAGTTTAGAAGGACAAAGACGCGTAATGCTCTGCAATTAAATTGGCTCGGTATATTTGCGTTTTCCTTTTTACAATAGATTTAAAAAACTAGTCTCTTTCTTTCTTCCATTCAAAAGTTAGTATAAACGAAATCTAATCTTACGACTTACAGAGCTAATATGCTATTATTTTCATTTATTTGTAGTTTCCTACCCACTATCAACTGTGCACACATTGTCGAGGTAATAATAAGTTTCAGGAACTTGAGAGGAATTTAATTGGATACTTATAATTGATTCATATTCGAACTGACAGACTATTTTTTTTTTGTTTGAATGAAAAACACCTAAAGTTTTAATAAGTGAATTGATTCAATCGCATTAAGGTATGCTGCAATACAATATAAAAAGCCGTCTTTTAGACAGCAATCTGTGTGCTATTAAAGTCTTAGGAACACCTTTTGCTTAAAAAAACTTTGATTCTGCAATAAAAAAAGAAAATATTTTTGTGATGAAGTTTCCTTATTGAACTTAGAGACTAACGGTCAATCAGCCAAAATTTTATGATTTTTGTGTCATTTATCCATTCCAACGAGGCAAGGGTAATGTGCGCAGTTGATGTTGGGTAGGTATTTCTGCAGGACTAATCGGCAGCATCGATTGTTCTCGGGGAAAAAAACGTGAACTTCATATTGTTTTACTATTTTCTGCTCTGAGGAGGAATGTTTATGAAAAATACGTATTAGAAGTTGGAGTCTATTCTTACTTAGCAAAGAGAACTGGCAAGCTATTTCCCCCTCAATATTCGAGGAGAAGATCTGCTAGTTGTTTTGTCCTTTGTGCGATCAATCCATTTTTTTCGATTTAAGCTAGACATTTTGTTTGTTCTCTAGAATGATTATGGAAGTGGGCTAATACTGAGGTAAAACGTAATTAAATTAACTCGGAAATTAGTTTTACTTTTGTTGTTTGTTAATAATCCTGTGATGTTGACAAGAGCTGAACTGGATATGCTAATCATGGACGTTTATCATTTCTATCGCATAATCTCCCCTGCATTAAAAATTTCTCAACCTTTCTAACTAAACTTAACACAAAAGCTAAAAAGAAACCATTGCACACCACCACCAGTATTAAAATTATCCGTTGATTAAAAACAAGAAAGCTATGCTTAACCAATTTGAAATTGCTAGCGTATTCTCCTACCAGTTTCAAAATTTATATAAAATTTAAAACAATACGGCCTCTCAGCAAAAGTGCCCGTTTCTTATAGTTTTCTCGCATAGGGAAACATATTGATAAGCTCTTTTGATTACAAAACTAATGATATTGTTTTTTTTCGTTCAGCATCTTTCTCGCTATCACTCATTCACACGTGGTGAGTAAATTTCTGCTAAATATATGCTTCACAGACAAATCCATAATGACTCTGTTGGATTTCTCAACTTATCATCCACCCACGTTTCTATTTCGTTTTTCGCTACTATTAAATGATATTTATTACTTTTCCTTTCTTTGTTCCAGTGCATTGTTTTTTTTTTCTTCAAGGGATTGTTCATCCCCTCAAGTTTTTTTGCTATCCTACCTCAAGGTATATATGACTATTTACAACATTCGGTCACAGTAAGTTTTCTCCCGTCTCTTCGTTTCTTGTTCTTTCTGATAGTTAACATTGCCTAATTACCAAATCTATAGCAGAAATGTAGGTTAGGTACCTACAAAATTTCGTACTTGTGATTCGTCAGACTATAACAGTCGTCAATAATATAAATGTGCTTTTCGGACTTCACATCAACTTGTGATTACTTTCTACTTTCGTAAACGATTGCGATGAAACGTTCCCCGTTTAAATGCAAGTGGTCCTTGTGGAGTTGTTTAGATTAATTTTTCGCTCACTTGATGTTGAATTGTTATATCAAATGTTGTTGTTGTTGTTTGGATGAAAACGAAATCGGTTATATCGCTCGTAATGTCATGCTATCAATTTAATCTAATTTGAAAAAAAATATTATGGCGTATAACTTTAAGAATAGCCAAGAAAAACAGAAAATTAATCTTTTAATCTTTCTATCATGTTGTGGAACAAATAAATATTTTTGTACAAGATCACTATTCTTGTAGCAAGTCATCGTAAACCAGGCTTCATTGCTTCAATATACTTTTCAGCGGGCAACAATTCAAGTCTATAACATAAAAATACGAACGACATAAACTGAATGTCAATTTTCTCCATCACTTAGTCCCAACATTTAATTTCAACACCCAATGTTTCCCGTTGATCTTCCGTGTGGTACTTTTCTCATTATCACCCTCTATAGAGGAAAGTTGGTGCCTGTGTTCGATTTTCACTTTTGCTGCCATGCAACCTCGACTTTCCCGGTATGGCAGCAGCTGGTTATGGTGTTTGTGTTTGAGCTGTGTTGTTTCCGGTTCCTTTAGTTGTTGTAAGGAACGCTTTTCCGCTACCAGGGCTAATTGGCAAAAGTTTGCAGTTTTTTTTTATGTTGGTTTGTTCCATCGTTTCAATTTCATCGAAGCCAATAAAATCTTACCAACTTTCTTCAAATCTGCTTAAATTAATTATTATTGCCAACGGATTCAATGTTTGCTGTTAACTAGTAAATTTTCAAATCAAAACTGTGTATCAAATAAAAAAAATAAAAACAAATCATAACGGAAAGATGACTGAATTTTCCAGCTTCATAATTTGGACGACGGCGGCATCATATAGCGGCAATTTTGTTCTCCAGAAACGACAGTTTGTCGCCAAGTTTTGACCCCCCCCCCCCCCCCCCCCCCAAAACTTCAGAAACACAACAGCACTTCGGGTCACGTTCTTACGCGTTAAACTTGGTTCATTGAAACGCACAACACATTCGTTTGGTTCGCATCCTGCAACTTGCTTGCGCGGTCAAACTCACGTTTTCTTTTGCTAATTGATTCTCGCGGCAGAGCGGTCTTGTTCATGTTGGATAATGAGAAAATAAACAGGGAGGACACGTTTTCCTTCATTCAGTCAGTAGTTAATGTTTCTATATATCAACCAATAAAAATCTTCACATTTGTCGGAGTCTCTAAAAACTAATCTACATTACAAATAAGGCGACTAAAAACGGAAGGGTCCTCGAGCTCGGCCGAAATTGGTTCCCGGTTCTGTAGCTAAATTTTTGTGCTCATCTACCAACATCCGCGTGGAAAGCGCACCAAACCAAAGTTTGGTCTCCGTTGTGCAATATATGGACAGTCCTTATTTCTCAAATTGTTGTTTGATCTTTTTTTTTGTTTTTGGGAAAACTGGAAAATGGGTACTTGAAATTGGCTTCTTGGGGGGAGGGCGGGGACGACGCGTCGATGACAGGGAATCACATTGTGGCACGGATTTCTTTTTCTTTTAGTTCTTTTCCTTAATTCCGGTTCCCCTCGGAACGGCGGCTGGACCTTGCTGCAGCAGGATGTTGATTTTATCTGCTTTCGTCCTCGATCCGGTTGTCGGCTCCGTGCTGGGCTTGCCACTTGAATTTGGACTGCATCAACCACTTCTGTCCCAGGGAGTAGTTGCAGGGCCGCAGAAGGGGCGTCGCGGCATCCTCGCGGCTCGCCCGCGTTAAACAGTTGCCACTGTTGACGTGTTTGATAGTCTTTTCCTGGAAGAAGATAAGGGGTATTAGAAATTATGTTTCTTAGCTCATTGGCATTTCTTTAAGGCTTATACTAAGCTTTCCAGATTGTCTGGTTTTATTCGGGTTTGCCCGGATATTCAATACGAAATTTGGGAACAGTCCAGCCCGGCACGGTTGCCCGGATTTCATCAAAAATGCCCGGATTTTGCCCGGATTATTCACTTTATTTGGCCAATCAAACAAAAAAAAACAAACACCTCCTAAACGAAATTTTTTGAGCAAAATTAATAAAAATTATCATTGAAGGTTTTTTGAAAGCCTAAAATACGATTCAAAATATGTAGATAAGTTTTAATGAAAAAAAATTGTTTCAATTTTTTTTCTTGATTTTTGTTGTGTAATTTCTGGGTTTTGAGAAAATTTGTCCGGATATTGCTCGGATTTATGGTGATCACTTTTGAAATCAAATGCCTGGATTTTGCCAAGTTTTTATATTAAATTGCCCGGTTTGTCCGGCCCGGATACGTGCTGGAAAAATTCTGGCAACTTAACTCATACTAATTGATTACACATTTAAAAAGTTATTGAACGAATTTTTAATTTATGATACGAAATTCAGTTCAATTATATACAGCTACCATTTTCATAAGGGATGAATGGAGTTTTTAACTCTCTAACAAGACCTATGCATTTTAGTGGCTCCAGAGAGTTGTGATCGGTTTTGAGCACATTCGAGCTGTTAACGCGTAATTAAACAACTTGTTTTGTGTTCGGTGATGATATTATAAAATTATATGGTTTGAAAGTTCCGTTTATAGTTAGTTGTATCTCTACAAAATAATCGTAAGTTAAATCATGTTCGCAATCTCTCTATGATCTATCTAATTTGGCATAAACGGAGGTAAACAAGTTTGTCGCTTTGAAAAGAGGTAAAGAAAACAGTAAATTAGTGAGTATTACTCTATGATCTATAAAATTTATTGCTAACAGCTGGCCCGGTGTGGTTTGCTACACATTTCAATATCAAATGATATTTTCAGAACTTATTCAATTTTTTATTGTTTTGTTGGCATTATTTTAAATCAAATAATAACATAATTCATAAGCAATCGCTATAAAATGAGAGCTGCAGCTGGAATTTCGAATTGCAATACAAAGTTGACTTAAACTAATTTTCTGAATCTTGATCTATAAATTTGTGTTTAAGATCTGATAATTTTAATCTGTTTCTTTAAGCTCCGCCCTGAAAAAGGAGGGTTTCAAATCAATCGTACGCAAACAATCTAACTTATAAAATATGGTTGTTTTTGCTTGATATGTTCTAAAAAACTGATAAGAGAGCCCTCCCTGTCCTCCCATTCACCCCCTACTGAATCGAGGTCGTGATCTTTAATAATTATACCAATTTTTTCGTTCCCAGAAATGCTCTTATATCATATATAGTTCCATTGGTTGATAAGTTTTTAAGCTTTACAACAAAATGTATATGGAGCCCCCTCCTTTCTTCACCTCTCTACACAGTAAAGCGTAAGGGCCTATAACAATCTTAAAAACATATCTCGTAACCAAGTACCTTTCCATGCCATATTTGTATGAAACTCTCCTCCCTCTTTCCTTTCTCCCCGCTGGAAGAAGAAAGGGTTCTCAAACAATCATTAGAACATATCGCGTTCCCAAATACCCGCCCATGAAAAATTTGGTTCTATTTGCTTAATTAGTTTTTGAGTTATGTAAAAAATTATGAAAGAGGCTCCCTCCCCCTTTCTACTGGAAAAAGGGAGGGGTCTTACCTTCCCATGCCAAATTTGATTTCAATATCTTGATCAGTTTTCGAGTTATTTGAAAAATTGTAAGGTAGCCCCCCTCCCCCATGCCTTTCACCCCACTGAGAGGAGGGAGGGGCACCTTATATTCATGGAAATATTCCTCGTTCTCAAATACCACCCCATGCCAAATTTGATACCATTTGCTTGATTGGTTTTCAAGTTATGCAAAAAAAGTCTTTTATTTGAGAGGCCCCTCCCCTCTTCATGACAGAGGGAGGGGTCTCAGAACATAATAGAAACCTTCCTCGGCCTCCAATACCCCCACCTGCCAAGTTTCACGCAAATCGGTTTAGTAGTTTCCGAGTCTAGAGGGAACAGACAGGCAGATAGACAGACAGACAGACAGACAAAAATCCATTTTTATATATAGGTATATAGATCTTTTTTTAGTATACGATTTAAAAAACTTGAGATATTAATGAAAGCTGTTCAAATTGATGAAACACACAATTTTGTGGAGCATGTCAAATACACATTTCAACTAAGAAAGGGGATATATCTCAAAATAATTTGTCCGTAATTAATTTTTATCGCATTTTAGGTCCATTTACCCCTGTGTGCGTTTACTTCATGGTAGTAATTGTTCGAAAATCGGACTCCTACAATTTACTCTGTAATATTTCAGAAACTACGATATGCATTTGCTTGAAATTTTTCAGCGAGATTTTTGAAAAATTTAACTAACATGTGTGAAATTTTTAAATTGTTCTATAGGTTGCATCTAATGCGTAAAAAAGTCACATTCACCTAGGCCAGTGGTCGGCAACCTTTTGGGTGGAAAGAGCCAAAAACTTCAAATTTACAAAATTTCAGAGTTTGAAAGAGCCGCATTAAAGATTTGTTATATTGTTTAAAAAAAAATTAATTATATTAATGTTCAATGAACATTAGGTTCACGAAAATAACTTTAAACCTATTAAAGTTTTTATTTCTAACTCTTGGATTTTGCTTTTAAATCTGCTTCTGATTATCATTAAGGACATGGGTTTTCTTCTGGATTTTCATCTCTTCTAACATGGTTTGATTGTATATCAATTTAGATTCGTCGGAAAATATCGATTCAAAAAAAGTTTAAATCTTTATTAAGCTTAAATGAATACTTTGCATTTTTTGTTATAGTGATATATTTGAATACATTTAAAAAAGCAGAATATTTATAATGTTTTCGACAAAGAAAAGCTTTTAAAATAACAAAGTAAAGAGAGATAAATTTTTCTTAAAAATATTAAGCCTTTTTAAGACATTCCTCAGATTTAGCTAATCCTTTCCAAAATCAAGAAGTATAGGGTAAAATTCAACTTAAACTTATGCAGTCGATAATTTTAAACTTAAAAAATCATGAATTTTCAATATTCATGACATCAAGCGAACGTGTCTCGAGAATTTTATGCATCTGGAAAATTCAAAAATCTCATTTTATGTCACATGTAATTTATTCAGTTTTGTGCGTCCAATTGAGTGAAAAATGAAGTTTAATACATTGTTTATTATTCATCAATGCTTGCTATAGCTGCAGCTGCTCGACCAGTAAAAATATGAAATAATGAGATTTTGTTGTTTTTTAATGGCAAAATCAATTAAAGGATACTTAAAGAGTTTCAAAACAAAAATTATTAAAAAATAAATCAACGTTGCTAAACTCTTAATCGAAAATGAAAAAAAATGTGTTCGTTACTGAAATTTCTCTCAAAGTTTGTGTGCTTTTGGTAAAAATTTGCTGCAAGCATCAAACTTGGTATTTTAAATGCGCTTATAGACTCAAAGGTTTAAATTTGTTTAAATTCATACATTTTAATGTAATTGGAGGTGAAACGGTCAATCAAGTTATTGATTACAAGTATTTAACCTGTGATTAATTTTTTAAATAGATTTTCAGAATTGAATTTTTTGTTCATTCTCAATGCTGATTCGCTGTCAAACTTTGCAATTTTAAATTCTTAGATTTGGAATTTTTTATTTGAATTTCACGTTTCCTTTTACTTTTTTAACCCGTTAACTATTGAGTAAGCTTTCCAGATTTTTTTAACGTATCCAGACTGGCAAATCCAGGCATTAGGTTTCAAAGGCATTTTTAACTCAAAACCGGGTAGCAATCGGACAAATCCAGCTTAAATCCAGGAAAAGTTTAAAGCGAATTTATTACGCTAAAAGAAGTTGAAAATTTGGAGTTTCGTTAAATATGTGAATAATGCTAGAAAAAATCGGGCTTTTTCTTCGATATCTGGGCAACCGGACCGGACCTGGCATCTTCAAATCTGGGCAAGCCCCGGGTAAACCGGGCAATCTGGAATGCTAATGAGGTATCAATATTCCGATGCATTTAAATTATCATTTTCAATCCATATTATAAATATGATAGGATTTAGATGGTTTTTCCAATATTTTAATGTTTTCACGCGTCAGAGTTGAATGACAATATTTTTCGAAATTAACTCTAAAAAGATTTTCGAAATTTTATCTGAATAATTTTCTTAAAAGGTGATTGCGAGTGCTTAAAATATAAAAATGGAAGAGGGTTACCTTTTTTGATAACAAAACAGAGTCTGTCTATAAACTACTTTTTTTTGTAAACGATAAACGTCGATTCTCCTGTTTCTGTTTGATATTGCTTCAAAAATATACACTCGTTCTGTAAACAAATAATTTGGTTTAAGTTTTGATGTTTAAAAACAAAAGTTATGCCATGCATTAACGATTAGGTAATTTAAATCTAGATCTCTTTGCTGATACTTCAAGAACAGTAAAAAGCAAAAAAAATGTAAAATTAGGCTTAAAAATGCTATTTTGCCATTTGGTCGTTTCCGCTTGTTCCATCAGCGAATACAATTTCAAAATTCTCATCTGGACTTTTGAAAATCCGTGGGCCAGGTCACAATACTCAATTCACGATTTAATAAATATTTTATTCAAAAATATATTTGATATTAGCTCAGTGAACTAAAGAGCCGCAGCTTAACATCAAAAGAGCCGCATGCGGCTCGCGAGCCGCAGGTTGCCGACCTATGACCTAGGCTTACCAGAATAAAATTTCGAGGAGTGGGACATTAAGCTCAAAACACTATGAAAAAGTAGGACGTTCTTCACTCTCAAGTAAGACGCTTTATTTTGTGATTTTTATTTAAAAAAAAGTTTTTACTCAATTTTTTAATAAGATAAGATTAAGATCAAAAACGTTTTTTTCACATTTTTATGTCATTTTGTTTTTTAAATTCAATATTTTATTGTTAGTATTTATTTTTATAAAAAAGGAAGTAATTCTTGTTTTTGAGCATACTTCCCTGAAGAGTCGATTTTTTCTAGCAACTCTTCATATTTCAACAAACAGGAATAGAACTCTGAACATGAAATTTGCCTGTTGTGTATTGCAGTAAGATAATCGCTCTCACAGCGTCAATAAGGAGTTTTTCGCGTTCCTTGGTTGACTGGGTATTGATGATGTAAAAAAATCCTCTCTACATTGGCGTTGTGAGCCGAAATTGCGAAGAAATATTCAGCAATCGTCACCAGCTCGGAGTGGTGATCGAGTAAAGGATTGGATTGAAAAAATAATTTCCATTTTTCATGAGTTAGTTTGTTCCTGGATAATCATGTTGATGCGTAATGAACGAATTTCGGCGACAAAATTGGTCATACAGTTTGACATCGTTGAATTCAATACCTTTGTTGGCTAAAATTTTCACAGAGTTCTCAAGCTGCTTGAATTTGAAGCCATGTGGTTCCAGCAAAGACAGTCAATCGAAAAAGTAAACGCAACGTAAAATATTCGATAAACAAGTTCTAACCGTAAAAAAGTAGGACATTTTGGTTCCCAATTTGGACAGTAGGACAAGGGTCGAAAAAGTAGGACATGTCATACCAAAGTAGGACTTCTGGTAAGCCTACATTCACCTACCTTATATCGGCTTGAATGAGCAATTGATGTATTCATTCTCACTTCTTCGCAACGACGATGAAAAGATATCAGGTTGGCATTCATGAACTTCATGATGGTCGTGAATGTCGTTTTTTCCACACTCACTCGTTTATAAAATCATGACTGTTTCTCTCATTGACAGCTCATTCCGTTCGATCGAGTGTGAATGTGGGCAATTTTTCTCATGAAACATTTGCGGACAATCGCACGCGAGTGCGGGTAGTAAGAGCAGCAAATTTGAAATTCGTTGTTTGATTGAATGGGTTAAGGCGCGGGGGTTATTAATTCAATGTTGGAGAGTTATGGGAGTTAGAAGCAGGCTTCATTTTGCTCATCTTGATCAAAAGGAGACAGTGAACTTTTTTGCTCCGAATAATTGTGAGTTAATTTTTAATGAGCAATTTATCCTCTACTGCTGAGAGAGCGGGTACAAATTTCGTCTCTAACGAATGATCACTCTTCTACTGACAGAGCACTATTGGTGTGTGACTTTGAAAACACTTAACCAGTGCTACGTGTGATCAGTGAAATGAATTGCGATCGTTGATTTCTCAGCCAGTTACTGAGAAGCTAATGAAAATTTCTCCTAGCGAGAATGTGATCGGGTGACTGCGTGATTGAAATGCTCTTTAACAAAATATGGGCTGCTTGCATAGTACATGAAAAGTAACAGGTAGGCCATTGTTATGAATAGTTATGAAAATTTGTCAGTTTTTTATGAAATAGCAATCAAAATTATTAATTTCTCCGTCGATAGCCATTCGATTCTTTTGAAAAGGGCTGATTCTTCAGACTCATCGGAAACTATTTTTTGCATTGGATTTTCGGATCTGAACCATGAGTAATGAGCATTCAAAATCAAAAGTAATTTTCATCGTTATCACTCTTTTTTCGAGAGCAAGCAATGTAATATTTTTTTCTATCTATGTTAAACATTTGATAAATGATCTAAAATATTTCGTATTTCTGTGATGAAAAGTCAATTTGTTTGAATTTTTATCCAAATCACAAAGGAAAAAGGCCACACAAGGTAAAAATATCACTAAATTTAAGTTTTAAATCTAGAAAAAGCCCATTGCATGTTTCATTTAGCGGTGTTGAAAAGCCAAATATTGTTCGTTGCATTAAAATGCATCAGTGCATATTTTTCTCATAATTTTATTTTTGGTCAATTTTAAGAAAAATATGATTTTTTGATAAATTCCATACATTTGCCAGTTTTTTCCTCAACAATTTTTCGGGGCTTATTACCAATACGTTGAAAGAGAGCGGAATGGCCTACCTTGCATATTTCAAAGTACTTTGGGCTGCTTGATCGTTTTAAGTATGAGAAAGCATATTTCTCCCGTGCGTTTGACAAGGAGATGATAAAAACAGAGCCAAAATCAAGAGATTCGAAGAAGCCTGGTTACAAGCACTATACTGCCCCTACTTTCATAACAGTCCCATATGCTAAAACGAGAAAGCGAGAAAATCAGCTTTTTTTTTGTTTTGGAATATATATTTAAATTCTGACCACAACTTTCAGCATAAACAAAAATCGTTTAATGCAATGAGTTCAAGGTTGTCATAATAAATCGTAGGACCTAAAACTTTCGTGATTGGGCAAATGTTAAGGTTTGAACCATGTTTGCTTTTATGGGACTATTATGCGAGTATATTCGACACCTTTTTCAAATCTACTCGCATAACAGTCCCATACAGAATATGTTTTACTCACCAAGCTACTTTCTAAGACTTAGATTTGATCATTTCTGAACTTCTAAATGTAGTTTTAAAAAATAGAAACACACTTGTGGGAATATATATTGAGATTACACACTTGAGGTTGAATCTTTTCATGGTTTTTAGTTGTTTCTGATAGTTTTCCTTACAGGAAGAAATTCCTTCCTTTATTTTAGCCTGCCTTCAAAAACTACAGTGCATAATTCGACATTAAGTGAATTGAATTCTTTTTAAATGACTTAAAGCGATAAATCAAAGATTATTTCGTCAGAAGAAACATAGTAAGGTCCGTGGTATTTCACATATGGGACTGTTATGCGGGTATATTTCATATGGGACAGTCACGGGTTGATATGTTTTTTCGAAGTTTCTAGGACAAAATCTCTTCTTTTATTATTTCAAATTGAAATACAATGTTCAAAATAACGAACTGTCAGGTTAGTTGAAAAATGACGAAAATTAATATGGGACTGTTATGCGAGTAGGGGAAGTATAAAATAGTATTATTTAGTGTTGGCAATTATTATTAGTAACTTTATCCCTCTAACATCATTTTTCAAAATCTTTGCGACAGTTTTTCTCATTTAATGATCTGTGTAAGATTTTCCAAAATTTAATATTTTATAGCTGAGTCGATTTGGGGTCATTTTCGAACTTTTCAAATCCTGGGGTCTTAAAAGCTTCGTTTTGGTCCAAAATTCATCCATGTTTTTTTGCAGAATTTTTAAGTAATGTTTGCATGAGTAAATTTGAACTTTTAAGCTTATGGTTTTTGTGCCAATTTATAAATTTCTTCAAGGAAATTTTCCGCTAAACAACTTTGTCGCATATCATAACTTCGTATCTTTTTATACAAAAAAAATATTAGGTCTTTAACAGGTGTATGTCTTTTGGCATTGATAAATTCAATTGACACCATTGCTGGGTGCCTAGCGAGGTATTGCAAGACCACTTTGCATGCACTACTTCGTGGGGCCTAAGCAGTGGTGTCAATTGAATTTATGGTTTATCAATTCAAAATGACATACACCTGTTAAACAGCTAATAACTTTATCGTCTACAAACTTGCGACGTTATGACATTGAACAAAGTTGTTCAGCGAAAAATTTCCTTGAAGGAATTTATAAATTGGCACAAAAGTCATAAGCCGGCTCTGTTTCACAGAAGAAACAAAAATGATGTTGAATTTTCAGTACAATATATTCAATTTTCCAAACCTAAATAAATTAAATTTTACAAACCTAAAAGTTCCAATTTACTCATGTAAACGTTACTTAAAAATTCTGCAAAAAATCATGGATGAGTTTTGGACCAAATCGAAGCTTTTAAGTCCCCAGGGTTTCAGAAATTCAAAAAAGACCCCAAATCGACACAGTCTATTGCGACAAGCCCTTTGTTGTTAGGTTTGTTACTTGCGTTTCACGGGTAACAAAGAAAAGTTTTTTTTCCTAATTTGTAAAACTCCTTCATTCGTTCGAAGTTTGGCGCGTTTTCAATTCGTTTAGTGGTCTTTTCCTTTCTAGCTGTCGGCCCGTTCAGTGACACCCTTTCATTTGACGTTTCGCCCAAGATTCTATGAATTTTGTTATTTTATTGTAACTATTGCAGGACAATTTTACTGGTTACTAGCGATGGATACTTTTACTAGAAACTCTAATAATACAGCACTGATTTAATTAATCTCCACGATTAGAGCTTCCATCAGAAGTTTCTCCCTAGTTTTTAGAAAATTTACAATTTATAGTAACAACTTCATAGTTAATAGTGTAGCAACTAATACTAAAAAAAATATCAGTTAAATCAGTTAAACAACTTCAAATCTAATGTTTTGAATTCGTCTTGGTACATCTCCGTACCTGAAAATGAGCACATTTTCAAAGGTGATGGGAAGTATTAGAGAAACATGAGATATCAAAGAAAGAAAGAACATAAGCCGTAAATATCATAAATTTCTCGAAAAAGATACAACGGCTCACCGGCAGGAACTTGAACCCGCTATTTCCACTTCAGTACAACGACGCGTTAGCCAATTAACGAAATTCAAAATAATGTGAACTCAGAGTAGAACATATAATTTCCATTACAAAGATTATAACAAAGAAACATAAAATTTCACTGAGATCTTACATGTGTGAAAAATTCAGCTTGAAACCGGACCGAGCGACTTTTCTCGGAAAATATGACAATGTTATTTTCAATTTTCCAAAACTAATGTATTATTCAAAACTAGAACAAATAAAAGATATTAACTTGATATTATCGGAAAAGGATTAATAAGCTGCATATCGACACGTTATCGAAATAAATGGGATAATTGTCCAACATTGAAATAATTTAAATGTCATCTTAAACTTAGATGAACAGAATATTGTGATAAGTGGCAATTAAGAATTTCCTATATGCTGTGAAATCTGAGTTTTTAGCTAAAAAAAAAACTTAACATACCTCTTGATCGTACTTCCACTCCTGGTTGCCACCCATCCCGTGGCACCGGACCAGATTGACCGGACCAAGCGCGTTGGAAGCGTCCAGACAGTTATCGTCGGACATGATCTGCAGCCTTTTGGTGTAGGCGAACACCTGGTTGCCCCCGAGGCCATGACAGTAGCTGCTGCCGATCTTCTCGTTCGACTTGCGGCCCATCGTATCGAGACAGTTTTCACTTTCAGCGTTTCGAATCTGGGAATGCGAAATATTTGAAGAAAATAGATAAGTTTATTGAAGAAATATTTTTCAAACAATCCCAAATAGGGCGGATATTCGTTAAGCTTTCAAACCATTCAGTTGCAGCTGCTCACTCACCTCGCCCAGGAAGTAATAATCCAGTGGCATCTGGCTTTCGGGATAGATGTTTTCCAAATACCAGCGGAAGCTCTTGCACTTTAGCCTTTCCCGGAGGGCTCGTCGTTCGCTGACATCGCCGGCAGGTGCCTTTCGAGCTCCTGTAGAAGTTTTTTAAGTTTTTTTTTGTTACGATTTCCGGAAGGCAGAATTGGGGGGACAAGAGAAGAAAAATCACGTTATTTTCACAATGGATTTAAATAAAAATGGGTTGTAGGTACTGCTGCTGGTTGCTTAAATGGAATATTGAAAGAGGTGCGATGGGATCGGTGAAATGGGGGTGTATAAACATCATGAATACAAATACACACATACAACAACGCATAAACATATGGCGCAGAAAAAAAGGAGACAAAATACATTGACGATTGGATTATCCTGAATTGGATAAAAGGAAGCATTTTTTCGCAAAGCGATCTCTGTTAAAACAGATTTAATATGTATGTACAAATAGGGGTCGCTTTCTCAATTGCATGCAACGGAATCTGTATAACAAAATGAAGTAAAAAATTCCAAACAAAAAAAAAAAATACGGAAGCACTTATCGCTAGTGTAGAGTCTACTGATAAACTTTTTATGAACCAATCAATAGCATCAATAAAATAATGAATAAAGCGACACAGCAAACAATCGTTCAATAAACTTGATCATTGGTTGAATTCATCGAGATTCAGCTGAATCTTTAATCCACATATAAAAATAAGCAAAGCTAGAAAATAGGGTTTTTAAAATTTAAAAAGAAGAAACTTGTTATTCACATTTTTTACAAAAAAAAAGACTAAATGAGTTAAAAAATTCAACATTTGAATTGATTTGTAAGAATAAAAAAATACTAGAGATGTACCGAATAGTGGTATTCGGCGAACGGCCGAATACCGAATATTGACCATTTCAACTATTCGGCCTAACGAATATTCGGCCGAATATTCGGTCGAAAATTTTATTGAGTTTTCAGTGAAAACCCCTTAAACGATTATTGCATTGCTTTCTATTTCTTACATATTAATGCCCCTCATGTTTTTAGTCGATTATTTTCAACCAGATGATTTTATCGGATGATGTTTTACAAGATATTTTTTAAGAATGGGTTTTTCTGATTTTTAAAATGTCGCCAATAACTGATAAGACATCAGATGACTAGTCGCTTCTAGGGCGTTTATCCCCACAGAGACTGCGTTTCTGTGAAATCTGGGATAAAACATATCGAAACATGTGCCAAGATTTTTGAAATTGCTTCTTTGATCTTGAATTAAATGAAGGTCGAATTTGAGCAAGATGTCTTTAAAATAGTTGTTGAAAATATAAATAATCTTAAACATTAGACAAACCATACTTTCAACCATACGTATCCAGACGGTCAGATATTCAGAACGATTTTTGAAGAAAAAATAAAAAAAGGCAAAATTTATGTATATTTTGAAATTTTTGAAAAGTTGAACACAAAATCTAAAAAAGAGGAATTTGAGTTTTTGATTCGATTTAGCAAATAATCTGAATAAACCCGAGCAAAACTCGGGAAGTATTAAACAATATCTGGATATTCCGTCCAGTTTAACTTATCTGGATTCTTTACTGGATTTATGGGCAAGCCCGAATAAATTCAGAAAATCTGGAATAAACTATAACCAAAGTATAAAGCGATACCGTGCAGCATCTTCCTGTACGATCTACAGTGAAAGATACGCGGATACACCTTAGATGTTTTGCTGAAACCATAAGTTTTTAACGATTGTGTAGCTTTTACAACATTACATTAGCATATTTTATAAATTATCAAAAAATATTTGAAAAATTTATAAGTCTGTAGAAGATATTCGGCCTATTCGGCCTATTCGGCCGAATACTTAGCTCAACTATTCGGTGAGCCGAATATTCGGCTTAACGGTTTTTTGGCGATATTCGGTGCCGAATATTCGGCCGACCGAATATTCGGTACATCTCTAAAAAATACCAAGGGTATTCAATTTGGAATGAGAGCTCCATCTCGGGTTTGGAATGTCAGGAAAAAGTTGTCAAAATAATTTAAGAATTTTTAAATATTTTTTTTCTCTGAATAACAAATTGATTTCTTTTCATTTCTGAGTGATTTTAACTCTGGACTTTTTTTGGATACTTCAACGGTCTTCCATTTTTTTTGAATTATCTCCAAACATCTTGAGAAATCAAATTTGTTATACATAATTGGTTAAAAACATTCTGTGTTTATGAAAAATAACATCTGTAATGATCAGCCAAATTGTAGTACGTTAAATGTATCCTATCTCGGCCTCTATTGGCAAGTTTGACTAGTGTTTCTATGCTTTTAGCCTTCCTGTAATATACATTCCCCAATAATTGTGATTGCTTACTGGTCTAGAGTGCAGCAAAAATAAGTTTTGGCTCTAGTTCTGTGATTAATTTGAGATAAAAGCTTTCAAACTTTTTAACAACGCTCGTAATTGTGGCCCCTTGTTCCAAATCTTGATCGTTTCTCATTTCCTAAAATTTGCTTCTCGCAGATCGTTGCTCATGATTGTGGCCCCCTGTTCCGAATCTTGATAATTTCACAGTTCCTAAAATTGGCTTCTCGCAGAAGACACCGAAGTAGGTACACCTTTTCATACGTGCAAGCGAGATGCCACTGCATCGTCATTCTGAGCGCGTTCCGATTATTATGGAATCTCGCCCGGATGAATAATGATCCGGTCCCTTAAAACTTAGGTGAGGGACAAGTGAAATGCACATAAGCCACTTTAAATGAAAAAAAAAACTGAATTTTCACGTTTAGGTGGATATTCTAGTGTTTTTAAATATGATTTTGAGCTCAGTGCAGGCCCGTGCAAAGGACCCGCCCATGAGAGTCGAGGAGTTTTGAAATTAAAATCCAGCTGAAAATAATAACAATACCAAAAATGCACATTAAATCCGGTAAGTCATTAAAAAATATCTAAAATTATGTAATTCCACATATTGTGGTAAATATTGCATAATGAAGCACTTGAAAAACATTGAAATTTTGCTCAAAGTTGCTACTTGTAATCATTTTTGAAACTTTGCATAGATTAACTAAATTTTTTTCGCTGCCAATTGAAATATTGGGTCCTGACGAGAACGGAAGGTAGAAACTATTATTAATACTTAAAGAAGATTTTGTTTTCAGAAAACGAATATCCAATATTAAAAAAAACAAAGACAAACTTATCATAAAGTATCTCAAAAATTTAAAATAATTTACTAAGAAATGCGGCTGATATTTTTTGAAAATTTCAAAAAAATTATACAATAAAATTCGGTGAATTTATTTAAAAATACAAACAAAATATGAAAATCAAAGAGATAAGTTTTCTAGAATTAATTTTTTTCAATAAAAACTTGTTACGAAAATTTGTTCATAAAATTCAATTGATAACTAAAGAAAACAGCATTTTGGTGCTTATGTTAATTTGGTAGATTTCGAATTTCCTGAAATTTCCTGAACTCGAATCTTTACACAGATATTGTCTATCGCCTCTAGGTTTGGTGATATAGAGTTAATAAGTTTTAAAAATGAATCGGTGTTGAGTGAAATCAATCATTAATAACTGATTAAAACATTAAACATTAAACATTGTTTAATATACACCACTTGATCATGATGATAATGAAAGGTTGAAACAAATATCAATTTCTTCTTTTGTACCCGCCCCCCCCCTCCCTCCGAAATTTCCAAAAAACTTGAAGGAAGGAAGAGTAAATAAAGTTGGAAGTATTTTAGTAAATTTCGAAAAAATAATTCAAAAATCCGAAGGATTACAAGACCAAAAAACAAATTATAAAATATGAGAATTATTTCACCTTTGTATTCTTAATACTATTGAATTTTTCGATAAAAATTACTTGATTTATAGGTTTTATGCAATGATACAGTATGAAATTTGGTAGCAAAAAGCTATCGTGCAATTTGTACCAATTTATTTGTCCCCCCTTCTTCCGTTGTTGACAAAAGAAGGGTTCGAAATTTGTTCCGGCCTCATTTAAAAAAAAATAAATTCTACAGTTTTTAAAAATTGGAAAGATTCATAACAATTATTGCTAAAATTACTAAAAAAAAGTTTTTAAGAAAGCTTTTATTTAATAAAACAAATTTATTAAAGCCTGTAAAATACTTCAATTTTTGCCTTTAAAAACATCTTAAATTTAATTTTGGTTGAAACTTTCTTAAATATTCGTTGAAATTCTCTCATTTAACAGAATAGGAAAAAGTAAAGAAATACAAAACTTGTCTATCTTTTTTTGCAGCAGTCAAAATAGCTTGCGGTCTTGGAAAAAGTTGAATGAAAACCTTTATTAATTTTTTTTGTAATGTTTTACAGTTTTGGTAAAAAGTTCAGAATTTTCTTGAATGATTTTTATATATTTTTAAAAGTTATTTAAAAAAAGGAAGGAGATTAAACTGACCAAGTGTTGCACGATCCAATATTTTCTCTGGTTATGTAAAGAACGTAATTTTTTTTCCCAAATCATTGTGTTAAAATTGTCCAATAAACGTGTCGTAAAGAAAATCGGTAAGAAAAATGTTTTGTTCTGATGCAAAACCTTTTTTGCCGTAGAAGGAATCTTAAGGTTTTGTTTAACAATTAGCACAAAAATCGCGTGAAAAAAAACAAGAAAAATGAAAACTATCGTTAGATGCAAATTTATAGTAGAAAATTTCGTAAGAAACCTCATTTCACCATTAAACATCCCAATTAACATGATTCAGTATAATTTTTGAAAAAAAATTGAAAAACAGCTGAAATATTGAAAATATAAGTTATTCCGTGCAACAATGGGTAAGATTTTAATTTAATGATTAATGGCATTTCGGTGAAGTATACATTCTAACAGGAAGAATTTCAAATGAAAGTAATGAAAATTATAGACGGATAGATTAGATTAGGAAGCATGAAAGGTGTTGAAAATGAGCCAAGAGCGTGATTAGAGAAATTCCAATTGTCATGAGGGAAATATTTATTCTGCTGAAGATAAAGCACATACAAGGCGTTCAATGGTAGAATGAAAAACGTTTTAATATTTATTTTTGAATTCTTTAAGATAATAGAGGTTTAAAATAAATCTCGAATTTTATAATGTTGCATTTCACAGCTTTAATCAGAGTTGTTTTTTTTCGAAAAGTTGATTAACTCTTCCGCAATGTTTGAACGTGATTTATCAACTTTTTTTTTTAAGATATGTTCCACAAAACTACGCAGACATAATCGTTATTAGTAGGCAATATACTTAAATCATCTTCTGTCACTTAGCACGATTAAAATGGTCTGTTTTGATCGGGAAGGCACACAATTATATAAAATCGGTTTACAGGGCCCTCCAAGAAAAATTGCCCAGGACCCCCCGATGCTTTAACACTAAACATACCGACACTTTGTATATACCTATTCATACCGCGAGCGGTCAAATGACGGTTTTCACTGTTTTCGCTAAAACTTTCTTGTTTCTCAACCGATTTCTTTAAAGTTTATAGTTTTGAAAAGCCTATAACGTGACTCAAATATGTTTCTCAGACAGTTTTCAGCTACAATCAATAATTTCAAAGTTATTTAAAGTCACAAAAATTAGTTTATGAAAACAACATGCTTCAGGAAAATTGCTATAAATCAGTTATTTAGTGCTCGAAAAAAAAATCACTTAGTGCCTGAGAAAGCTGAAGTTAGAAGCTATATGCTGCACATACGGAAATTTTTATCAAATTTTTTTTAAGATCAAAAAATGTGAAAAAGTTGTGTAAAACCTGTACTTTCCAATCAATCAACCGCCAAAGCTGTTCCTGTTACAGTAGAAAAATTTCAAAAAATGAATTGGAAAGTTGACGTGATTTGTCACATTTTGGCATCTTTAGATTTTGTAAAATACGAAATACATAATTTATGACGAATTTTCAAAGGTAGTTGTTTTTCGAACATTTCATCAATTCGGATTTTTGATACAGTTCCTACACCTAAATTCAGCTTTGCACTGGATTTTGAGTATGTTATCGTAAGCTTTAGGCGATAAAACTATATGCAAAAGAAAGAAAATTTCATACCGGTTCTAGTGACGTAACTACATTGGCGGAGCGGAGCGATGCTTGACAAAAATATAATAAATATATTTCTGAAAGTAAAACCAGAAAATTTGAGCGAATGCTCGTTTGTTTTTACGTTTCCTTTCACCCGTCTTTTTTTTTATTTTATTTTTTTTATTTTTTATTTTTTTTTTTAAGGTTTAAAACATTTTTATTAAAACTAAGAAATCACCAGTTCACACTACAAATACGTTTAAAAGATTAAAAATTTATCGTTACTATTTAACCTCACACTTAACAAATCTTCAGGTTTATCAATGGTCAACTTTAAATTTGTTCTTAGAACATTTTCTAGCCAATTCCATAATTCTTTCGAAGTGGTGCATTTTTTTATTCTGTGTTCGTTGCTGTCTTCCTGTGAGCATTCTGAGCAATTGCTATCTTGTAGGTTCCCGATGTTGTAAGCTCTTAATTTTCCTTTATTTGGAATAAGATCGTTGAAGAGCATAAACATACTCGATCGATCGGTGCTGGATATCAATTTGGAGTTGGAATTTATCCATATTTCTTTCCATTTCATATCCGGGAAACGATCCATGGGCGAAGGTTTTATCGATTTTCCATTGATGAAGTTCCAATAAATTTTGTTCGATGTATCAAGCTGAGAAATTTCCTTGATTCTCCTTGCCTCCACAATCCATTCCATTTGTGGGTGTTCAAGTAAATAAGCTTCATCATCATTTCTAATCAGATTATTGATAAACAGTGATTTCGATTTGGCTTCTGGATCAATTAAACTCAAACCACCTTCCTCGCACGGTAGGTAAAGCTGATCACGGTTTGTTTTGAACATCATTCCACGCCAAAGGTATTTTCCTATCATTGTCTTCATTTCCGCTAGATGTCGATTACTAGGGGGAATAATTTGCGCTAAATACCAAACTTTGGAAAGAACAAAAGAATTTAAGAACCATACACATTCTAAAATCTTCGTGTGCAAAATAGCTTTGAGATATTACCACCCACTGCGCCCGTCTGCCAAGCAAGAATTTGTGCTGACTTTTCAAAATTCAGAAACTACTTCACTGTTTTATTTATCATATTTTTGCTAAGCATTGCACCGCCAATGCAATTACACCACTAGAACCGGTATGAAATCAGCTTCCTTTTGCATATAGTTTTATTGCCTTAACCTTACGTTAACATACTCAAAATCCAGTGCAAAGCTGAGCTTAGGTGTAGGAATTGTCTCAAAAAATCCAAATTGATAAAAAGTTCGAAAAACAGCTACCTTTGAAAAGTCGTCATAAATTATGTATTCGTATTACACAAAATCTAAAGATGCCAAAATGTGACAAATTACGTCTCCTTTCCAATTCGCTTTTTAAATTTTATCTACTGTAACAGGAACAGCTTTGGCGGTTGATTGATTGAAAAGTACGGGTTTTACACTACTTTTTTACATTTTTTTGTGGGCATGATCTAAAAAAAAAATTGATAAAAATTTCCGTATGTGCAGCATATAGCTTCTAACTTCAGCTTTCTCATGCACAAAGCGAATTTTTTTCGAGCACTGAATAACTAATTTATAGCAATTTTCCTGAAGCATGTTTTTTCATAAAAAAATTTTTGGACTTAAAATAACTTTGAAATTATTGATTGTAGCTGAAAATTGTCTGAGAAACATATTTGAGTCACGTTATAGGCTTTTCAAAACTATAAACTTCAAAGAAATCGGTTGAGAAACAAGAAAGTTTTAGCGAAAACAGTGAAAACCGTCATTTGACCGCTCGCGGTATGAATAGGTATACCACATGCGTTATTCGAAAACCACAACACTTAGAAAAAATTTAAAATATTGGCGAAAAAAAAAATTATATAAGGCGTAATCATCCTTCAAAGTTTAAAAACCGTCATTTGACCGCCTCCGGTACGTTTAGTGTTAATTCGGCCCTGCAAAAAAGTTTTCTTTTAGATTATAACGAACGACAGAATTTCATATTTTTAAAATGAGATTTAGGAACCCGGATTTTTATTCGAAGTTTGGTTTGGAAAAAAGCGTTCTGAGAATGTCACTATTTTGGTTTTTATAGACTATTTTGTTCTCACTCAATGCAAATGAATTTCAAATATATGGAGGGAAATACTATGGCTACAATTTTGCTACAAGGCTGATGACGCATAGCGGTCGGAAGACCGAGAAAATGATTCTAGCATCCCAAACAGGGCATTCTATTTTTGTGGAAGAGATCTGGCAACAATGCCAGATTTTCCGTCTTAAGGAATAATCTACATTAAATTTTCTATCATTCGAAGAAAAAACAATAAGATTACCAGAAATTTAGAGTCACCAGATGCTATGATTTTGAAAAACCACTAAAGTGACATTGTCCGAACGAACAAATTTCAGCATTTTCCATATAAAATTTTAAATCAAAACCCGGATACCTTATTCTCATTTTAAAAATTCTGCAACAATTTTTTCGTTTGATTTAACCAAAAAGGCAACTTTTTAGGTTAGAGGCGTTTTGAAATATCAATTTTGATAAATTATGATTTGAGACACAGATTTTGTGAAGAAAATTTGCTTTGTTTGGAAAATGAGGAAAAATATCTTCTCCCACAGCTCTTCACCAAAGCTAAGCACTAAACATTGTTAATCGAATTTCCTTACTCTAAGCCGTTGCGTGAGGCAAGTAGTTAGTGTTGTGAATCGTAAACATTCACGCATTTCCCTCCCGAACCCCCAAAATTCAAACCAAAATGATAGAGCCCTGAGCTCTTGTTGATAGATCTATGCAGTAGTATTGTAGCAGAAGAGTAAAATCCATAACCATAGTCAAGGCATTGTGTCGTTTGGTCGCCCCTCCTAGGGCTAGGGAAAAAGGACCTTTGCCAGAGCTAGGTCTAACCTTCCCGACACTTCTTCCGAGCACGAAAATAGAATGGAATGAAAATACAGATAAAATATTTATCAAAAATCTCATTTGCCAACTGACGGTGGTTGTCGAGTCGATTTTTTTTGAAAAATTCTTTGCCATCTTATAACTTTATACAAATGGTAGGAAGTTCACAACTCTATCATATTGAAACAAAATTCAAAACACTTGAATTTCAATCCTTCAATGCAAAATAGCCATTTTTTTCAATTTCAGTTCAACGAAGGGCACCGCGACCTTTCTGTCCGGTGCTGAGTGATGAAGGCTCACCTAGCTGACTCCCGGTAGATTTTCGGGATTCGTTTAACGTGTTTCCTTGCTGGCTGACTGGTAGTGTGAGATGTTTTCCATCCTTTAATGTATGAAACCATATTTTTGGGGCAGGGGGGAATCAGCGAGATGTATCTACCCAAAATATAAAGGAATCACAAAGACTTCCGGGGTGATTTTTCACCATCTACTTATTTGCAGAGCGCAATGATGAGTGTTTTGCTGGAAGCTAGACGACTCAAGCGAGCTTTGGACAATATAAGTTATTTGAAAATTTTAAATATAGGATTGAATTTCGAACGAATATTAAGAGTTACATTTTTGGTAATTATTTGAATATGAACTCAAATTGTAGTGTATTTTTCCAATGATCAACAACGATAAATATACTGTGTGGCGGAATCATCCGATCGTCCGCACAAGCGAACAAAATCTTGGATCAACACACCACCAAAAATTCGATGATCATCATCCAATGATCGTTTGGCCGATCGCCCACCAACACCACTACGTGCGATGATGACGGTCGTCGGCCAGCGAACAATGCGATCACTCGATCGCAAGTGATTCCTTTGTGTATCCCAAACTCTGTAAATAGCTTTAATTATAACTTGACTTTCGACCGAACAAGTTGTGCGCGTTCGAGTTATTTAATTCGTATCCGAATATTGGGGAATATCTTATCCCACAATAAAAAATATCATTCCCCAAATTGGTAACCCCGACCGAACAAGTTTTCGAAAAGTCAAACCGCGAGTCGCGAAGTTAAACTAAACCACTTCTGTGAACCATTTAGCAAACCGCGCTTTAGTGAAAAACCCGCGAAAACAAAATGGAGAACAGTGACGCCACTAATTCTGTCGAGACAAAAGATCTCCATGTGGACGTCGAAACAATAGAATCTCCTGTGATCGCGAAAATAAACTATCCGGTTTTCGATCAAGAAGATATCGAGACCTGGTTTATATGCCTCGAAGCGGCTTTTTGTGTGAATGCGATACGGCTTGATAAACATAAATTCAATGCCGTTATCCTAGCCCTCGGTTCTCGAGCTAAGTTTGTTCATAGTGTGATAACCACGTGCAATGCTTTGGTCACCAATGACAAGTACGATCGGTTGAAAGAAGCCGTCATTTCCCACTTTCGGCCATCGGAAACACAACGTTTGACCAGCCTTTTGTCTGGAATCGTTCTTGGTGATCAAAAATCTAGTGTGCTTCTGAGTGAAATGCGCCGTCTAGGCGGCCAAGGGTGTACCGATAGTGTTTTAACTAACTTGTGGCTACGAGCCTTACCTACAACTGTGCGCTCTTTTATCGCTGCTATGCCATCGGCAACGCTCGACGAACAATCTAAAGTGGCTGACAAAATTATGGAAGCGCCACACAGTGAAGTGTCCGTAGTTCAGTGCCCCGATTCCTATTCGGTAACCCTTGAAAAGAAAATTGACGCTCTAGCTCGCCGCCTAGACGAAGCGCTCGCTGGAAATTCACTCGTTCGTGATCGTGAACAAAATCGTGGCCGATCGCGAGCCCGTTCCCAGTTTCCTCGGGAAAGAATCCCATCGCAATCGCGAGTGGCACGCCGGTGGATTTGTTGGTTTCACTACCGATACGGTGTGCACGCCCAAAAATGTGAAAAACAAAAAGGGGAGAACTCCAGTGTACCTTCCCTTTTTTTTCGACGGGAAACTTCCCGTGTACACTCGTCCCCGAGACTATCAGTGAAATATACAAAATTGCTGGGCAAAGACCCAAACCTGAAAAAAACTAAAAGTGAAATAAAAAGTGCCGAACAAGTTGTGCGCGTTCGAGTTATTTAATTCGTATCCGAATATTGGGGAATATCTTATCCCACAATAAATAATATCATTCCCCAAAACTGTATGCAACATTCAAGGAAGTGGAACCTAGCTCATGATGAGGCTAGGAAAGGCGATCGCTTAGATTATAGGCACCAAATAAATATCTTAGAAATTTATGCCAAATGTAGCAAACGTTAATACAAATTTTAAAGATTCATTGCAATAATTATAAGACCGCTGCAAAAATTGACTTTTTGCACCCGTATGTTTTTTCGATGCCTTTTGGGTCTCCAAGTATCAGTTTAAAATTTGAGATGATTTGGTTGAGCTTTAGAACATATTAGCTCCCCAGAAAGTCACATGCCAAATTTCAATAAGATCTAACTATGGGGAGGGGTTACTCAAGCCACAAGCTTGAATGGGATTTTAAGGTATTTTAATCGGGAGAAGCAAAAAATACTAATTTTTAATTATTAATCTTTTGCTTCACTGGCCTGTTGCTTTTTATGAAAGTTTTTCTTAAAGCCTAAATTGAGACAAATATTTTACCCGAAGACTGCAACACATTTGGACTTGGGGTAAAATTTACCTAGAAACAGGGGTGGAAAAGAATAACCCCAGAAACTCGATACATATTACTTTTATTTTATTTTCCGTGTATATGTAGTTTGTTGATTTGTTGCAATATTATCGAAAAATTGAAAGTATTTATTGACGACAAGGACGTGGCCGGCATCGTTATTGGAGGTCAAATAGAGAGTATCAGTTTTGTGCATAAGCTGCTCATTCCAAACAGAATTCTTGTGGTTTTCGAAATGCATCATTGTGAAAAATTTATTTATTTCTTATTTATTAACTTCAAATTTCTTCCTAATTTTCGAAACGGATTCCCAAGTTGATTTTCTGGTAGTTTCGCTTAGTTTCTATTGAAATCTAAATGTGACACAACAAATTTCAAGAACCGAATGGTGGTTGATTTTTTTTTTTGCAGAAATTATCAGCAAGCGAAACAATCTTAAAGGAGGAAGCTGCAAAACTTTAATTGAAATTTAAATTTCATTTGTGCTGCCCTGTAGCCTTTGTGTCACTCGACGCAAAAATTATTGAATTTGGATTTCCTACTTTTCTTTGGTCTGACACCTATTCAACATCAACTGGCAGCCGGCAGTCGTGTCCCGTTGAAAAGTTTTTCCCCGATTGCGATGCCATGCTATGTTCCTCCGAGGAGGTTGGGACGAAAAAAAATGCCTGCCGGGATAGTAGAGGACCCAGTTCAGCTTAGTATTAAAACGGAACAGGCACAGCAGCCGTTCCGCCAGAGCTGGCCCTTTCTTCTTCTGTCAGCAAAATAAACGAGCACGGCTGCTGCTGGTGCCTTGTAAAAGTGTGTCCAGGGACATGGTGGTGATGGCGCCGATGATGATTCCCTGAACTGGGACCAAGTCTGGTGGCCTACCGAGGGCCATTTGTGTTCCACCACAATGTTTACTCTGCTTGGCCGGGCTGCCTGCGTGAAGATATTACGGTTAGTGTTACGACAACGATATGACGACGAAGGCCTTATTTGGTGGAGAGCTTCCGTCCCGATAGACAGACTGTCTGTCCTGCCGGATTGATACACGTGCCGGATTTTTTGTTTTGTTTTTGGCTGCATTTATAATCCTTGTAGAACTAGAGCCATTATAATGGGGTCGCATTTGGCATACATAGTTAAATGGGAAACATACGCATTAAGCAGGCAAAAAATTCAAAATAAAAAATCAGATACGACTTCAAAAATTCGCCGTTTTGAAGATAATATGAGGCCCTCGGAACCATAGGGATATAAGTGCAAAAATGACCAGTTTTGGCATGATTGTCCGTCCACATGTGTTATTTGATGAGATGCGCTTCTTGTACGTTGATGAACACATTTGAAGTGAATTTTTCGAATTAGCATAAAACTGTGTATGCAACTCGTTGCAAAACTTATCATAAAAATATAATTCAATTTATCATATCTATAGCTAAATCAACTTTACCCTTATAAACCCTTAGTTGAATGTACTATACTTATAGCTGAATGAAGAAGATCAATCATACGATAATAGTTGAATCTATTTTATTTATTGTTGAATCAACTATACACTAGAGTGCCCAGAATGACCCGACTTTTGAAAAAGTTATGCGCTGCAGGCTAAAATTGAACCTTGGCGTAGTACAAGATCTCATGCCAAATTTGGGCCAGATCGGATCACGGGAAGGGGTCGTTCAACGAGCCTGAAATTTGTATGGGATTTCGAGACATTTTGTTCGGGAGAAACATGAAAAACCAGTTTTTCATTAATAACTTTGGTTTCCGTCTGCCGATTTCTTTCAAAAACGGGTTTTCTTAAAGCCTAAATTATGAAAAATATTTATCCGAAGACTGCATTTCAATAAGAGTTAAGATAAAAAAGTTATTAAGCTTTTTTAACGGTGGTATTCAGCACTGTTAATGAGGCGTCAATATGTTCGACCGCCTCGACTCATTAACAGTGATGAAAACCATCCTTAAAAAGATAGTCCATTTTTGAAGCCTAACAACTTTCTTCTCTTAACTCTAATTGAAAGGCAGTCTTGGGATGAAATATTTTGAAACTCATAATTGAAACTTTAGAAACCCCGCTTTTAAAGGCCGACGGGAACCAAAGTTATTGATGAAAAACTGGTTTTGAATGTTTCTCCCGAACAAAATGTCTCAAAATCCCATACAAACTTCAGGCTCGTTGAGCGACCTCTTCCCGTGATCCGATCTGGCCCAAATTTGACATGATATCTTGTACTAGGACTAGGATCAATTACAGCCTGCAGTGCATAACATTTCACAGGTTTTCAATTTCCCATACAAATTTGGGGGAGTCTATTATGTATGCAACTCGTTGCAAAACTTGAAGCAAGATAGTCGTTGTAGTTTTAAGTGCTTAAAAATGGGAATTTATAAAAGAAAAAACCAGATTGTCTACCCCCCCTCAGCCCCCCCAACGCTCTCAAAATTAAAGAACTGGACTTATTACCCCCCTGAATGCTCTCAACGCCCCCTAGGGGACGGTAGGGACCACTGTTCCAATTATTCTAGCTATTTTTATCAATCATCAAAGTGTAGTTGATTTTTACGCATTAAATTATAAATATAATAGATTTAACTATAAACTGCTAATTGATTAAACTATAAATATGTTAGATTCATCTACAATTGAATAATTGAATTCGGGCATTCAACTATAAATATAATAGATACATCTACAGACTGTTAATTGACCTTCTGCAATCAATCATAAATATAATAGATTCAACTATAATGGTATAGTTGATTCAACTATAAATGTGATAGATTCAACTACAAATTGCTGATTGACTTCCTGCAATCAACTATAAATATAATAGAATAAACTATAATAGCATAATTGATTTAACTGTAAATATGATGATGATTGAACTTCAATTGTATGATTGATTCTACGCATTCAACTATGAATATAATAGATTCAACCATAAGATCAGAGCAGCTCCCGACACGAAAGGAGCAGAACGAAAAAAAAAACAGCAAGGCCAGCAACAGCAAGTAAAGGTAAGCAAAAGCATCGACAGCACAGGGGTGATTATTATGATTTAATAAATGTATAAATTGTGTGATAAAATAAAATTCGGAAAAAACAATGTAGGCGAATCTACAATATATATAGTTGACCTCTTCAAATCAATCATAATAATATAATTGAATCTTTCAAATCCATAGCTAAATAAACTGTACCCTTATAGTTGAATCTATTTCATTTATTGATCAATTCATAAAATCAATTATACACATATATTTGAATGTATTATTTGTTTTATAGAATGCACAAAAACAAACAGATAATCAACTATATATATATAGTTGAAAGCTTCATATTTATAGTTGGTCGAGAATCAATGACAAATATGATTGAATATAAGTGGATTATTGTTGAAAATACTATACTTTTCTTTCCGTGATAGTATCATAGAATATTCAATGATTTTAATTTCTTTCAAGACCTTGTGTTTTGATTTTTTTGTTCATATATAAGTTTATAGTTTTGCATATAACTGTTGATGTGTGATACGTATTCATGAAAGTGACTGAAACATTTGCTCTTGGTGCTTTCAGGGACGAACGTCACTGGAACTGTACAGATGTGATATTTCTATCGGTACCATTTCGTAGCTATTATTTGTCCCAACTTAAATGTGCTTTTAAGTATAAATTTACAAATCATTTGATTTGGGAAGATTTTTTTCTGTTAAAGTGTGAATTGAAATAGCTTAATTTTTTACACGGCTCAAAGTATAAAAACGACCAATTCCTTTTTGAAACCACTCAACCATAAAGTGTGTTTTTGTGTTAGTGAACCAATTGCATATTTTGAGGCAGCATTAATGGAAGAAATGAGCAATAAATATTAGCAAAAGTAGATTATTCCAGATAGAATGATAACCCTCAACCAACCCCCTCCACAAAATGCAATGCAGGGTGTTTCATTGAATCGAGAGCGTATAAATTCCTCGCGCTTCTCGTACGAGTAGCAGTTGCAGCTAACCATATTGAAAGTCATTATTCACAAAGATCTATTGGCAAAAAGTTGCTGAAGCTGTGAGGTTTCCCCGCATACAACTTTTGGATGCACCAACATGAAAATCGAAAAGCATCAACGTACACAATATCTATTAAACCGGATCGAATTAGGAATTTTAGTTTATCTGTATCACTTTACACTTTAGGTGCAATATAATTTTTCTATCTTCCATTTTAAAACAATAATATCTAGCAGGAAATGCCTTGGTTTAACAAACGTAGAAAAAATAATTAAAATTCTATAGAAAAAATTAGAGCCGATCTAATGTCCATGTTGCACCATATATCGTTTCGATCGACAAGGCGAATCCAGGGGGGAACGACACAGGATGATGAAAACGAAAAATGGATAATATTTTATTACATGTTTTATACGCTCTCTTCGGTACGTGGTGAATAATGATTTCCTGATTGGTTGTACCTACTCAATGGCATTTGTTTCGGATGGAGCTTAACCACACTACTCTGGCCTAGCTATAGGATTGCTTACAAGGTACTTATGTCAGAATAAGGCAGAGACATGCAAACATACAAGTACAGAGGTGACATGCGTTTACAAATACGAATAAACATTGTTAGTACAAATGGATGAATAAATATAAAACAAATAATGTTAAATGCTTACTGTTCCAACTCGAATCATGACAAAGATAAAATGTAATAAAAATCTGAAAAAAGAATTACGGCAACAGCTCATTTAAGACTATAACAATTACCTATTAGAAATAGCATGTGATATAACTTTCTGTAACGAATCCTGAGAGTCCATCACAGTGGAAATGGAAATTTTTTCTCGAAACGAAACGGCTGGATATATTTTTCGATGAGAGTGAACTTCAAGTCCGATCTGCCCTCGGTTTTACCGATATTACGTCGTAAGGAGGCAGTGCTTTCGCATTTCTACAGCGAACACCCCATCAGGATTATCTCAGGATGTTTTCTACACATCCACTTGGCAAAGGATGTATCGTAGATGATTAGTGATCGTTCAAGTCTCATCACACTTTAAAATCACTTTGATTGTGAATTAAGATGTCATTTAAGGCCTTTTACATTACAATAAATTTGGGGTTCTCTATGCCTTGAACCTGGGGCCAATGAAGACAGACTGTTCTGAGGATTAGAGGAAATCGTTAGAGGTAATGTTCGAAACTCAAAACCGTATTAAAAACCGAGTCAGCTAGAGGTTGACCTTTCCATATCCCCGATTTACCCGAATTTGAACCCAGTAATATCAGCATATTCGTCCATTTAACGTTGTTCGATGCAGATCATTGCTTCTGCCTCGTAACACGCAGCATTCCTTGTCCTCCTATTGAATCTCCAAAATAAATTCTCTTTAATTTTTGGTTATCTAGGGTTTTCATTGTGGTCTATCTGGAACTTAACTCCCTCCATCTCAATGCCTTTATATCCTTACTACAGTTACTATTACTAGAATTTTCACCTCCTCGATTGTCTTGTTATTGATCATTGCATTGTCAGAAAATTGAAACTTCAGTAATGACACCTTCTAGTTATGAAAGGCGTGTCAGAGATCAGGTCCGAAGTATGAAATACTGTCTAGAGATCAATGACCGCCCATTGAGTGACACTCACATAATAATCATTGTTAAATGTCAACGAAAGTGTCTGGGTTAGAAAAGTGGAAAAGTGGATATCGTTGGACGAACTGCGCAATATCCTCATGTCGAAGCGACTTCGGTCGAAAAAGGCTCCGGATCCAGATGGTATTCTGGAAACTGCTTGGTCTCTGGGCTAAAATGCTTAATGAATACAGTTAGAAAGCTTCTGGAGAAGGTTATCATGAAATGCATCCAACAGTACATAGATGGATGCATGCAGGACTTTCCAACAATCAGTTCGGCCTCCAAGGGCGATGCACAGTTGTACAGATTCAAGAGAGTCAATTCTTCAACAGTGTCAGCAGCTGGCCAGCGATGACGTCGTCGCTCATAAAAATGAGGATATTGAAATATCTTTGCGAACTGGTGGAAAGCTATTTCTGGGACTACAAGCTACTACAGTACTTGAATAGTGAAATACTCCAGCAAATGGAGCTCTTAGTTCCAATAACGCAAGGATCGATACTGGGCCCCATTCTGTAGAATATTACATTCGACATGGTGCTTACACTGAGGAACCCAGATGAGGAGTGAAGCTATAAGGATAAGGTAACATCTTCTACGTAACGCATGCCGTCGATACGCCGCGTTCGTGTGGAAAAAGCTCTACCATCGTGGAGTATCTGAGTAGTGCATTTTCCAACGATAGAAGCTACGGGGATAATGCTGTACCTTCTTCACAGTGGAAGTTATTGGGAAAAGAGTTATTCAACGAGCGCTGAATACTTTCGGGTAGAGTAGCTTTCGACGCAGGGTGAGACAAATGGTGGCGAACCTCGAATCCCGGTGATAAGAAGTCGGACCTCGAGTCACTAGAAAAGAGGTGAGGCTTCGAGTCTCTAAGAGGAGAGGTTTTTGTGGTCAACCTCTAGACTTAATGCTAAGAGGTCGGTTCTTTAATCGCAAGAGGAGAGAAAAGGCCTTGAGTCGACAAAAGGAGGGATATACGTGTTGACCTCGAGTCGTTAAAGCAGAAATCGGGCCTTGAGTCGTGCAGAGGAGAGGTATGTGTACGTTAACCTGCGAGCCAATGCGAGGAGGGGTCGGATCACGAGTCGCTAGTGGAAAATTCAGGTTTTGAGTAGTAATGATGAGAAGTATTGCTGAAATTGGTATATGACTTTGCCTTGGAGCGTAGACCTCCCACCTTTAACAGATAGTGTGTTAAACAGTTCGATGCGGGAACTAGATTTGTGGCCCGAGGTGGAGATTAGGAAGTAGGAAGTATACATGGAGTATATCACGAGTCTTTCCATTGCAGCAAACTGGGATACACGACGTATCGTGCCTTGGGCTGCAATCCGTAAACTAGGATTTACCCTTGGGTTTCCAATTAACTAAAAAAGATGAGTAGTGAAGATCTTAGGGTTGCCAGCCAAGGGGCTTTGAGGGAAAGACTTGATCTGCTGTCAGATGTCGTTGGGGAGGTTGTTGGAAAGGAGTTATTCCGTAGACGGGGAATTTGAGTCAGTGTAGGGAGACGTCTTCGTCGGGATTCATCCGAGTCGTTACGTTAAATCTCGCGCGTGTGTTATGTCAAGCACGAATCTAAATAAGATAAGCTGCTCTGGACTACCACACGATGGGCAGAAGGTGTCAAGTTTCGAATTCTCGTCAAAAGGTCAGATCTCAACTGACAGAAGGAGACAGGCCTTGAATCAACAAGAGGAGGGTTATTACGAGAATAGATCAGATCTTGAGTTATTAGAGGAGAGGTCATGTCGCAAGTCGTTTAAAGGAGAGTTAACAAAAGCTGAATCCACTGAAATGGTCTCGTAGGTAGTAGAAAGAACTACACTCGTAAGAAGACGTCTCTAAGATTGAACTATGACAGTTCGGCATGACACAGGCCAAAAACTTTCGATGAACGCTCACAACAGCCCTCATGTCGTGTAGAGGAGAGATATTTGTACGTAAAATTCGACTCATTACGAGGAGGGGTTTATTCGCGATTTTTCAAAAGAGAGATCAAGCCTCGAGTCGTCTAGCTATAGCTATAGAGGAACGGTTTATGTGAGAAACTGAAGCCATTACGAGGAGAGGTCGATTCTCGAGTCGTTGGGCTTTCAATCGTAGTAAGAAGAGGTATTGCTAAAACTAGTTTCGTCTATGGGTATGCCATGAAGCGCACAGAGTATGGCCTCCCACCATTAAAGGACAATTTAAACAGAGGCCTCAGGTGGAGTTATGGGAAAAGTAGGTATACTTACTGATCCATTGCATCCAAAAATTCAGAGTAGCAAACTTGGGAGACGCAGTGGAGCGCCATGCCTTGGAATGCAATCCGTAAACGAGGATTTACGACCTGGATATTCAACTGTTAAAAAGGGAGTGAAGATGGTTGCTTTTACGGATGATATTTACCCACTAACGACGAGTTCCTCGATAGAAATTATCTTTCTGACTACCTGTCCAACTGCTGGATTGCTCTAAAGTGGAAGATTGATCCTTCGTATGATCCCAAACGTTAAGAAATGGATTTAGAGGAAAGGTGTTAGCCGCTTGGCGGTCGGAGGCCCCAGATGCACTTTAGGGCCTAGGGGTATACAAGAATATACCGTGAGTCGACCCATTGTATGTATGTATGTATTTCAACCACCCAGGTAGCAAGGCACAGCCAGTAGCAGCGAGCAACTATTGCTTTGCAACTTGTTCAAGATTCATCAACTAGATATATTCAAAAAGTCTTTGAATGGACTGTTACAAGGGATAAGAAAAGTAAGCAGAGGCACTTACATTTCTAAATAGGGGTAGGATCGTATGGTCTCCATCGAAAGTACAAATTAAATATACAAGCGTCTGGATCAAGCCGTTGCAACGCACAGCGCTCAGCTGGGTGGGGAGACGGACCCGTCCTCAATCCACGATCCCTTGCTGGTGAGGTAACCCAATGCTCTCCTCAAGAATCGCTTCAATCAGATGCCCGGATGGCCCAACCCAAAACCCCAAAAATATGACGATTTTATCATGAAATAGTGAGATTAAACAATTTATAATCAGTTATCAAAAATAAAACAAATAAATACTGAAAAAATTTAATGTTTATACCGAAGAAAACTAGCGAGATCTTAAGTTAAAAGTCGTGAGTAAAAACAGATCTCGTATGATTTTATTTTAAATATTTTTTTTCTATTTTTTATTTTGATAGTTTTTTACTTGATTTCCATGAATAATTAAAAAATTGTTTTAATCTCATCATTTTTTCAGATATAACAGATATTTGGATAGTGTAATCAAAAGGAAAATTATTCCACTCACCTGTCAAACCGGATACTGACCTTATTATGTGCTTATATCTACCTTGATACCCATATAAGCCCCCCACACCGTTGCATTGTTATGGAATAAACAAAATTATGAAAATACATGTTTTATAGATAACAAAACCCTAATCTACATAAACTCGACGGTTTATTACTGTTGTGGATTTAATTACACTAAATTACTACCAAATCTATCAATGATTTATTATAATGAATATCGCTTTATTACATTTTTTTGCTTTGCCACTGGTTACATGGTGGGAAAGATGTACTTAGTCTTTCAATTGATTGTCTCTAAACAGAATATTTTAATCATAACCTCGCCTGCAAGAACTATCCTTAAACCGTTATCTATAAACTTACTCTTTTCAAACATTTTCATATTTAAAAGAAAAAAAGTCACCCTATTACTGGTTTTCTTTCAAATCATTATCACATACACACACTACTCTTTCCAAACAAAAACATCGCACAAATGAGACGGTACAACAATTACTATGGTTCTGGCTGGTTTTTCTCGTTTCACACTTGCACGTTAATAAAAAAAAGTTGCAGCGCGATTCATTTCACATAACTTATTTGGAATATTCTCTTCTAGCTTCAACCACTGGAAATGTTAGCGAGGTTTTATAAAAATTCATGCTCATACATACATAATTCTATCATACAACACTATGTGCTAGATTTGGACTACATGTTCGAAATCTACTTCTACCTTAAAGCTATTGATCTGCGCCTTTAATCCTATATTTCCCTTTCTATCATCTTTTTCTTTAAACTCAAAGTGTTAAGCTAAGCAAACAATGTAAAAACAAAAACGAGTTTGGCTCCTTAAAACCTTAAGGTATGAGCCGTTTCAAATAAAGAATTATTAAAAAAAAAAAACACTATGAGTACCTTAGTACCTATTATGAATTTTACTTGTTTTTTTTTCAGAATAATAAAATTACCACGCATCCCATACCAATTGGCTGTTGAAATTATCTTTTTAAATTCAGTCTGCATAAACATCTTCACAATTTAACCATTTTTTTTTTGTTCAATCTTCTTCCGGGAAAAGTTTTTAGTCCACCCTATCACCCACACATTGTGCTTCAGAGTTGGGATTTAACTTGTCACTCACTGCGCTCACTGCACGCTACTCTCGCGCAAGAATTCTACGCACACAAGCTTGAAAAAAAAAAAAAAAAACATCGCATCGTTGCTCTGCTCAAAACCAACGCGCTTCTGACGACTCTATCACTCTCTCTCTCTCTCTCTCTCTCTCTTCATATTTTTACCGGTTTGTACATTTACACACCTGATTACATATCTTCTGACCAACCTTCCTAAAAACCAATTTCGTCATTCCCGATTCCTTAAACCCCCGAACATGTAGGTACACTAAATTCTATCAACAATCGGCAACATGACCTTCAAGTAAGTAAGTAAAACGACTCCGCGTAGAGTTGGGCGTACAACTCTACTTCACGTTCCGACCCTTAAAATCGTCGTGCTAGCTCAACAACACACACTTATGCAACTTTTGCATTTGCAGCCACTCTTGGGAAGAGCAGAATTCTTGAAATTAAAATCTGAAATTTCACACTTTTTCGCGGCGGAACCTTAAAGTCTTTACGAAAAACCAACAGCAACAACTATCACTAGCAAGAAAAACCTTCATTGAATTAAACCCGACTAATAATGCATGATATTTTTCGAAATAAACGCGGACCGGAGCACGAGTTTCTTCCAAGCGGCCGTGTTGCCATCACTCGAGCGCTTCTATACCGTGAGTCGACCCATTGCACATAAATTCCTTTAAACGAATTCGTTGGAATGAGGTATTCAATGCAGATTTCAGTGGTAGAATAGAGTAATCTTTATTTATGTTTCGTCAGTCTAGTCATTACATAACTACACAGATCATTAGCGATTGCTATTATCGCACTGAATTGCGAATTGACCAAAGAATGTGGAGAACCAAAACAGTATATTGATTCTGCTTGATGCAGTGGATCGTTCCGATCCACAAAAATTTGCATGCCGAAGGATCCGAACGGTGAGTTTCAACAGAATTTGATTCACCTTCTGGGATATCAAATAAACAAATACCCTCTTGGGCCAATAAATCGTAAACCGTCTCGTGAAATGCTTTGGCAATTACTTGAATAAAAAACAACCGTTTTGAAACTCCTTGTGTTTGGAATAATATCTACGACAAATCTATTCCTCGAACCTTAACATTTCTGTTGAGTGTCTCACGATATGGCCCTGACAGTCTATAGTAAGCTGATGAGGAAACTGCGTGTAGTTAATAGGAAGATTATGAATGTTAAACAAAAGGTGCTCTAGTCCGGCTTTTTCATAACAGATGTCGTACTGCGTTCTGAAGCCAATTTTGTTAAAAAAAAGCTACCCAAAAACTTATAAGAGAGTTTGTATATCTTCAATAACCTCAAAACAACATTGATGCATAATAGAATGAAACTTCAAATAAAACGTAGTTTGATCTGAGCCATGATTCGAACTGGAACTAAAACAAAAAAAAATTGTGCATGCGTGTAAACGTATAAAAAGTAGTGGGTAACAGCATTAATGGTAGTAAATCTAAGAAAATAAAAACATTATTAAACCTGGGTTAATATTGTAGTAAAATTCACTCCATCCGTCCAGCCACACCTCGGCCAGACGAGCGTTATTCTTGTTAACAATCTGCGACGTTCCGCCGGGGAAGGAATAGGGCGTCGATTTGCGGAACACGTGGCCCACCCTGGAGCAGGGTGCTATTTCTAGAGTACCGCCGCACATCCACACCTAGGGTGGATGCATTTGGATTGTTTTTTTTTTTGGTTGATGTATGGTTAGTCGAAACACGAAATGTTTGATGAGCGAATTAAACCAGGGATGGCCGGGACATTTGGATGTTGTTGCAATAGGTGTTGTTGTTGTTGATTGGCCCGCCCAAAACGGTGGAAAAGAAATGAATGCAAATTCTATGAGTTAGTGTATTGTTCTACGATAAGAAAGGGTGTTTTAGCTAGAATTGAAAATAAACAACGAAAAGCTTGTCTTGCGGTAGCATGGCAGCGTGGAAGTAACCCGGTGATAGAAGACTCCAATCATTTCTTAGCCTGTAGTTTGTTAGGAGAAAAGGAATATGAATCAGTTTGAATACGATGCAATTATTGGTAACACATGATTAATCGACACTAAAAAAAGGAATCACAACAGCTCAAACTTCTACGAAAAAAATCGTGTTAGAGTTTAAAACCTAGATTAATATTTGGTTTTAGAACTTCTTCGGGACTCACAAAGTTCATCATCATTCAAGATCAGCCCTTCCTTATGTAAAAAATCGTTAACAAATTCACACGTTTAACTTGATGTTAGATCACACATGTTACTGGAGATTGTACGAGCACAAGGTTCGGTGTTTTGGCGGTTTTCGTGAAATTTTTTTGGGAGCAATACCTACAGTGAAGTTATCAAATCACACACTGTTAACTACACAAGTTCCATCATCTGAAAGTTTTTATATTCGAATAGAGTCTAACGCAATTCTCTTTTCCTAAGTTCGGTTTCGACTAATCCGGACCGATTAGTTTTGTAAAACTAGAGAATGTAAGTTCCACAACATTGGGTGTAAAGTTCGTACAGGTAAAACACTCCAGGAGCAAACGTAGGGAAAAACGAAATAGTTTATGTTAGAAAATGATTGTCGGGTCGAAAACGATTAATAATGTTTGGCTGAAGTACAGAATAGTTAGAAACATACTTTTTCAAGGTGTCTCAAGTGCCATATCGAGCAATTACATATCGGTTCACTTAGGCAAATCGATCTGTTTATTTTAGGCACTAGAGAAACTTTGAACAAAAATGTCTCATGTTATGAGGTATGAATCGGACTGATTACATGAAAGAGAGGAGGAACCCGACTAAGATTGGATCAATTCGAACCTGGGCTCATCTGGTAGTAGAACTCTTTCCACTCGTCTAGCCAGACTTCGGCAACGCGGGCTGCATTCTTCAGTACGATGTTAGCAACGCCTCCCGGGAACGTGTACGGCGATTTGTCTCGGAAAACGTGCCCCACATGGGAACAGGGAGCAATTTCCAGGATGCCACCACACTGCCAAATCTAAGCTCAATCGATAATAAACAATTTATAAAATTTCCGAGCTTAAAAACAAAAACGGAAGCTGCTAAATTATCTTAAATTGTACTTACCCTGAAAGACATTTCTAGATTTTCACCTCCCCAGATGTCCATACCTTCATCGTACGAACCGATCTCATAGAAGTAATCTTTATCGATCGAGAACAGACCACCAGCCATGGTGGGGGTCCTCAGAGGAGCTGTCCGATCGTGATTCCTTCGCTGCATCTCCCGGGTCGGCACTCGATACCTGTTTTAAATATTTTAAAAGAAACTGAATCAATATCACAACCAAACGATCGCCAAACACTTTGAAAAACCCTTACCATCGGAAATTGAGCTTCCAATTGAACCCTCCCCAGGTTTGATCGGAAGCCGTCACGTACTCGAAGGTTTCGTCCGATATCACATCGATGATTGGGCACACCACCGTCCGGCGGTCTAGAACGATTCTGGCCAGCAGAGGTTCCAGCCATCCCTCGGTACACTCGCAGTGAGCGTCCAGGAAGGTGATGATTTGTCCCTGAAAGTGGATAAAAATAGAGGGAAAAATTGTTAGCACAATCAAAATTAAACTGGTACACTTTCGCTAAGATATATATAATTTTGTAATGTTTAAAGTGGTGAATATCAGTGATAGAATATAATATCTTTGATATCACTCTAATATGTGTTTTGAGTCTATTTGGTTGAATAATTGTACTGAATCAAAGCAATTAAAAGATTCCTTTTAATTCAACCACGGTAAACAGGTCGATTTTTGAAAAAATCGACTAAATCCCAGAAAGTCGATTTTTGATCATTTGTTTTTGTCGAGATAATATCAAATTCTCCAGATTCCTTTTTTCTTCCAGATTCCTTTTTAAAATTCAGAAGTCGATTTTGACACATTTTTTTCCAAGGTTAAACCTGATTTCGATGTGTTATGCATTTTTAAGTCATTTGGCATCAAAATAAAAAATCCGATTTTTGCGATTTCATTTGGTGATTTTAAAGGGTCAAAAACCGAAACTTAGAGCGCTTTGAGGCACCCCTTAATGAAGCCCGAATAAGCTGAAATTATGTACAGGTCAGTTTTTTTAACCAATCTTCAAAAATCATGATTCGAATATGATATCTGTTTTTTATCTACTGAATCTTCAGAAAATACTCTGGGGGAAATTTTTAACGTAACCAGAACTTGGTTTTTTTTATGTAATTTGATCACTTCTTCAGTCGTCAAACAATTGAAAAAACTGTCGAAATACTTGGATTGATAAAAAACATGATACAGAATAAGTAATGATGAATAAGTAATGATATGAATAAGCAATTGCTTCGGAAGCTATTACTTAGCTCGAACTTAAGAATGGGAGAATTTTAAGGCATTTGCCTAAAAAAGTATGAAAAATCACAATGAATCATTCACTTTACACCTGCTCCGGAAAAAAAACTGTTCATGCTAGTCGAAGTATTTGACTCACGAAACTGCTCGAAAAAAGCTAAAATAATTGCTAGTGATTTATTCATATGTATGTATGTTGTATGTTGGTAATCCACCATGGGTGCACGGATTCACCGCAATTTTACCAAAGTATGAACACTTCTGCATTCTTCGTATTAACTGTTCTGGATATTTATAATGCAGAATTCCCCATACCCGGCACCATGGCTTCGTGTTCTCTGTTGTGGCTGTGCGTACATCGTGTTAATGTCGGTGTTTGTTTTGGATGAATATTTCAATCAGCTCCACAACTATTCAAAAATTTATAAAAATTTACAATTTTTTAAAATTTTCATCAGGTATTCCGGCATCCGTGTATATACCTGGATAGTTGGCAAGTGATTGAACATTCTACACAATATATTTAGTTATATAAGCAAAAAGGAATTTTCAAATACCTTAGATATCTTACCTTGCTGCCATCACTCTACTTACCTTACCTTATAACCTCACTTTTTCTTCTTCTTTGGACTACTTTTTTTTCTATATTCAACGTAAAGTAGCCTACGTTTTTTTTCCTTCAATCGACTGATCGAACCTATAGAACCCCGCTTCTGAATTGCTAGTGATTTATTCATATCAGCCATTAAGCTAATTTACAGACTAAAATTAGAAATATAACCGTGCATTTTAGTAATTAGTGTCTCCTCTAACATATTTTATTCTAGAAAATAACGTTTCCGTTTTTTAAGATTTAGATATTGGCGAACATCTGTAGAAAGAAATCCTGAAAGATATTTTATTTATTTAACGCAAGGTTTATTAAAGGAATTTACCTATTCCATTTTTTTGTCGAGTGTATTCATACATTGGTACCCATTACACTATATACGTTAGAAAGGAAGTAAATCGCAGTAAAATCTGTGATTTCACAGTATTAAGCACATTTTCATCACAGAATCAGTGTCACAGATCACAGAATTTTGAATATTTTCACAGATTTCAAAACATTGTGCTATACTGTTAGCATTGTCTATAATTGTGCATTTTTTTGCCAACATTTATCTTTGAATGCTAGCTTTCATTCGTGAAAACTGGATTAGCTTGGTAATATCAATATTTTTTTCCAAGAATATTGTTAAAAATGCTATTTGTGTTTTTTTCATCACTTTTCAATGAAATTAATGGAAATTGCGTCACAGATCTTTATGGGTAAAATAGCAGAAAAACAGAATTTATTTATTCAAAAACACAGATTTTGTTCGGCAACCTTGCCCAAGACCCCGTAAAAGAAAGGCATGGAGCCTTTAAAGGTGACCGCATCGGCGAACATCTAATTCTTTTTTTGAGTTAAGACCAGGGTTGCCGAAATCCCAGAAAAATCCTTAATTTCATATAATTTTCAGGAAATTTTTATCGCAAAATGCAAAATCTATAAATCACTGATTTTTTTTTTTTAAATTACAGATTTCACAGACTTTAAGAATCCTTTACATTTTTTTACTGTAAGGTACCCAAATCAAACGTCAGGTAGAACAAATCTTACATCAAATAAATGTTCAACAAAAATAAAAATATCCTTTATTATTACAATAACAGGAATAGAAAGCATTCGTTTGTTCTTCTTTGCGTTCGTGAAAATTTAAAAAAAATATGAATTTCAGTACCCTAAACAGTCGGGAATTAACTACACAGCAAATTTTTGCCTCGATTTCCAGCTGGAAACGTCCAGCAATCCAATTTTTTCTGGAAATCAGCAAACATTTTCGACATTCTTTCAGAGTATTCTTAGCACTAACTCACCACCGTTATGCGAATCATACCTAAGTAGCTTGCCGAATCGTGACTTCAACCTTCCTCCAATTCTGGTTAAGAAATGCGCTGATCCGTCATCCGTACCTATTTCGATCATATTTAACCAATCGTTAACGGAAAGTACTTTTTCCACCGCGTGGAAAACCGCATCGATCACTCCAATCCTCAAATCCGGCGACTTGCATCGAGTGGAAACCTACCGAGGGATTTCAATTCAAAGCTGTTTGCCTAAGGTATTCGAGAGCCCCGTTTATGACGTACTTTATCAATCGGTGCATCACTGTATTTCTGAAGATCAACATGGATTCATGAAACGTAGATCTACGACCACCAATCTTATGACGTACGTTTCGAAATTGGTTACTAGGCTGGATAAACATCAACAAGTCGATGCAGTTTATGTAGACTTGAGCAAGGCTTTTGATAGAGTAAAGCACAAATTTGTCATCGAAAAAATAAGTCGGATAGGACTACCTGATTGTCTTTGCAAATGGATCAACTCTTATCTCATAGACCGAACTGCTTACGTACGACTAAACAACGTGAACTCGACGCCTTTTCGAATCACTTCTGGAGTTCCACAAGGAAGTCATCTGGGACCTTTGATCTTCATTCTTTTTATCAACGATCTATGCACAATCATTGAATCGGAGAAGTTGTTGTACGCCAACGATCTAAAAAAATTTCGTACCTTAGCTTCACTAGTTGACTGCTGTGCTCTCCAAAAAGACATCGATTCAATTCTAACGTGGTGTCATCAGAATGGTATGGCTCCTAATATTTCCAAATGTAGTGTCAGTGTCATATCTTTTACTCGTGAACGTCAACCTTTGTACTTCGAGTACGAAATGTCTTCGACTACTTTAAGCCGCAATTCCATCGTCAAGGACCTTGGCATAGTTTTGGACACCAAGCTCACTTTCTCGCAGCATATCTCGACTACAACAGCTAAGCGCTTTGCTGTTCTTGGCTTAATACGACGAAACACGCAATTCTTCAACGACTACTACAGCCTAAAAGCACTTTTTTGTGCTCTTGTACGCAGCATTGTCGAGTACGGAGTGCAAATCTGGGCTCCATACCAGGTTGTACAGGCAAACCGGATCGAGAGAGTACAACGATGCTTTCTTAGATACGCTCTGCGCCAGATACCATGGAACGACGCCTCGAACCTCCCGCCCTATGAACTTGTTGCTTGTTGCTGAATCTACCGACGTTGGCATCAAGGCGCATTCTTCTACAACGGCTCTTTATCTTTGATATTCTACAGAATAATGTGGACTGTCCAGAATTGTTGTCGTTACTTCCGTTTAACGCTCCAGTAAGATCAACTCGGACGCAGGAATTCCTCAGACTTACTACTAGACGAACCCGATACGGACAAAACAACCCTTTGGATACATGTTGTGCTCGTTTCAATGAAATAGTTAGTAACTTTGATTTTAATATTTCTAAGGCTGTGTTCAAAAGTAGAATAAGATAGTATCTTTTTGTAATATGTAAACATCTCTAAATGTCTGCAAAGACTAAATAAATAAAAAATAAAATAAAAATTTTCCGTTTTGCTGATTTTTCCAGCACTTGGTCTGTATTGCTGAAAAACCAGTAATCGATCTTTAAAATTTGGATTTTTTGTAGATTTTTTTGAAAGCTGGAGGGAAGTGCATAAGAGTCCACCGGAATAAGTGTTATTTCATTAAAAAAAATGGCAAACCGGCAGCTGCAGAAACGGAGTGATTGAACATTGAATTTAAGCTTTACTCTCGTGTGGGAGTCTGGGGTTTTAGGGGGAGCGCTTATTGTGACGAGTGTCCGGGGCGTTGTGTGAAAGTTTAGAAGTAATTTTGTCCCTCGAAAATAACATATAACAAACACGTAAATTACACTGTATCAAAAAATTGTCCGTACATCACGTACCTTGACATCCAAACAATCAAAAAGTGCACTTTTTCAGTCAATAAAAATACTACAACTACATCATTCGCTGCAGAAACTATTCCTTTTTGTAGATCAGTATTAAAAATGTTCATAAATTAAACCTTAAAAATAATCCAATTCATTTTGTATAGAAAGTCCCAAAAACGACGTCAAAAAATTGTCCGTACACTGAGGCCTTTGTCAAATATTGAGTTATATGTCAGTCTGTCAAACGCAGAAACGTGAGTTGAATCTCAGCAAAGGCAATTTCCAGTGGTCTGAGGGATAAATACGGTAAAATGAACTTTATTTAACATAAATCAGTAGATTTCAACAATTTGTGGATTAAGTTAACAGGAAAATGTCTGCTCCTCACATAAAAATACCCGTTGACATCCGGAAACTGATTGTTGACCTGAAGAATGACGGTAAAAGCTTGTCCGAAATTTATTTATTTACTTGTCTTCGAATTACGCATAGTAAATTTAGTAAAACGGCCATGATCGTCGGTTCAGTATGCCCTTCAGAACTTTAAGAAGACTAATTCCCTGACTACTTGTATATGCTGATGGTTGGTTATCGTATTTTCGGGTCAGAACCAAACAATCATATTTATATTCCTGTAGACGCGTAATATGACTGATAAATCTATTTATTTTTCTCCGTGAAGTCAAGTTTCCGGTGCCATTTGCGCTGAAAGCACCCCACACCATTACATGGCCACCACCGTGCTTAACTGTCGGTCGCAAATTTTTCGGATCCAATTCAGTATTTGGATTACGCCATACTCTTACATGTCCGTCAGACCCAAAAATATTAAATTTGCTTTCGTCAGTGAACATGACGTTCTTCCAGAACTCTTAAGGTTCTAGGACATATTTTTGAGCGTATTCCAGCCGCTTTTTCTTATTTTTAGCAGATACAGAAGGCTTCTTAAGAGCAACACGACCTCGGTATTTTTTCTCATGAAGTATGTTCCGTACCGTTTGAGGATTAACCTGTATGTTTTAAAAATTATTCAAACTGTCAGCTGGTATCGGGGCACTGATTTTAGGATTCTGACGATTTTCCTGACAATGATGCGATGGTGACGATCCGTAAGCTTCAGTTTGCGGCCTCTTCCTGGAGTAGTCTCCAGGGAGTAAGTCTTCTTAAAGTTCTGAAGGACATACTGAACCGACGATCGTGGCAGTTTTAATATACCTGCAATTTCGGACAAGCTTTTACCGTCATTCTTCAGGTCAGCAAACATTTTCCGGATGTCAACGAGTATTTTTTTTGTGAGGAGCAGACATTTTCTTGTTAATTTTTGTGGATTTAATTAACAGGAAAATGTCTGCTTCTCACAAAAAATAACCGTTGACATCCGGAAACACGAAAACCTACTGATTTACGCTAGATAAAGTTCATTTTACCGAATTTATCACTCAGACCACTGGAAATTGTCTTTGCTGAGATTCAACTCACGTTTCTGCGTTTGACAGACTTAAACATAACTGTTTACTTGACTAATATTTGACAAAGGCCTCAGTGTACGGACAATTTTTTGACGTCGTTTCTGGGACTTTCTATACAAAATGAATTGGATTTTTTTTAAAAATTTAATTCATAAACATTTTTAATACTGATCTACAAAAAGGATTAGTTTCTGCAGCGGATGATGTAGTTGTAGTATTTTTATTGACTGAAAAAGTGCACTTTTTGATTGTTTGGATGTCAAGGTACGTGAAGTACGGACAATTTTTTGATACAGTGTAATTGTTAGAAAGCCTCGAACGAATAGGGAGTAATCGGCCCTGGCATGTTTTATTTGGCCTTGCTCGGCTTGCTGCGATCGGTAAATTTCCAGCTATTCTCCCGTACCTATCCGAATGTTTATTAGGATATATTGACAGTTCTTTACGAACACTATCTTACCGAAAGGCCCCAGCCCTAACCTCTAAACAAGAATGAAACGATTAATTTTATCAAAAGGACGTGCCCAAAACGCTATTTTCCTAAGATAAACTGCCGTTTTCGCCCTTTCGAGAAACCGATTGAGTTTTCAATGTTTTGATTTTGATTGTTGCTCAGTGGAGCCAGGTCAAATAATTTTTCAATATTCGCACTGATTTTTCAAAATCTCATCTTAAAATTATTTTGAAAATCTAAGGTATAACTGTTAAATAAGCTGAAAATATTCTCCATATCTCAGTTCAAGTAATAATTGTTACTTGTTTGAAAACAACCTACAGCAATTAATTTGAAATATGAACATAATTCTTGAAATTTGTAGTGATTGAATCGTAATATGAAAAATTTTGATCTTCTCTATCACTCGCAACTGCCCAAACACCCAAATTTCCAAGGAAACCATGCTAAGAAATTTTACAAATTCTCTATCTACTGAGATGGAGTTTTTGCATATGGAAGGCGCGTGACTCTTAAAAATATGTAAAGTTGCATTAAAATGTGTAGGAAGTGTTGATAGTTGAAAATTGAGTTAAAATATTCGAGAAATAAAAAGCGAGCAAATATTCATTTTTGTCATAACAAACTGGCAACTCTGATGAGTCAGTTTCATCATCAAGTTTCGAGGTTATGGCTGAGGCCAATCAGTCATCAATACCATCGACCGTATACCCCCCTAATAGGGTCAATGATTCTAAAGATATCTGTACCAAAACATGAAAATGATGTATCTCCTTATATGGCGAATCGAGAAAAACGCGTTTGAAAAAAATACAACCTATTTTAAATCGCTAATTATAAATCACTTGTAATGTTTGCATTTTATGAAAGACAAACGATTTCTAGAAGCATCCCCTATATGTTAGAACAGAGGAATATCAATTTTCTTGAAAAAAAACTCGCTATCGTAGATAGAACCTAGCTCACGTAATATTTTGTCTCCCTTGTTTATACACCCATTGCTATTTTCTCATTTCTAGCTTTAGTTTAAAGCTCGCATACATTTGCAACATTGTTTTTATGTTCAATAAAGTGTCAAATCTTTACCAACACATAAAAAGGATCTATCTCCATACATGACGAAGAAAAAAACGCGTCCGCAAAAAATATAACCTATTTTAAATCGCCAATTAAAAATCACTTGGAATTTTTGCTTTTTATGAAAGCTAACGATTTTTAGGAGCATCCCCTATATGCTCGAATAGAGGAATACCGTCAAACGGGGCATCATGCAACAGCGGGGTTCGATGCAACATTTATATAACACTACATTGAATCAATTTTTAATTTAATGTATTGTAATAAAGTTATCTTTTAATGATAACAAAATGATGATGACAAAGTTTCTCGCATTTTAAGCTAGTTGTCTTAAGTTTTTTATTTTTATGGAAAATTTGAAAAATCGAGCAATAAATGTACAAATTTTAACATTTTTTGATGCCTAAAAAAACTTTACCCAGTATGACGGATCGGCTTGATAAAATTACCTACAAACTTTTTACAGGTTTCCTCATGTTATACCAACATTGTTGGTGTAAAAATATTTTTCGAGCAATCACCCATTTTTTTTAAATGAATATTTTCAAAATTCAGTTAGGTGTCTGGGGTTAAATGCAACAAAATGCAAATCAAAGAAATACCTTGTAAATCTCGTTTCCATGTGCTGGAATATGAATGTTTTGCATCACGCGTTTGTAAACATTTAAATTTCATTCATCCTAACATTTATTTTTATGATTTCAGCTTGTAGATTTTTTCGTAGTATTATTTAACCCCTAAATGTATGCAGCATCCTTATTTTCAGAAAAAATGTGAAAATTTGTTTTTACAGACCCAAAAACTACTGCAATTGGTGTTGTCATGCGTAATGGTCTTTAAGGCATCGCAAATATATTAAAAACTATGTATTTTCGTACGTGTTCATAAGATTTTTCATTAAAAACAAAGTTTGTTGCAAGTTACCCCATTTCCTAAGGAGTGTGAAAATCGCATGTTTTTAGAAAATTAAAAATAACTGAAGCAACCAATATTTTTTTTAACTACGCCAATTTGATGCCCCAGCATCCTTAAAACTTTTGATGCATAAAGGATACGATTTACTGTGAACATAAGTTTTTTAGAAGCCATTGAAGTTGAAAATTGTTGCATGTTGCCCCAGTTGACGGTAACAATTTTCATGTAAAAACAACGCGCTATCATAGATAGAATCTAGATCACGTAATATTTTGTCTAACCTGTTTATACATCCTTTGCTTTTTTCTTATTTTTAGCTTTAGTAATAAGCTCGCATTCATTTGCAACTACAGTAGTTTTTCGATTTTATCACGCTCAAAAAAAATTTCACCGTGAATATGGCGAAACCGTGAATTTGACGAAACTAAAATTCAAAGTGGAAAAATATATTTTTATCATTTTAAATGATTAATTATAACGCATTATGTTTCGCATACACTTTGGATCAATCAATTTTGATCATAAAATGTTTACTAACACTGATTACTACATATGTTGACTATACACAAATCCGAAGAAAACTGAATCAAAAAATTATCTTCTGCCAACTGATGATTTTAATATTTTCATTCTCACTTCATATTAATCTTTGATGAACTGAAAAAGTTACCTTTTTGAAAAATATTTTGGAATTTGCAAAACTTAGACTCTAAAAGTGTGTTTCTCGAAACTGGCTTTATGGTCAGATAATCGTTTCTTTTTCATACTTTGCAGAAAAAAAAATCAAAGTCCCATTTACATATTTTATGGTAAAGCTAGAATAAATAATTTCATCTGCAAAAAAAAATCAGTTCAGACAACACTTAATGCTGCCAAATCAGGATTGCACACGGCACCCTCTCAAGTAAACGAATATTAAAAAAATCAGATAAACCTAATCTCTTTTCAAGAACGCTTACAGTCACCCACATTTTTATATCTTAAAACACCAACAAAGTATAATATTTTAGAGCTGCTAAGCAAGCACAAATAACAACACTAGCAATAGCGTGACTTCGAAATACTTATTTCGAATATTACAAACTTTTTTAAAATCCGGATGACGATTTTACACACTTTCAGCTGAAGTAAGCAGTTCAATGACATTTTCATATTATTAAATGCTTATATACCATAACATAAACCTTGAAAATACCATGAACAAAGACGCTCTACGCTTTTGAATGAAAATTAAGGTCCTGTAAATGGTTTCTGAATGATTTATGAAAAAGCGTGATAAAATACAAACAATAACTGTGATAAAATCGAGCGTGAATTTGGCGAGTAGTGAAAAAATCGAACAGTGATAAAATCGAGAAACTACTGTATGTTTATATCTTGAATAAATAGTCAAATTGATTATTTTGAGTTTGTTTGCGGAGTGGTAGCGAAAAATTGTTCGGGAGTAAAGGGTGTATATCCATGTGATGGCAGTTCGGGTTTCAGAATGTTTATAGATCCTTTACTCAAATTGAATTTTTAGTTTAACGGAATATTATTTTCTCAAAAGGTTTTAACCGTTAATTAGTGCAAATGTTGGCCTATCATGTGGTACTGGAAATGGTTTTTGTTTACTTTTGGAGAAATGTGATCCCCAAAAGTGAAGGATGAAAGGATCAACACAAACATTGGAAGAAACATTATATTCATTCACCATTATATACAAGTCGATTTTTTACCAGAAAGGCTAAGGTGATAATTTTGATAAAGGTAAGTAGTAGATGCATATATCAATAGTATCAACCTACCTTAACTAATCAAAGATGTAGAAGATTGAAAGTCTATCCATAATCACATGACTCTTTTGGCCATGTGGCTTATGTTTGGGCGGGGCTTATTAACAATGAAAGTAACTCCGGATGTAGCTGTCATTCTAAAAAGAGTTTCTGAACACCACCAGCACCCGCGATTGAGCAATTTAATCAAATGGATTAATATTGTTTTTTTTTGCGTAACATATTTAATAAGCAAGTAGACGATAAGATTTCGAGAATGCACCAGATACTAATGAGCCTGAAAAGGTCGAAAGAATAACAGCCTGTCATAGCACAAGCAGTAATCAATGTTGAGACATGCCTGACATGCCTTATTCATAGAGAAACTTCCTATCACCGTCGACAAACGTATTGACACGTTAATAATAAATTAACGAACCTGAAGCATGAATGTGACTATTCATGTTGAATTGATCCCGGTAGAAGATCATAAACACTGATAAACCTAGCGCCTTGTTACTGGATTATCTACCGCATGAATCAATTTGAACTGTATTTTTCGATAAGAGGAAATCGAAATCGTTGAAAATAGGAATATCATAATGAATGAAAAGATTGACACTATTGAAATTGATTATCTTAATTTTTGCGAAGTAAATTAATTCCAATATTCTCAATTTCTTATAGAAGAATCGTGCGCAGGAAATTCGGAAGCAATAAACTCCAGATGCTTGTTCCTGAGCGCATAAAAACCTGTTGCTACACTCCCATGTTTTTCCTTTTCAAGCTAGCTTCGCTCGCTGTAGCGAAGAAAAGATAACAAGATTTTAATAACAGTAAAATGGTGCTTATCGGACATGCATATGGATGAAAATATTTGTAATGAAATGCGATACATGAACATCGACCGAGATGCCGTAAGGACCCAGGCACTGGTTCTGAATGATTTAAAGATTAGCGCCAATAAGATTACCGGCTTCCGAGTAGATTTAATATCCAGCATCTGATCCGATCCCCGGTTAGTTTGTTTCGGGAATTCGGTTCAATCACATTAAGAGAGGGACTAAAAAAATGAAGTCTACAGTGATTTTAAGTTTTATCGTTGTTCTTTCAAAGGCAGGTAGCCTTTGGGCAGCTACTGCGCAACCAAATAGTGGCAAAAGTTCTCTTCGAATGGTTCTGATCCTGTTTCGGCATGGAGCACGTAGCCCAATTATAACGTATCCGACGGATCCCTACGCCAATTATCCATGGAAAGGAGGACTGGGAGAATTGCAGCAGGTGTGTAGAAAGTGAAAAGATTTTTCAAATTTGAAGGATTTTTTAATCCTATTATTATGTGTGTGCCGTTGGTTTCTTATAACAACGAGAACGTTGAGTGGTTAAATATTTAAATGAATTCACTTAAGCCTGACATAACTACTAATCTCTGTAATCTTCATTCAGTAAAGACAATATTTACGAGACCAATTCTGTAGGGCTAAAGCCCTACAGTCAGTATATGACAATATCTCCTCCATTGTAAAGATTCTCGAAGCAGACGTTATCTAAGTACACTTTTTATAGATGATAAAGAAGTGAAGACGCTGCCTCACTATATATTAACCGTGGATAGAAGATCCTGTAACTAGTTTCCACATTTCTTCAGTTGAAGATAAAAGCAGATCAGTGCATTTTAGCAATGTACTCAAGGATAAAATTTCGGTCGAGGCCGTTGTTAGCGATATTGGTGGTGATAATCTTGGCGGTGTTGACAACGATGATGTTGACGATCACAACTGCGTCGAAAACGAAAAGGTTGAACTCCCTCCGGATGATGATAATTCTGTTCCGTCACGGAGATCGTGCCCCAATAAAGACGTATCCCACGGATCCACATTTAAACTACCCTTGGGTAGGCGGCCTAGAAGCTTTACAACCGGTGCTGTAAACTTATTTATCCAAATCAGTGAATATAACACAGATTATAATAATTTCAGCGGGGTGTCGAGCAAGCCTTCGAATTGGGAAGAAATTTCAGAAATCGTTACGGTTTGCTGCTACCCTCAGATGGATTCTACACTAGACATAAAATTCATGCCGTCAGCAGCTACTACGAACGATCTATTATGAGCAGTCAAGCGGTTTTGGCTGCATTTTTTCAGCCTCCAGAGGATTCGTTTAAAATCCCGATAAGGTGGCAACCAGCTGCTTTACATGTGATTCCAGCCAAATCCGACAGCGTGAGTCTAATGGTTCAAAAACTTTTTCCAGTGTATAGGATACATTTTTGATTCAGATTCTTGCCCAGGAGCGACCCTGTCCGAAGTTTGAAGCCGAATTTGAGAATTTCAAGCGCCAAGTTACTCCGGAGTTCGAACAATGGTACGCCGACAGTTTGCCCGAGTTTGAGTACATTGAACAGCACAGTGGATTGAAGAATATGTCCTGGACTGATATGGTACTGTTTTATGACTTATTGGAAATTGAAAACAACTACGGCTTGGCGCTTCCAGAATGGGCAAAAAGACTTTTCCCCACCAAAGCTATCGAGTACTATAAAGGAATACTTAAAACTTACTCGGCAACACCGATAATGAAACGACTCCGAGGAGGGGCCACATTGAGTGAATTTCTCTCCAAGCTTAAGGCCAAAGCAGCTGGCAACCTCGATCCCGATAGGTCAATTTTCCTATATTCGGGACACGATCTGACCCAGGTTAGTTTGCTGGACAGTATGGGAGTCTTGGAGCAAGCATCCGAGAAACCTTCGTTTGCATCGGCCGTTGTATTTGAACTGCACGAGAATCCTTCATTAGGTGGACAGCAGGAAGTGAGAATTCTGCATTATGGAAATTGGTCCGTACAAGAGCCAAAATTGTTGGACATTCCTCGGTGCCCTGCTCCATGCTCTTTGAGCAAGTTTGAAACTGCGATGCATGACATAATTTTACAAAATTATGATGAGGAGTGTACAATATAAATAGAAAAATAAATATTGTAAACTGGTGGTATTATGAATTACATTACTCAGTTTAATGTAGAATGTTAAATTCACTTGTATTCTATCCAATAACTGTAAAAGAGATACGGTTCCGACAATGGCGGATGTTTATGGTGACGCAAATTTCTCGTAAACTAGCTCTTGACGAAAAACTCTACATTGAAACAATCTTTACATTCGAAACAATCAGTTAGGAAAAGAAACGACGGTTAAATATTAAGAAAAAAGAGTTTATTTGTAAAAATCTAAACTTTTGTCTTCAAACCATTCCTGGGGTAAGTGGGGATGGCTTTATGCATACTTGATTTTTACACATTTTTTCAATTTTCTCTCCTTCATTCAAAACAATTTAGCTTTATTTAGCATTCGGATCATGAAAAGTTGAGAAAGTACTTGTTTGTTCTGGAATAAGTAAATATTTTCGATAAAATATGTCTATGATACTTTATCAAACTGCTTAATTTTTCACTAAAATGACGTGAAACGATGAAACAAATGCTTTGGGTTAATTTTAAATCCTGACAAACAGACTAGAGTGGGCCTTGGATAGCATCGTCTCACAGCCTGTTGGGCACTACTATATTGTATCGGATAGTCTAAGCTCTGTTGAAGCAATCCGTTCAATAAGACCGGGAAAGCATTCGCCGTTCTTCCTAGAGAAGATACGGGATATTTTGAGTGCTTTAACAAGACGCCGCTTTTCCATCACCTTTGTTTGGGTTCCTTCGCATTGCTCGATAGTGGGCAATGAGAAGGCAGACTCTCTGGCAAAGGTGGGGGCGACGGAAGGCGACACGTATTCACGTGAAATCGTCTTCAACGAATTCTACTTCTTGGTACGAGGGAACGCTCTTGTCAACTGGCAGCGCAAATGGGACGAGGATGAGGGTCGGTGGCTCCACTCGATTATCCCAAAGGTATACCAACCCTGGTTTAATAGGTTGGACCTGAGTCGGGATTTTATTCGTATATTTTCCCGTCTCATGTCCAATCATTGTTCCTTAGACGCGGTACTCTATCGTTTTGACATTGCTGGCAGCAATTTGTGTAGTTGCGGCCAAGGTTACCATGACATCGAGCATATTGTTTGGTTGTGTGAGGTCCATCTTGTCGCCAGAACGAATTTAATAGACTCCCTTCGGGCTCGAGGAAAACCACCTAATGTTCCAGTTAGAGACGCACTAGCTGTGCTAGATTTGGACTACATGTTCGAAATCTACCTTTTTCTAAAAGCTATCGATCTTCGTCTATAATTCTTTTTTATTTTCATATTTCCCTTTCTATCTTCCTTTATTCTCTCACAATGTGTTAAGTTAAGCAAACAATTGTAAACAAACAAAATCGATTTTGGCTCCTTGAAGCCTAAAGGTATGAGCCGTTTCAAATAAAGAAATTGTTAAAAATAAAAAAAAAACAGACTAGAATTAAAAACCTTATATTTCCTTCTTGTAAAACCATTTTTTTCAGGTTTCATTCGTAGATGGCAGCATTATATTGTAGTTAATCCAAAGTAATGCTCAATATTGGTTAACCGGGTTTATTGAGGCCCATCTTCATCATTTCGAAGTAGTTTTCCAATACAGTTTCTTTGAATTTCACACTGAAAACAGGTTTTCTGAATTTGTAAAAACTCACCAGTACAAGAATATACCACCGCCGAAGTTTCTATTCATCTCAACTCCCGAGTAAATTTCAAATCATTCCAAATTTACTGCTGGCCATCTGGTTCACCGAAATTCATCCAAAAGTACAAAATCTTTCCGTTAACCGGTCCAAGAAATTCCTGTTTTAAAGAGCTTGATGCAATTCTAATTATTTGATTTTGTGATCTAAGAATTTCAATTTTTTTTTCAATTTGAAGGCCATTATAAAACAACCTGAGATTTGTCAATCCTTTCAAACGTTTAGTTTATTAGAATACTAATGAAAAGCACGTCTCATGGATTGCACTGCTGGGAAAATTACACTAACGGATGAACGTGGAGTCTGTTCGTCTGCACAATGTACATACATATCGGCACCCTTGCTTGAATAATTGCACTTGGTGGAGTTTTTTTTTTATATTCGTTAGATCATCAACGATTTAGTTGGAAAATAAATTGGTTAGCAAGAAAAAAATATCGGACTAAATCTTTTTTATGCTCTATCCTAGAATTCGCATTTATCAGCACTCTTTCAAAAGTAATATGAATATGAAACAATCATCCGAGTATTATTCAATTTTATTTAAAACTAGCTGTTTTACCCGGCCTTGCTGGGGTTCACATAAAATAAAAATCAAAATGAATCGTTTATCTTTTCCAAATTTCGGAAGCTTTATATTCATCATTGTAATAAATTAGTACATGTAAGTTTCGTTAGTCTTTTTAAAGTTTTTAATGAGATTATTCACTTCATTCATATTTAAGTTTCATTTACTAAGAAATTTCTTAAAAGACCTCCGAACTTTGTTGAACCATATTGAAAACTCACTTTGCATGTTTTAAGTTGTTTTCAGTTTTTCGCTTTTTAATTTCCCCCTTTTTTATTATTAGCCTACCTTAAATGTTGAAAGTTCCACTAATAGTTTTTTTAAGTTATCGAAAACAAATCATCTCTGAACCGAAATCCATTTCTATGTTGTGCAAAAGGTTTTATTTGAGTTCTGTTTCAATTTTTCTTTTCTTGGGCGACAACATCCCATTAATTAATTATTAATTATTGTTTTGAAGAGTAATCAATGTTAAAATTCTATGATATCATTTGTTTGAAATTCGCAATACTAAGCAGTTTTACAAAAAGTTTTCTCAAATTTGCATTGTAGAATCGACCTCAATGATAACTTAAAAGTTAGAAATTGGTCAATGAAATTGAATTGTTTAAAACTCAGAACCTCAGATTTAATTATCTAATAATTTATCTTATCAATTTTCTAATCCCCTGTTTAAATTCCTCAATGACTATCGAAGCGTTGAAATTGCAGCCTTGGACTTTTAACTTTGAATCTCATACATTTTTTTTCTCTATGAGGTATTCTAAAAATTTGGAAATGGTTGGCTCTTAACAATAGGGATTTATGAAAATCAGTTCATTTCAGCACTCAGTCCAAATAGTAATTCAGCTGAAGAAGTCAATTCACTGTTCACTGTTCAGTTCACTGTATATTCTTGTAGACTCTCAAAGCCCCGCAGCGGCGGTAGGGAGCACTTTGAAAACCATTTCAATTCTAGTCAGTATATTCCTAACAGGCTAGTTATATTTTTCAATGCAAAATGTAAGCTCATTATTGCATCCAAATATCTCGTGTCGTACCGGTACCACGTGCTTTGAACAGTAGAAGGAAAAAAAAACTTGCCAAAATTTCTCCTATCAAATCTTTTATGCTCAAAGAGCTTTGATTTGCTATCCAGTACACGTGAACTCTTGGTGGTCGTTTCTTATGCCCAGCCATGGGGGTGCACAGTGGTCAAAAATACGAAAAACGTGATCGTTGCTTATAACTTTTTTAGGTCACATTTAAGCATATTGGTGTCTTCGGAGAAGTTTGTCAGTAAAATTAGCTCTATAATAAAAAACTATTATTTTTCTGATTAATCCCCCTAAAAGTGAGATAAAATTTCTAACTTCTCTGTTATAGGTTTTAGCTCTTTGATGTCTTCGACAAACTTGTTTAAAATCAAATTTTCTTTAACTTTGCTTCAGATGCCAAGTTTCTAAAATAATTATTATACGAGATATCGGCCAAATAAGAAACTAAACCTCTAAAAATCAGTTTATTAATAATAACATTTTTTTAAGTAAATTTTAAGTTCAATAATATGTTTCGCAAAGTTGTTTGTCTTACTAAAATACACCACTTTGTTGAACATTTCAAGTTTGTAAAATGTGATACTGCACAGCTATGTTAAAAAAAATTACCGAAAATAGGGCTTTTTCACGCCTTATTTTACAAACACCGGGCAATATCGGGCAGCCTGCTGCAAAATAAAGTCGAAGATTTCATCTACAAGATGCAGGTACGACCGTCAGTATCCACTTGTATCCAAACGGGATACATCTATTTTAATTTTCCATGTTTGCATTAAAAACAACGATTTCTATGAAACTATAGCGCATTCTACCACGTGTGTTTTCTTCTAGCTTTTCCCTGCGCGATGTCAGAAGCAAAGGTTTGGAAGAGCATTTGTATTATTTATTTATTTGGACCAAAAAATTTTTTTTCTTGCTTGTTTTACATTTTGATACAAACTTGGTTCATTTTTTCATTTTTTACGTGTAGTATTTCACACAAACAAAATTTAAAAAATATAAAATGTAAAAATTTTATGAAAAATTTTGGACCCAGAATTTATTTAAAATTAAATCTTTTGAAAGTGGAGTTTTTTCAAAGATCACGCTTGCGGAACCTCTAAACATGATTTTATTTAGTCGGCCCCATACAAAAGTTTGTTCTGCACATCCTAATCTACCAATTTTGGGACACCCTAGTGATCATGCTTAGAATACTAAACCATAGTACGTTAGTAGTTAGAACTTTGTGTATAATCATTGTATTGGATTCGCTAATAAATTGCTGAAAAACATTTAACAACGGCATGATAATGGCATTTATGGCGTGATTTAACACATCGGAATTTTCAATGCCCCAGCAAACATGAAATCGTATACTCTTATCGCTATAGCCAGAAGTTGAAAATTTGTATGTATATTGCCTCCACTTTGGTAGGTAGATGCTGTTTTTTCGTGTTTCATACGATCAGTCTATAATGTATGGGAGTGTGGGGAATCATGGGCCACTTTTTTTTCGTTTTTCCATAACTTCTTTGTTATAAAAGATAAAATGAAAATAAAAAATGGTATGGTTTTCTACATTTTCAAGGTATCATAAGGTATTTTTTTAAGAATTTTAATAAGTTCTTATTTACGGCAAATCAGTCCATTTAATTTTTATAAACGACGTTTATTTTATTCCGACGTTTCGGTGTCTATTAACACCATCATCAGGGATCCTACAAAGTTTTTTGATAATTAAACTAAACTAAAGTGTACTGTTTGTGTTGATTGTCCTATTTTCTAAGCCTACTTACAAAGTTGTCGTTTATTACTTGTTTTTTGTAAAAACGTACTGTCCGGATTATTTGGTTTAGAATCACTGTAACGATAGTTGATAATGTTATAAAAGATCACTTGAAACTGTACTATTTCTTACATTTGAAATTCAAAATTTGAATTTATCTCCAAACTTTCTATGAAAAGCACTGTTGTGTACTTTCAGGCGGTACTGCTGTTTTGCAATGTTTCTTCTTGCGTTGTTTTTGGTTCGTTGTGACTTTCGATATTTTTGACATCTTTTCGATTTGTAGTAATTGTGTTGGTTCAATATGTTTAATACAGATGCAAAGATAGAGTTCAGATTGTTTATATCTGTTCTTTGGTTAACTGTGTTGGGTGTGTTAAAAATATGGCACATTTCGAGAAAATTTAAGGTGTATTTGTTGAAACTTGTATCTAATACTATTGTTTTATCGATATTGAATGTGTGGTTTGTCTCTATAATGTGGTCTATGAGTGCTGTATTGTCTTTCTCTCTGGTTTTTTCCGTTGCTATTGTGTTGTTTGTATTTCTATCCTGTTTCTTCTTTAACATTTTTATGTTGCTTTTGTGTCCGGAGAGTCGTTGATCGAGAGTATTTTTGGTAAGACCAATGTATACACTCGAACACGGCTCTTCGCATGGAATTTGGTAGACGACGTTTGATTTCTCACCAATTCTCTTCGGATCCTTTACTCTGCTGTACATGTCTCCCACTGTCATGTTCCTCCTGCTGGCGATCTTGACATTGGGATAGTCTGTGGACAGGCAGTGGATCAGTCGTTCGGTGAGAAGCGGGATGTACGGAACCGAACGATATATCTGTTCTACGTTGGTCATGTTGCTGGAAGCTGCACTATTGTCGGACGGATGGATGATTTGCTGGTCTGCTGTGAAGATGTTTTGCCGGGCTGCTGTAAGATTGTTGTGCTGGGTTGCTGATTCGATGGTTGCTGGATCGGGTGCAGGATTGGATGCTGGATTGGAAGTTTGATGATTGATGGATGGATTGGATAGCTCTGAGTGATTTTGTGGTTGTGATGATGATAATTGGTTGGGATGATCGGTGGATGAATGGTGCGGTGAAAGTTGTTGCTCGGTGCTGTTGGATGGTTGGTCTGGTTGGTCGGCGCATAGTTTGTGGTTTTGCTGTTGTGATTTTCTGTTCTGGATGTTTCGATTCGTGTTTATCAGCCTGTTTACGAGTTTCTGAGGGAAGTTGTTTTGTTTTAGGTGTTGATGGATGATATGGTAGATATTTTGGTTCTCCTCATTTCTAGACAGCAAAGCGATGCGGTTTATAAAGTTGTTTGCGACATTTAGTTTGTGTTTAAGTTGATGGCAAGAGAACCAGTTTAACATACGACCCGAAGCTATGGGTTTAATGTACCATTCCGTTTTTAATATTTGGTTTTCATTTCGCACTACAACCATATCTAGGTATGGGAGGCGGTTTTCATGCTCTCTTTCCATGGTAAACTGTAACCGTTTTTCTTGTTGGTTGAATATTTGGAGGACCTGTTCGCAGCTTTCTTGTGGAATAGCTAAAAAGAGGTCATCCACGTATTTCCGAATTATGGGAACTGGAAATGGTAGTTGGTTTATCGCGCTTGAAATGATGGTGTCGAGTACCAATTCTGCCAGGATGGGACTTATCGGACTCCCCATAGCCGTGCCGTATTCTTGGATATAGTAGATGTTTTTGTATTGGAAGTATGCTGCATCCATAAGGAACTCCACAATTTCGAGGAAAAGATCGAGGTTGATTTTGGTGTCGATCTCAGCCCAGTGGTGGATTATGTTGCTAGCAACCAGTCTTCGGGGAACATTGGTGAATAATGACACAACGTCGAGTGATATCATTATGTAACCGTCCGGTAAAGTTAAACCATTCACTTCGTCGCAAAAATCGAATGAGTTTTTGCAGCTGTATGGACTATGATATGATTTTTGTAAAATTTCGCTGATGTATTTAGCCAAGTGATATGTTGGGGCAGTCACGTTGGGCACAACCGGTCTTAGTGGTAATTCGGCTTTGTGCGCCTTTGGCTGTCCGTAGATCCTTGGACAGGTGGCGTTGTATACGGTGAGCCTTTTCCCAGTAACCTTGTCGATCAGGTTTAGGTCCAGAAGTCTTTTAACAAAATTGTTGTTTTTTGTCTGAAAACCTCCCGTGGGATCTCTGTTGACTTTTCGATAAGTGTTATCATCTTTGACTAGTGTTGACATCCTGCTATGATAGTCTTCGCTTTTCATTATAACCGTTCTATTGCCTTTGTCGGCAGAAAGGACACAGATTTCCGGGTGGTTTTTCATAAAAGACTGTGTTGTGCGTCTCGCATTTTCGAGAAATTTGTTCAAGGATTCAATGGATCGCATTTGTTGATTGAATCCGTGGATGTAGTTTTCAATTACATTTACAGTTTTGCATCTGTTTGTATTTTGGATTTTTTCATCTTTGTTTGTTGTTATGATTCCTTCCAAATCAGCAAGGATATGATAGAATGGGATGTCATTCATTCTATTGGGTGGAAGAGCAAATTTCGGACCTAAACTGAGAAGTGTAGTTACTTCGCAAGGAATTTCGACCTCAGACCTATTTAAAATGGCTTTCTCGTTCATGTTGAATTTCAATTCTTGATTTTTTGTTTTCTCGAGAATTTTGTGAAGTTTTTGTTCGGTTTTCTTATTTCTGCGATTTAAGTTGTTGCGAAAAGCTTTATCTTGTGTATCCAAAAATGACTGGGCTATGTTTTTATCCGCTATTTTTTGTTTTGTGTTCTGCATTTCTTTGTGAATTTGAGATATTGAGTAGAAAGTTTGTTTTATTTCAAGATTAAGTATACTTTTCTTGAAGTTTTGAATAATCCGGTGAATTTTGTTTACGTATGGTCCATTCTGAGATAGCATCTCGTGAACACACTTAAATGAATTATTAATGTGTTGAGGAAAAACTCCCCTTTTTCGGCATTGAATTAAGAAAGTCTTTCTACTGAACATATTTCCTAACTTTCTGTTGAGTTGAGAGAAAAAACTCTGTTGTACAGCAGAGTAAAGGATCCGAAGAGAATTGGTGAGAAATCAAACGTCGTCTACCAAATTCCATGCGAAGAGCCGTGTTCGAGTGTATACATTGGTCTTACCAAAAATACTCTCGATCAACGACTCTCCGGACACAAAAGCAACATAAAAATGTTAAAGAAGAAACAGGATAGAAATACAAACAACACAATAGCAACGGAAAAAACCAGAGAGAAAGACAATACAGCACTCATAGACCACATTATAGAGACAAACCACACATTCAATATCGATAAAACAATAGTATTAGATACAAGTTTCAACAAATACACCTCAAATTTTCTCGAAATGTGCCATATTTTTAACACACCCAACACAGTTAACCAAAGAACAGATATAAACAATCTGAACTCTATCTTTGCATCTGTATTAAACATATTGAACCAACACAATTACTACAAATCGAAAAGATGTCAAAAATATCGAAAGTCACAACGAACCAAAAACAACGCAAGAAGAAACATTGCAAAACAGTAGTACCGCCTGAAAGTACACAACAGTGCTTTTCATAGAAAGTTTGGAGATAAATTCAAATTTTGAATTTCAAATGTAAGAAATAGTACAGTTTCAAGTGATCTTTTATAACATTATCAACTATCGTTACAGTGATTCTAAACCAAATAATCCGGACAGTACGTTTTTACAAAAAACAAGTAATAAACGACAACTTTGTAAGTAGGCTTAGAAAATAGGACAATCAACACAAACAGTAGGGGAGAATGAGGATACTTGATCCCTGGGGATACTTGATTCCTTAGCTATATCTCGAAACTGGAATATCTTACAAAGATCAAATGTTCTAGAAAAATATGCCAAAATGAGCAAAATAATAATGCTCGTAGATCAAAAAATTTTAACAAAATAATTGTTTGAGTAATTGAACTTTGTTTGAAAAATTTCACAAAATGTAACTTGAAGATCTTTTTTCATCACTTTAAAATGTTCCTTACATGGTGAAATTATGAAAAAAAATATTTGTTCCAATGTATCAATCGTTCGAGCGTAAAATGAACTTCATAATGGCATATTTTCAAAGTAATGGAAAACTCTCAACTTTTTTCAGAAAAAGTTTTCTAAAATGTTGGTTATGGGTACAATTGATCCCCTAGAGTTGGGTACAATTGATCCCCCTTCCAAACGGCATATTCTTCTTCTGAATTGATCGTTATGATTGCTGATTGCGAAATTACTAATATTTATCCAAAAACTAATATTTATCAAACAATTGTCTGAAGTAAAGAGCAAAAATAATTCATTTTCTATTAATTATAAAAAAAATGCGCCTTTAAGTATGCAATGTTAATAGCGTTGAGGCAAAGTTATTGAATTTTCTTCTTATCTGCTATAAATTGTGAAATAAGAACAAACATGACCAAAATAGTCAATTAACATTCTATCTTGGGGTTTTGTTTGATTTTTATACAAGGATAAGGGCTTCCTGAATAAAAGATCAAGTCTCCTTCAATAGGGGATCAAGTCTCACCTAACTTCAGAAAAATCGCAATTTTTTTACTCCCACGAAAATGCTTCTAGATCATCAACGGGTTCAATTATCTTTCTAATTTTTGGAGCATAGAAACTTGAAGTTACAAGCTGTCAGAAAATGTCAAAGACGGCGAGTTGCTAAATTTTTCCAAAAAGATATGGTGAAAATAAGAAAAGGGGATCAAGTATCCCCACTCTCCCCTACACTTTAGTTTAGTTTAATTATCAAAAAACTTTGTAGGATCCCTGATGATGGTGTTAATAGACACCGAAACGTCGGAATAAAATAAACGTCGTTTATAAAAATTAAATGGACTGATTTGCCGTAAATAAAACACTAAAACATACAGTCGACATCTTCAAAATCAATATTAATAAGTTATTTTCTCCAAATTCCAACTGTTTGAAAAAAAGCAATATTTTTTGGATTTTGAAAAATGGTGGGGAATCGTGGGCCACCAAATCCAAATTGACCATATAACATGCAAAGTTTATGAGTTGACCCAAAACTGTGATTTCATAATTCATTTCGTTATTTTCAAGCAATTTCAGATGATGAAATAAAAAAAGAGCTGTGTATGATCGCATAGATTCCAAAACCTGGCTCGCGAACGTTTTGGCAAAATTTTTATATAGGATGGGAAAAATAATTTTTATAACTCTTCATTTAGCATAAGAAAACTTTACAGATAGGAAAAACGTATTTTAAGTTCTGAATGTGTATAAAAACATTAAAATATAGGTGATTCAAGATGTGTGGCCCACGATTCCCCACAAGCTATGATTTGCAAAATGTTAGCGTTTGTGTTACTTATTGATGTTTCATAAAAAATTCCTTTCCCACGTGAAAGATCATGACAAAACTAAGATCATAAGCGTATTAGCATATTTTTGTTATGCACTTTAGGTTCCCCAGCGATGAAATTAGCGTGTGTTTTTTAATTATGTAAGTAAATTTTTCCAACTTTTTTTAGCGTGATAAATAAAAGAAGCATATGATGCGTGTTTCAGTCAACAACATATAGGAATATATGCTCACGCAAAGCGACGACGATGACAGTTGGTTTGAGATTTTTATTCCAACACACATCTGAGATATTAAAAGTGGCCCACGTTTCCCCATGGCCCACGATACCTCACTCTCCCCTATATAAAACGTGTAACAAAGTTGTTGAGAAAAATACCTACAAAAATGTTTGCTGGGGGATATTAGGCATTTGTATAAAAATTTGAAGATATGTAACTAATTCACTTCTTTCAAGATTTAATTGTTATGATCAATCGCTCTTTATTCCGGTTGAATTTCAATCGAACTCAAGCTGTTATAACGTAAACGTACCCTTTTTTCCCACATCAATAATGTCTAAATAATGTATAATGCAGATTGTTCAATAGTTGTAAGGCATTTATCTGTAAGTTATTAAAAGAAATTACTTTCAGATGAAAGCCCTAATATTACTGAATAATCTGCACTCAATCTTGGCCCCTTGTCCATGATCTAGGTCAATTCAAAGTTCCGCTAGTTTGCCCTTAGAAATGTGACATTAAACTGAGTCGATTTGTGGTCTTTTTTGAATTTCTCAAACCCTGGGGTCTGAAAAGCTTTGTTTTGGTTCGAAATTCATCCATGATTATTTGCAGAATTTCAAAGTAACGTTTACATGAGTTAATTTGGACTTTTATGTTTATGTTTATGTTCGGGCTAACGCGGGAAAATGTGCTTCAACTGCAACCGAACCGCCGTCTCGGTTGTATGTATGTGAAAGTCACTGACCTCGAGCTCGCCCAAAAAATCGTGGATGAACACGATAACAAACACGAGTTTAAGGTGGACGGCAAGACTTACAAACTGCGAATCTTCATGGAGGATGGGGCAGTGGAGGTGAGGCTTTTCGATCTATCCGAGTTCGTGACGAACGAAACTATCGCCGAATTCCTGAGAACCTACGGAGAGGTTCTATCAGTTCGCGACGTTCTTTGGGACGACAAATTTTTCCTGGGAGGTGTGAAGACGGGAGTACGCTCCGCACGGGTTATTGTGACGGAGAATATTCCATCTGTAGTAGTTATCGATGGCCAATCTACAGCTTTAAGCTATAAAGGCCAACGACAAACATGCTTACACTGCAACGAATTTGTACACGTCGGCATCCCGTGTGTACAAAACAAAAAGCTATTGGTGCAAAAACTCGCTGTTGAGCACAGCAAACTGTCATATGCGAATGTTACGAAGATGTCAGCACAGCCTAAACCAACACAACAGAAAACAACACAACCAACAAAATCAAACACACCAACTCTACCACCAACTGCTACGTCGACTATGTCCAGCACTAGTGACGCTCAGCAAACTACCACCACAAAAACTTCGGGCCCAACATTGCCTGAAAACAACACTGTCGAAAGACTGACAAAAAACAGAACAGGAGAAATGCCCCCTCCGACATCCTCTACTCCGCTGAAGGAGAAGAGCCACACCCAGGTTGCAAAAAGCGGTACAACTGATGGTAGTGAGACTGATAGCTCTCAATCATCAAAAAGTACACGTAGTCTCCGACCAAAACCTCCCAGCAAAAAGCCTAGAACGGTAGGCAACGAGATGATTTCGGATGATGACTGCTAATCACGATGACTCAAAACAGCTGTAATATTGCAACCATCAACATCAACAACATCACCAACCCAACCAAAATCAACGCACTTCGTGCTTTCATACGAACGATGGACTTGGATATTGTTTTCCTACAAGAAGTACAAAATGATCAACTGTCTCTGCCCGGCTTCAACATCATCTGCAATGTCGACGAGTCTCAGAGAGGAACGGCAATAGCTCTCAAACAAGGTATCAAATTTTCCCATGTAGAAAAAAGTCTCGATGGGCGACTTGTCGCTCTACGTGTGCAAAATACAACTTTGTGCAATATATATGCCCCATCCGGTACCATACACCGTACCCAAAGAGAACGCTTTTTTAATAGTACTGTCGCATACTATTTCCGTCACAGAACCGAGCACACAATATTTGGAGGAGACTTCAACTGTGTGATTCGGCAATGTGATACAACTGGCCAAAATACAAGCCCCGCTCTACAAACAACTATCCAGCAGTTACATCTACACGACATATGGATACAAATTCGCCCCCGAGACGGAGGGCACACATACATTGCCCACAACTCATCATCCAGACTTGATCGATTCTACATCAGTGGCAGCCTACGACCACACCTGCGATCAGCTGATGTTCACGTTTGCTGCTTCTCTGATCACAAAGCCCTTACCACCCGAATCTGCCTCCCCATTCCTACAACACCCATTAGCAATGGCTATTGGTCTCTACGTCCACACCTTCTCACAAACGAACATCTGGAGGAGCTACAAATCAGCTGGCAATTCTGGACGCGGCAAAGAAGACACTACACGTCATGGATGCAGTGGTGGTTGTCGTGCGCCAAACCGAAAATCAAATCTTTTTTTCGGTGGAAATCACGACTAGCTTTCGACGAATTTAACCAAACACATCAGCGGCTTTACTCGTTATTGCAACAGGCATATGATGCTTATTATCAAAACCCGGCGATGATACAACACATCAATAGACTCAAGGGTGAAATGCTCGCACACCAGCGAAATTTCACAAACTTTTTTGTACGAACCAACGAAACTTACATTGCGGGTGAATCACTCTCTGTCTTCCAGCTAGGGGAGAGAGTGAGGAAACGAACCACCATCGAAGTCATACGAGACGAACGGAATGTGCTGATCGACGATTCTAGATCCATCCAACAACACATGGTCCAATATTTTTCTTCACTATACGCCCGTGCCCCTGTCGCAGAAAATGATTCCTTCCGTTGCTCCCGAAAAGTGCCCCAAAACGACCCGATAAATGATGCATGCATGAGTGATATTACCTCCCTAGAAATATACAACGCCATAAAAACAAGTGCAGCTAAGAAGTCCCCCGGACCCGATGGGTTGCCCCAAGAGTTTTTCTTGCGAGCTTTCGATGTGATTCACAGAGAACTAAATTTGGTTCTTAACGAAGCCTTAACATCCGATTTCCCGTCAGAGTTTGTCGAAGGTGTGATTGTGCTGGTCAAAAAGCGAGATGGTGGCGACACGGCACACTCATATCGACCAATCAGCTTGTTAAATGTTGACTACAAACTGTTGTCACGTATATTGAAAATGAGACTTGAAAACGTGATCCGAACCCACGGTATACTTAGCGAAAACCAAAAATGCTCAAACTCAAACCGAAACATTTTTCAAGCCACACTTGCCATTAAAGATCGGATAGCTCAGCTGATCGCCACTAAGAGAAAAGCAAAGCTGATATCCTTCGACCTTGACCATGCGTTTGATCGCGTGGCCCACAGCTTTCTGTTCCGCACACTCTTGGACCTAGGAATAAATCAAGAGCTGGTAGCTCTTCTCACCAGGATAGCCGAAAATGCAACGTCCCGACTCATGGTGAATGGACACCTATCTACATCGTTCCCAATCCAACGGTCGGTGCGCCAAGGGGACCCACTGTCCATGCATCTTTTTGTGCTTTATCTTCATCCACTTCTCCAACATTTGGAAAGACTAAACGACACCAATTTGATTGTGGCTTACGCAGACGACATAAGTGCAATTGTCACAAGCGCAGACCAAATCAATAACATGAAAAATGTATTTGAAAGTTTTGCGCTAGTGTCAGGAGCTCGACTGAACGAGATGAAAACAATGTCTATGAATGTGGGTTTAATTGATAGAGAACCCATTCACGTGCCGTGGCTGAGATGCGAGAATAGTCTGAAAATCTTGGGTGTGCACTTTTTTAATTCGATACGCGAAATGACGAAAACAAATTGGGACAAAATAGTGTCCAGCGTAAGTAGGCAAATTTTTCTACACTCGTTGCGAGATATAACGATAATTCAAAAATGTATTTTACTAAACACTTACATTTGCTCCAAAATGTGGTACATCTCATCTATACTTGCTCCGTATAGCGTACATGTGGGCAAAATAACTGCCTTGATGGGCACTTTCATTTGGCGTGGACATTGCGCCCGAGTGCCGATCCAGCAGCTAGCTCTAAACAAAAATCAAGGAGGACTAAACCTTCATATTCCAGCAGTAAAAACGAAATCTCTCCTGATAAACCGCCACATTCGCGAAATCAACAGCATGCCCTACTTCAAAAGCTACATACAACAGGCTGGCCTTCCAAGCATAAACCACCCAACAAGTCTACCATGTTTAAAGGTGATTCTTGAAAACTTCCCAGGACTACCTGGTAACCTGAGACAAATTTGTAGCGCCAAAGAAATCGCAAATTACTTTGTTGCTCAAACCGAACACCCGAAAGTACAACGAGATCGACCTAACGAAAATTGGACACGCATTTGGAGGAATATTTCTTCGCCTGATTTGACTTCGAGCCAGCGTAGCCTTCTGTACATTTGGACCAACAACAAAATCTCGCACAGGCAAATCCTACACACAATGCAACGGACCGACGACGAGGCATGCGTGCACTGTGGCAGTCTAGTGGAAACAGTGGAACACAAATTTTTTTCCTGCCAGCGTGTGCAGGCTGGTTTCAACTTACTACAAAGAAGACTTGGAATCATCACTGGAGGACGACTACTCAGCAGCGGAGATCTGATGCGACCATCGCTTGATGGAATCAATAAGTGCAATAAGAAGAAAATCTTTAGCCTACTTTTGAATTATATAACTTTTATCAATGATTGTGATAATAATGTAGACTTGCAAGAATTGAATTTTTACCTAGATGTTGGATATGACTGAATAATGCACACGTATGTTACTGTTACTTAAACTTCTATGGCAAATAAACTAATTTAAAACCAAAAAAAAAAAATTGGGCAAATTGAATATTTTGTACTGAAAAATCAATATTTTTGTTTCTTCTGTGTAACCGAGCCTGCTGATGGTTTTTATGCCAATTTATAAATTCTTTAAAGGAAATTTTCCGCTAAACAACTTTGCCCAATACCGACCAAGTATAATGTGGCATAGACCTTTCCAAAATGAATAATATGATGGTGATAATTTTATTGTAAACTTTTTCGAAAAACTTCCTGACATGTAATAACACAAATCCAGTCTTGACATGCCTAGTTTGGGTTAACTTTCCCTATTTCAAACAGAAACAAATGCTTAAAACAATTGTGTTATTTCAGAAAGGAATCGAGCAGCTTTTCGCTCTGGGCCAGAACATGCGAAAACGGTACTATCATTTCATACCGAAGCACATCGGCGGCATGAAGCGCAAAATCTACGCAGTTAGCAGCTGCGCTCCCCGGTGCATCTTGAGTGCTCAGAGTTTTTTGACCGGATTCGTACAAACTTCTAACAGCTCTGCAGTCCTGAAGCAACCGGTGCCGCTGAACATTCTACTTCCGGAACAGGATAAGGTAAGTTTCGATATTTTTAGATGCATGGGGTTAAGTTTTTTGATTGAGTTTCTTATTTTTACAGTTGCTACTTCAGAACAAAACCTGCCCGAAGGATAAGCTTCAGCGCCAGGAGTTGCTGGTACATCCTACTCCGGAGTTCGAGCGTTGGGTCCGGGAAGGAAAAGTTCTGATGGATTATGTGTCTAAAAAGATTGGATCACCGATTGATCGATTTTATGATCTTGGTATCACTTTGGATACGCTGGAAACGTTACACGTTTTAGGATTGAAGCTACCCTCCTGGTCTGAGGGATTATTCCCACGAAAAGCTCGAACTTTCATGATGATGTTCATGAAATCATTCACAGGGACCCAGGAATTGAAACATATACGAGGTGGCTCATTGTTGGCTGAATTTGTAACGAGGATGAAAGACAAACGAGATGGTTTCGCTCGAAAAAATCAAAACATTATGATCTATTCGGGTCATGATCTAACTCAGGTTAGTCTGTTGAACAGCATGGAAATGAGAGAGCATCTAGTCAAGCGACCCGAATGTGGCTCAGCGATTGTGTTCGAACTTCACCAGAACAAAATGTTTCGGAATGATCTCGAAGTGAGGATGTATCGTTTTCGACAGCCCGCAGATAGAAATCCTATGAAAATGGTGATCCCTAATTGTCCAGCGCCCTGCTCTCTAAATCAATTTGAATCAGCTTTCAAACATTTGTTGCTATACGATTTTGAAGAAGCTTGTATGTCACTGTAACAGAATCGTGATAACATGTGCATCATTCAATACCGAAATGTAAATAAACACAGATGGTAAACAGTTGCAGACGCCCTGTCGGTTAACTTGTCAGCAGAAATTTCAGAAAATTCATTAATGATTCACTCAACCCAACAGCTTATCGGACAAATTGGTACACGTATTTAAGCTGTCTCCGGGTGCTGTCATAGTTTAGTCATATTGGTGGAAACGGATTAGTGAGCATGGTCAAGTTTGTGGTGTGTTTATTGTTCCTGAGTTTGACGTCGTCGGCGCCGTCATGGTGTGACGCTGCTTCATCATTCAGCAGTGGGTCGTTGCGGTCCCTCCAGATGGCAATCCTCATGTTCCGACATGGAGACCGAAGCCCGATAACGACTTATCCTACGGATCCACACAAGGATTACCCGTGGATCGGGGGCTATGTCGCATTGCAACCAGTAAGGATTTTAACTTAGAAAATAACTTGTGTTAGTTTATTGTGGACAGTTTACAAAAAAAAACTGTGTATTAGTTTATTTTAATACTTGAATACTTTAAATAGGAGTATGGAGGAACATGTATTGAATGTAGTCTAATTTAGGACGTTTAGACTTCTCAGTTAGTTGAAATATTATTAAAAACAGTACATTTACTCAATGTCCAATGTTTTGGTCCATGATAATGGCCATCATCAGAAAAATCCAATTATATTTGAACTGACTGAGAAGCCGAAACCCCCTAAATTAGCATACATATACACTTTGCAAGTCTCACAGTGGCAAAATACAATACGAAGAATTCATCTTCTACAAATTATGTGAAAAAGAAAAATTAAATAAGTTATTGCGAATGTCAACGTGTGATTCTTATAGTTCACAACTTGTTTTCAATATCAATTGTTTGTATGTAATTAAACAAAGGGATATTATCCAAAATAAAGAAAAGATTTTTCAGTTTAATTGATTCTGGAGTGTTATCTTAGTTTTTTTTTTATTAAATCAATTTTAACCTTCTTTGGATTATGTTTTATAGTTTTATAATAATCATTTCTAACAGCTTAAGTTTTTAATACACAAAGTTGTAAATTTATAAAAATTTTCTGTGAAACTATTATAATTTATCTTTTTTGTTATTTTTAAATATTTTATGCTACTTTTATTATTTTCTTATTGTTGACATGTTCTGTCAACATAATAAACACAATAACACATTTATGGTGTTTGTCTAAGGTAATGTAGTTAAAAAATCGGCCCATTTTTCGCGTAGTTTATGCGATAGTGATTAATGAAAAATAAATTTCGATTTCGAAATTGCCGAGAAGGTGCCTAAAAGTTGAATTTTGATAGATATTCTTTTGAGTCTATACGCTGCGAAACGATATCATTTACAAATGAAACCATTGCATATTCGCGGCGTTCTTTTAGAGTTTGAATGTCAATGAGCATTCAGCGTGCTTCATATGATGGAAGTGAAAATGATGTTCAACCTAATTTACGAAGGGCATATGGTAGAAATTGCTTTTGTACTGATTTTATTCTTTCTTCGTGTGAAATTGACAACGCCAATATTCCAGTAAAGACCTGCAATATTCCAGTAAAGACCTTACATAGGCAATGTATAGTGTTTTTATTGTGTATGGGTCTTGAAAATTAAAGCAAAAGCGCATAATAAAGCCCAGCATATTATTTGCTCTATGGATGATAGTATTGTAATGGTCTGTGAAAGTAAGTTTAGAGTCTGAGATAATTCCTAAATCCCTGACTCGTTCACATTTTTCTACATTCGGATCTCCTAATGTAATTGTGATGTTTGGTGTTGTTCTTTTTCTGCTAAATGAAATTAAATTGATTTTTTTACATTGAGCTTCAGAAGGTTTTTTATGCACCACAGGAAGAAAATGTAAATTTCATTCTGGAATATGCTGATGTCTTCTTAATTTCTTGTTTCCAAATAGAGCTTCATGTCGTCGGCATTAATGAGCATTTTGAGATTTTTGAGAATAAAGGAAATGTCTTTTACATAAAGTATGAAAAGTAGGGGTCCTAAATGAGATCCTTGCGGAACTCCTGAAGTGACTTGAATAGGGAGCGATTTCTTTCCATTGAAATTTATTATTTGTTGGTGATTCGTTAGGTATGATTCAAGCCATTTCCGGAGTTTATATTTTATTTCAAATTTTTGTAATTTGAAAAGAAGCATTGGTATGTCTATGCGATCAAATGCCTTACTTAAGTCTGTATAAAGAGCATCCACATGGTTGCCATTATTCATTGCATTCAATGAAAAGTCTATAAATTCAATTAAATTAGTTGAGTTCGGTTCTTAATTCGGGAAAATAATGTTTCGTTTATAATTGCTTGAAAAAGCTTGGGAATGCAAGACATGATGGCTATTCCGAAAGAATTTCGAATGTCAGACTTTCGACCAGATTTGAATATAGGCACTAAAAATGAACTTTTCCAAATTTGAGGAAAATTTCCTGATTCCAATGACATATTGAAAAGCCAAAACAATGGAGCTGTCATTGCCATTGCCAAACTTTTCATGAATACAGGAGGAATTTCGTCTGGTCCTGTACCTTTCGAAGCGTCTAGATCAGTGGTTTTCAAAGTGGTCCCTATCGCCCACTTGGGGGCGATGAGAGCTTCCAGGGGGGCGGTGAGCTCAATGTTGAAATTTGAGGGGCGTTGGAAAGGCTCAGGTGGGCAGTGAGGTCGTAATCCAAATTTACACAAATCACGAAACAACATAGATTTGGAATAACAACGATTAAGTTCCATGCAAAAAATGAAATTACGTTACAAAACTAGACATCAGGTTGAAGACTAAAATATTTATGATTTCACAAAGCTGCAAGAAAATTTTTTGCTCCAGTATCTCAATAATTATTTTTTAATGTAGCTAAAAGATTTTTTTTAAATTGTCACTGATTTTGTATACGCTCTACGTGTTGATCTTGTTTGGTAAGAATATTTTGGGTTATACTAAAACAAGAATAATTTTAGATGGCAATGCTTGATAATCTTTAAAATGTATTGTCTCCAAAAATCTGATAAACAGAAAATACCTTTGAAAAAAACTGTATTCAAAGTGGTTATCTGTGATTTAGTGATGGATTTTTTTAAAAAGAAATTGTGTAAGAATTATTTTAGATTAGAGAATTTTTATTTTAAGTTCTTAATTGTTCATCTCGATTAAAATCAATGCAAAAAACCAATTGTGCCATGGATAAACTTTTAATCTTTGTGGTTATCACGAACATTGCCTGGATTCAGTTATTAGAATCTTATTTAAACTTTAAGACCCGTGAATGCTGCATAACTTTGAACAGGACTCAAATTCAGATATCAAGAAGTAATACTATTTTCACGTTATTACGGCTTTACAGTATTTGTGTTCAATAATGTAATTAAGTTTTCAGCACTAATGCAAATTAATGGTAAATAGAAAATATTGTTTACCAAAATTTAAGATATATGATTTGATATCAAACTTATTAATCAGTTTAAGTAAGTGTCCAGGAAACTTTACATAGAATTAAGTATGGAGGTTTGAAGCAATATGAGGCCATTGGAACCAAATGGGTGTACGATAAGGTAGCCAGATTTGCCAAAACAAACTAAATAAAATCAAATTGTGTTTTGAAAGTTTTTATTTATGCTTCTAAAAAGAATTGTTTGAGCAAATTTTAAGGAAATAATCATGAAAAGTTTTTTGAATGCCTGAATAAAAACTTTATGACGAAAAAATTTTTTTCTCAAGTTTTTTTTTACTTGATGTTTTGTTAAGAAATTCCTAAGGTTTGAGAAAATTTACCTGGATATTATCCGGGTTTGTGGTCGACAATTTTGAATTGAAATGCCCGGATTTTGACAGGTTCTTAGATAAAATATCTCGGATTTGTCCGGCTCGGGTACGTACTAAAAGCGAATAAAAGCAAATTTCGAGAAAACACGCTTCTAATTTGTTGTGTTTGGTAATTTACCATATATTTTTCAAAAAAAAATGTAGTTTTCTTTCGAATAAAATAGTATGCAAATAAAATTCTAAAAATCTGAAAAATCATGAAATATAGTTCGAAATATAAGAATCGATTGACGTTATTAAATCAAAATCGACCATTTTCACACTAATAATGCCCTTTTGGCTCTGAGGGTCTCATATAAATTTGAATAAATTTTGAGTTAAGCCTTACAACAACATCAAGCCAAAAGCTAATGGCTTTTTAACTATCCCAATTTTCATTTTTTCAATAGATTTTCTGAAAATTTGCTCAGGGTGGCGTTGAGCTCAAAAATTCTGCAAAAGGGGGCGCTGAGTGAAAAAAGTTTGAAAACCACTGGTCTAGATTTTTAATCCTTGCAGAATATCCTGCACATGAACTTGATTAATGCTAATGTCCCTTGAGAATTCTGGGAAAAAATAAAAATAATCGCGATCACGATCTTCTTCATTAAATGTCGTATAAATTTCTTGAAAGAAATTTGCAAAAAGATTGCAAATTTGCTCCGAGTTACCACCGATATGTTCGTCAAGGTGCATTTTTGACGGAAAATTCCCAATTTTCAACTTTGTTTTGGACAAGTCTTTATTTCAAGTTCAGTTTTTGCATTGTATTCTTCAAGTGCATTGCTAATGGCCAAGTTCAGTTGATCGCATAAGTTCAAATACGATGCAAAATTTTCATAAGTATTGTGCTTTTTGTAAAATTTATGTGCTTTTTGTTTCCGATTCTTTAGGTTTATGATTTGTCTGTTGAACCAAACCAGGACTTTAAGAGTTTCGGTGACGTCTTCTTTTCTTCAATGTTTCATGTGATATAATTCCAAATAAATTTTGTAAAAGAAGTCAGCAGCAGTTTCGACATTTCCTTCATTCCTAAAAATTTCTTGCCCATTGACACTGTTTAATCTATTCTTAATGTTTTCATAATTTGCAGATTGGTATTCAAAGACTTCTTCATATTCGCAGTCGTTGGGTCTTTGATGTTCATGTATAAATATGGAATATTCAATTGCCGTATGAAAGCCTCGTTTTTCCATAAAGGGTTTTGCGCTTCAATTACGCAAAAATCTTCATAAATGTTTATTAGTAAAAGGTCCAAATAGCAGTTTTGCTGGTTTTTAATGTAATTAATTTGATTCAATCCCAAATTAGAAATTGTGTCAAAAATGAACTGCAAAGTTTCATTGTCCCCAACGACTGGGAGCAGTATGCTTTCATTTTCAGAGTCCTCGATGAAGTCAGCGTGGCGTTGATTGAAATCCCCATAGATATGAATTTTGACCTCAGCAGATAGATGGGATATAACCTCTTCTTCTGCAGTGATGAGGAATTTTTCATAAGTGTTTTTATGAGCATGGTCTGGTGAAAAATACACTGAGGCAAACACGTGTGTTTCACCTGCTATGTGTGCCTTCACCCATGCCTGCTCAAATTTATTGACTTTTTGGGTTGGAATTATTTCAGAATTAAAGCTATTAGAAATGGCTATAAGAACTCCGCCACCTGACTTCTTCTGAGACAAATGAAAATTTCTATCGTCTCTGAATACGTTATATGCACTTCCAAAAATTTCTTCACTGCGAACGCTTTCATCCCAGCTAGTCTCAGTTGCTAGAATGACTGAGAAGGACGAGCTTAGTACATTTTTATAAATATCTTTAATTTTGGCTGGGCTTTTCATACGATTGAAATTTTGACAATAAACCAAAATTTCAGTCGCACTCTGTCTTTCGGAAGAAGTTTTTGAATGTGCATCTGCTTCAAAAGTGTTTGTATCTAATTCTACTTATGTAAAAGGCGTCCTTATTTGCGAAAATTTGAAGGGAGAGTGTGATGGCAAAAAATAGTGATAGGAGTAAGCTAGTAGAAGCTTCTTTCTGATTTTTCAATTTTTAACTAATCTTGCGAACCCTCGAATGAAGAGTGTGACTTGTGGATGACAAAAATCGATGTTAGGAGTATGATAGTACGGGCCAATAACAATAGTAGTACCAACTAGAACAGGTGATGTCTGCCTACTTCTCGGATGGAAAGTTTGTCAATGTCGAAAATTGATGTGGGAAGTGTGCTATCAAGTATCAGAAAAGGGGTAGGCCCAATAGCGGCACATTATCCAAACAAGCGAGAAAATTGTGCCTATCTTTTTCTCAGATTTCATCATATACCTGAGCCGGAAAACCTTAAAAAGGATAAAAAATATTTAATATGGCATGAAGCATATCCATGTAGGAAAAAAAAACCAAGTGACCATGAAAATGTATCGACCCTCTTCCATTTGTCCAGAAATCAGTCTAGTGTAATGGTAATGGAGTAATGTTAATATAAAAAATTCAAAATTGAACCACTCCACTCCAACCCCCTCAATTTTAAAAATTTGATTTTTCTCAAAAAATTTCTTTTATTTTGTGAATATCGCAGAAACCGTAGAAGCAATAAATGAGTTGAGACCCTTATTTTAAAGATTAAATTATTATCAGTCGAATGTCATTATTAAATTCTGTGTACAGAATTGCAAGACCCAATATTTTTGTTTTTTTAAACATAAAATTAGAGTGTCCATTTCCCGGCCACTTTCTCGTTCCCGGGAATCGGGAAATCTGGTGGCCTGTTTCCCGGGAATTCCCGAGATCCCGGGAAATATTCAAAATATGTAAAATATATGCATTTAGATTCAAATATACATAGTTTATCGAACCTTTCGTGCATACAAACCTATAATTTTCAAAATATACACTTCATAATATTTTTAATCAAATAAATCGAACTGTTTTCAACAATGATAGATTAAAAACAGTTTAACGATCTCAAATAAAGAATTCGACCATGCAATTAGGGGTTGATATTTTTTTTTTTATTTGTTTGATCATTCTAACCATTTTTCGTTTTGCTGAACCCTTTACATATTTGCTCTTCATATGAAAAGAACGATGTTTATTCATTTTGAGGTTTTGAAGTTCATCTGGCTTTCAAAGCCCAAGGGAAACAAGTGCATAAATGTTACTTTCGAGAAAACACAATCTGTCTACCTGCTGTGCGATTTTTCATATATTTTTCGAACTGTTGTTGGTTTTCGTTTAATAAATACGACGTGAAATTACATATAATCTTTTTAAACTAATCTATTTGAATAAAAAAAATTGCACCAAACGGCTGCAAAATACATACTGCCCCAGGAATCGGAATATTTTCAATGAGTATTGTATGACTACATTTTCAAAAAGAACAATAAGAATGATTCCGGAGGCTTTCAGGCTTTTCCAGAGAAATAATTTCATACATGTCGGGAATTCCCGGGAATGAAACTACGATTCCCGGGAATCAGGAATTCCCGAACTTTTCTAATTCCCGGGAATTCCCGCCCAGCAAATCCCGGGACAGACACTCTACATAAAATGCGACTACCTCAAAATGCTTCAACTTTGTCGATTTTTAGTGATAGTTTTTTTCCGTTTGGATCTATCTGGTCACTCTATCCCCCTAAGCACCTCCATAATCACATAAACAGTATGTAAAGGGATGTCAGTCTATTATGGTGGCCAGAAAGAGGGTTTTAAATATAAAAATGATCGGTTGAAAAAGTGGTCTAATCTGTTTACTTTTTTATTTCTTAAGCTAAATTTCAGATAATTGAAATAAACATAGATTGTAATGAAACGGATAAAGATTTTTTTCCAAAATCAACCTAAATTCATGAATTTTAGTATAACTTTCAAAATCTGTTTAAAAACAATACCAATATTAGCTAAATTTGTTTGTGATTTTGAATTACTGCTCTGTACACTTCTGTTTTTTTTTCTTTATTTTAGGAGCCTTTTTTTCAGTGGAAGGTAAACATAGGTACAACAGGTACCTCTGAATCATAGCTTAACCGTACAGCAAATTCAGTTTTGGTTTTGTTTTTTTTACTGACTTTAGAAGTATGCTAGTACGGGTCACTAGCATAAGTACCATGTAGAACAGATGATGTCTGCCTAAATCTTGAGCGTGTCGATGTCTAAAATTGATGAGGGAATTGTGCTAACAACCTTAGCTGCCAGTGTAAGGACCGGTACACAAAAAGTGATTTGTCACGATATTTTGCAATTTATTGTATGAAAGGGTGTGGCTTGCTTATAACAAAAATCAATATTAGAAAGGCATTTGAACCTACTTTTAGTGAATGTTCAAATTAAAGGGTGATGCGGTCAAAATTTGGTCAAGGGAAAACGCGTGTAAATCGGTTTAATCGTTTATTTGTAAAATCAAATTAAATTATTTGTTCAAGTTTAATTATTATAAAATCCAGGATAAATATTCAGTTAGGCTTCCGCTTTTCCAAATCCGAATTGCCGGGCCTTACGCTTAACCCCTGCCATCAGATTTTGTGCAGCCACCTTGTCCACCTTCTTCGCCGCAGAAAGCCAGTTTGCCTTGAACTGCTGCTCGTTCTTAGCAGTTTTTTTTGGTCTTCTTTAGGTTCCGCTTGACAATAGCCCAGTATTTATCAATTGAGCGGAGCTCTGGCGTGTTGGGAGGGTTCTTGTCCTTGGGAACCACCTGCACGTTGTCGGCGGCGTATCACTCCATGGCCTTTTTACCGTAATGGCAAGATGCCAAATCTGGCCAAAACAGTACGGAACAACGGTGTTTCTTCAGGAAAGGCAGCAGACGTTTATTCAAACACTCTTTCTTGTAAATTTCTTGGTTGACAGTCCCGGAAGCTATGAAAATGCTGCTTTTCAAGCCACAGGTACAGATGGCTTGCCAAACCAGATATTTCTTCGCGAACTTTGACAGTTTCATGTGCTTGAAAATATCTGCTACCTTTCCCCTTCATTTTGCCGTATAAAACTCCTGTCCCGGAAGCTGCTTGTAGTCGGCTTTGACGTAGGTTTCGTCGTCCATTACCACGCAGTCAAACTTCGTCAGCATCGTCGTGTACCGGCAACTCTCTTTGTCGTCTCAGCGGCTTCCGGTTTTCGATTTCCCCCCGATCCAGACTTCCTGGCTGTCGACAATCGTTCCCCAAACACTTTAATTACATTTGTAACGATTGATTTGGCAACTTTTAGCGATTTTGCCAGCTTTGCGTGCGAGTAGCTCCGATTTTCGCGATGCGCGAGCAAAATTTTGATACGCTGCTCTTTTTCCTTGGACGGCATTTTGACAACTGAAGAGTGAATTCCAAAATCAAAATAGGAGCAACATTCTACATACACACACCTTCAAAATGAGGGGTGTTCAGGTTTTTTAAATGCAAAAATGAAAGAAATACGGCAAGTTGATATTGACCAAATTTTGACCGTATCACCCTTTATGGGAGGTGATCCAGCTCATCTTTATATATTAGAAGATATTCACAGCTTTTATTAAACTCAATAATGCTAGTTTTCGTATTCAAGCGATTGTAAAAAATAAAGGTTTTGATACTTATTCGGTCCATGTCGGAGATTTATACTGATTCAGAGTAACATATCAAAGACCACTCTCAACTGTTAGTCAAATTTTGCCATGATTCCTACTTTAATTAAAGAATCACTCTATTCATGATCTTCTTATAAACAACGCAGATTGAAACTCTGGAAGAGTATCGTAGACTATCCTGTCTTAATCTTTGTAGCTTTGAACGAAAAATTCGAAAAATTTATAATTATATTTGATTGAAATTCCTATTTTTAATAGAGAACTAAACATTTCTGCCAACCGTTTTTCAAACGATGTTTTAAACAAACTGTCAAATATTTGCTCACAAACTCCTAGATATTCACAACACCCTTCAATTCGAAAGACTTCAACAGTTTTCTATTAACTCTTCCCTCACAGAAAGGCATCCAGCATATGTACGAATTGGGCAAAAGCCTGCGCAGCCGGTATGGAATCCTGTTGCCTGACCATGGTATGTACACCAAAAACACAACCCTGGTGGTAAGCAGTGCATCTGAAAGATGCGTTTTATCCGCTCAAAGTTTGATGGCTTCGTTCTACCAACCACCGAAGAATGCGAATCTATCTATTGGATGGCAACCGGTTCCTTTGGAGGTCTTAAGTTTTGAAGACGATATAGTAAGTATCCAAAGGATAGCATTTCCTCTTTTAAGGTGATTTGCTAATCACATGTTACTGCACACACAGATCCTCGGACAACGTAGAAATTGCCCTAAACTGGACGCCGTCAGACAAGTGTTGTTGGAATCTCCGACAGCTGAATTTGCGGAATGGCATCGCAAAGGAATGGCATTGAAGGATTATATTTCGGAGCAAACTAATACCTCGATCCCTACATTTAATAGACTGTTTGAGATTTGTGATGCACTACAAATCCAGCACGAGAACGGCCTTTACCTTCCCCATTGGGCAGCTAAAATATTTCCGGAACAAGCATCAGAGTTCAGCCAAGGTTATCTATTGACATTTTCTGCAACAGACGAGCTGAAAAAAATTCGTGGTGGAGCCATACTGAAGGATCTTGTTGAAAAACTGAAAGCCAAGCGAGACGGAACTCTTTCGCCCAACAGATCCCTATTTTTCTACTCGGCTCATGATGCTGCACTATCAAATTTGTGCAACACCCTCGGTTTAGAGTCATTGGTTAAGAAACGAGCCGAATACGGAGCAACAGTTGTTTTCGAGCTGTATGAAACCTTGGGCAACGATATGGAGGTACGAATAATCTATTATCCAACAACATCTACTAAAGTTCCGGTGCAAATTGACATTCCCAACTGTGGAAAACCATGTTCTTTAACTAACTTTGAACGATCAGTGAAACATTGGTTGTTGAATGATTACGACGAGGCGTGCAAAATTTCTCAGTAGAATTAAAAATAAAACAAAAATACAAAAATCCTCAAATGAATACCTTGACCTCAAATCTAGTATAAGTAAATGTACTCACCTTGACGTGTTTGGCACCGAGTAACCGGGCCCGGATCAACCCGGAACGCTTTCCGGTTCGCAGCACGTAAGTGCTCACCGGCAACGTCCGCACGTAATCCTCCAGCTGCTGGCCCAGGTGTTCCCGCTCGCTGGCATCGTCCACCAGGATAATTTCCTTCAGCAGCGGCCGGGGCGATCGGTTAATCACGCTCCAGATCGTGCGCAGCAACGTGCTCCAGGCTTCGTTGTGGAACACGATCACAATCGAGGTGCTGGGCAGCTTGGCTGGGTAGTGTTTCTTTTTGCAGCTAAAAAAAGGTGGAAGAAAATGTAGAATTAGATCAGTGTTCACTAAGATAGATGTGCTGTTATTTATGAATGTTTGTAAAATTTATAAAATTTGATCGTGAAACAATGTTTACTGGAAAAATGTGTCAATGCATTTCTTTCTTTTACCTTCAAGGTACCAAAAATTGTTTGCTTTGTTTTTAAATATTTTTTTTTCCTTTTTAGAATGTTTATGCTAGAGAAAGTAGTTCTTCGATGATTAATTTTAAGCTTAGAGCTATTTTTGCTGATAAAGTGTTAACATGGAGTATTGTCTATCAACAGAAGAGTTTTGAAAGAACGACATCCGATCTTACAAAACTCGAACTTAACGCATCGGTTACGGGGTATGTTGCCTCTTCAAAAATGTTCATCGTAGAAAAAAGAGTCCAGAAATACTCCCTTCTTCAACGGAAAACATTCATTAAGTGTTAATTGAGACACATCTCGATTGGTGAAGCGGACCTCAACTCATTTAAAGGATAAGACAGATCTTGATTTGTTGAGTGTAAATAATAAGGAGGAGAGGTTTATTCCTTCTAAAGTGGACATGGCAAGAAACGGAATTGTTTTTCCATCTTCTTTGTTGGGAATCATCGGATCCATAGTATCATAGTATTGATTGGGACACGTATCAATGGATAAAGGACAACTGGAGGCGCTAAGCAGAGGGGTTTGACCTTGAATTGTTAAGAGAAAATGTCTGAACTTAAGTCGGTAAGGGGAAAACGAGGGGTTACAAATAAGTAAGAAACCTTAGGGTATATCTTTTCGAAAAGGACATTGTAAAGAGTGGATTATTCCAAAGCTAAGGGATACCAGTAAGTTGTCGGATTCATAGAACTAGTTTCATCAATGCTCTGGTTGAAGGAGAGCATTAGGAGGTGTCATCAGACCTTGAATCGTTGAGAGAGAATTTATTTATTTACATAGTATACCGTCTCACGACATAACTTGACGAACATAATTCCTAAAATTCACTCGGTCCATGGCAACCGTTCTCCAATTTCTCGGGCACTCCTACCGGATTCGTCCGGCATTCGCGCAACATGTCCCACCCAGCGTATCCGGCCAGCTTTCACCACCTTCTGGATACTGGGTTCGCCGTAGAGTCGCGCCGCCAAAGATGGTTCTTAACACTCGTCGCTCGAGTACCCCGAGTGTACGCAGGTCCTCCTCGAGCAATATCCATGTCTCGTGCCCGTAGAGAACAACCGGTCTAATGAGCGTCATATATAGGTTACACTTCGTGCGAGGGCTAAGTCTTCTCGAACGCAGTTGCTTGTGGAGTCCATAGTAGGCACGACTTCCGCTGATAATTCGCCTCCGGATCTCACGGCTGCACTGTGGTCCAAAAGGGCTAAAAGTGGAACTTTTTTCGTAGCGCCTCTGTCTTTCATCTTATCTCTTAAGTGTCTTCAGAACACTTGCTTCTTCAAACATGCTTCATAATTTGAAAGTATCAAAAGTTAGTCAAAGTCCACTATAAAAAAAATTGAAAATTCTAACTTTTTTATTTCAATAGATAGAGCTTTATTTGATACTACAAAGTTTATTGTTTATTGTTTATTGTTGCTTTTAAATCGTCTGACATAGTTGTCTTAATGATTAAACTTAATTTAAGGTTACAAAAATAAATAAATTGCTCGAGCGATGATTTTTCAACTATTATTTCTCAATTCATCTCTTAGATAAGATTCAATACGACGTTTAAAGGTTGTGGTACATACATTGAAGTCGAAAAGCGTATAAAATCGTAGGAAGCTAATTTTTGCAGACCGTAAAGGGTCGTTACTACCATACCGCGTACTTCTTGATTCGAGTGAAAGCCAGTCTCGATTTCGAAGAGCTCTTTCTGGAGCATAGATATTACAGCGAGATAGCAACCATGAACAGTCGATTTCATTTCGTAAAACCTTCGCCACGAACAGTGATTGGCCGATGACATGACGATCCGAGAGTGTGTGAAGACCCAGTAAAGCACAACGCTGGGCATACGGTGGCAGGTTTAGAGGATTCTCCCAAGGCAACTCCCGAAGAGCATATCGCACAAATCTTCTTTGAATAGCTTCAAAACGTGCAATCCATACAGCTTCAAATGGCCACCAAACAAGGCTTGCAGATTCTAATGTTGAACGAACCAAACAGCAGTATAGAGCTCGCAGGCAGGCAGGATCAGTAAATTCTTTGCTCATACGAATTATTAATCCCAGCATCCGGTTAGCTTTTTCAATAGTAGCAGAGTAGTGGTGCTTAAAAGTCATATGACTGTCTAAAATAACACCAAGATCCTTTATTCGGTCTACACGATGTAATTGTTCGCCAACAATATTATAATCGTACAAGAAAGGCTGTTTCCTGCGTCCAAATGTTATGATACAACACTTAGCAACACTCAAAACCAGAGAGTTGACAGCACACCAGTTCACTACTGTATCAAGGTATTGTTGTAATTCGTAGCAATCAGCAAGACTGTTTATGATCAGAAATATTTTCAGATCATCCGCATACATGAGTACTCCACATCCAGCAAGAAGCGTGTTTATATCATTGCAGAACAGCGTGAACAATAATGGTCCCAAATTACTACCTTGTGGTACCCCTGCAATCGGATTGAATTCTGTTGATTCAGTGGAGCCAATTCTGACTGCTAAATGACGGTTTGTTAGGTAGCTTCTGATCCATATACACAGTCTTTCCGAAAATCCTAAACGACGTAACTTTCTGAGCAAAATTTCGTGATTCACTGAATCAAACGCAGCTGTAATATCCGTATATATAGCATCAATTTGCTTTCCGCCATCAATATTGGATAAACATAATGAGGTAAACACTGTCAGGTTTGAGGTTACTGATCGTTTGGGAAAAAATCCATGCTGATTTTCAGAAATCCAATTCCGGCACGCTGAAAACATTACATCATTGACGATCCTCTCCAAAACCTTCGAGCAGGCAGCAAGCGACGTGACACCTCGATAATTACTCACATCCTGTTTGTCACCTTTTTTAAACACAGGGCTCATGAATGATCTTTTCCAGATGTCAGGAAATTTTTGTTGATCGAATGACTGATTAAATATGTGAGTTAGAGGCTTTACTAGTATGGCGCTACATCTTTTCAAAACGCACGAAGGTATTCCATCTTTTCCGGCTGAGGTAGAAAACTTCAAATTGTTGATAGCATCAAGAACCATTTCTTCAGTAATCGCGAAGATGTCGAGGTCTAACACATCTCTGGGTAACAGAGTGACGGCTGCATTGATTTGATCTGTACTTAACGAATGCATCGGAAAAACACTGGAAAAATGACTGGCAAAGAGGTTACATTTCTCAGCAGAAGATTTGGCAGTTCTGTCTTTCAAATGAAGCATCGCAGGTAGACCAGACTCCTTTCTTTTATTGTTAACAAACTTCCAGAACGTTTTTGGATTGCGGCGAAGCTTAGATTGCGTGCGATCCAAATAGCGACGGTAGCAAAAACGATTGTAGATCCGATATCTTCTGGTGGCATCATTTAATTTCATTTTGATCAACGGACAGCGGGAGCTACTAAACTGTCGTAACCATTTTGATCGAAGCCGTTTTAACCGTTTTAGTCGAATATTTGTCCAAGGAGGTCCAAAGTTGTAGAATACGTGAAAATATGAAACTTTGTTGAATACATCAAAACTCTATCTCTTTTCAGAGCAGAGTTATAAAAGTTTTGCTTTGGAAATTATTTAAAAGTAAGTTTTTTAAACTTAACTATAGTTAGATGAGGATTTACATGAACAAGATGTTCTGAACATTTGTTGAAGCATTCAAATCACACGTTTTGCACAAAATTTCAATATTCTACGACGTTTCCTAGCCAACTTATTGCAACTTTAAGTTTTATTTTTACTGAACTTCACGAGCGTTTATTGCAAAAACGTGCAAGTGGATTTTCAAAACAAATCAACCAAATGTAAATCCTCATCTAACTATAGTTAAGTTTAAAAAACTTACTTTTAAATAACTTCCAAAGCAAAACTTTTATAACTCTGCTCTGAAAAGAGATAGAGTTTTGATGTATTCAACAAAGTTTCATATTTTCACGTATTCTACAAATTTGTAGTATCAAGTAAAGCTCTATCTACTGAAATAAAAAAGTTAGAATTTTCAATTTTTTTATAGTGGACTTTGACTAACTTTTGATACTTTCAAATTATGAAGCATGTTTGAAGAAGCAAATGTTCTGAAGACACTTAAGAGATAAGATGAAAGACAGAGGCGCTACGAAAAAAGTTCCACTTTTAGCCCTTTTGGACCACAGTGGGCTGGTGTCATTGTCTGCGGTCGCCAGGGAGCCGAGATAGACAAAGTTTTCGACTATCTCCAGCTCGTCGCCGTCTATCGTGACCTTGTTATTACTGGACAAGCGGGTTCGGTCGGTCTCGGATCCGCAGGCCAACATGTACTTCGTCTTGGACGTATTAATCATCAACCCAATCCTTCCTGCTTCGCGTTTCAGTTTGCGGCAAGATCTCCTCCACCGCCGCAGATGATCTGCCGACTATATCAATGTCATCGGCAAAGCAGATAAGTTGACTGGATCTGTTGAAAATCGTGCCCCGCATTTCGCCCACCGCTCGTCGAATAACACCTTCTAGCGCCACGTTAAACATCATGCAGGATAGACCATCACCTTGTCGAAGCCCCCTGCGCGATTCGAATGAACTCGACAATTCACCCGAAATCCGCACACAGCACTGCGTTCCATCCATCGTCGCCTTGATCAGTCTGATCAGCTTCCCGGAAAAGCCGTTCTCGTCCATGATTTTCCATAGCTCGATACGGTCGATCGTGTCGTATGCGGCTTTGAAGTCGATGAATAGATGGTGCGTAGGGACTTGGTGTTCCCGGTATTTTTGGAGGATTTGCCGTAATGTGAATATCTGGTCCGTCGTAGACCGTCCCTCCATGAAGCCGGCCTGATGACTTCCCACAAATCTGTTTGCTTGTGGCGTTAGGCGGCGGAGTAGGATTCGGGACAACACTTTGTAGGCGGCATTGAGGACAGTGATCGCTCGGTAGTTCTCACAGTCCAATTTGTCGCCCTTCTTGTAGATGGGGCATATTACCCCCTCCTTCCACTCCTCCGGTAGCTGTTCTATGTCCCAGATCCGGACTATCAACCGGTGTAGGCAATCGGCCAACTTGCCCGGGCCCATTTTGATGAGTTCAGCTGCGATGCCATCCTTCCCAGCCGACTTGTTTCTATTCAGCTGGCGAATGCCTTCCTTAACTTCACTCATCGTTGGGAGTGGCTCCTCTACGTCGTTGGCTACGCCGGCGATGTACCTTCCCCCACCGTCTTGATCTCCTGCATGTGCGCCGTTCAGGTGTTCATCGAAGTGCTGCTTCCACCTTTTGATCACCTCACGATTGTCCGTCAGGACGCCCCCGTCCTTATCCCGGCACATTTCGGCTTGCGGCACGAAGCCTCTGTGGGATGCGTTGAGTTTCTGATAGAACTTTCGTGTTTGTTGGGAACGATGTAGCGCTCCAGCTCCTCGAGCTCCTCCTCCTCCAGGCGGCGCTTTTTCTCCTGGAAAATTCGGACTCGCTGCCTCTTCCGCTGTCGGTGATTTTCCACATTTCAACGGGTGCTTCTTTGCACTACTGCCGCCCGCGCGGCATTCTCTTCGTCCATCACCCTCCTACACTCCTCTTCGAACCAGTCGTTCCGTCGAGTTCGCTCCACATAACCGATGACGTTCTCCGCAGCACTGTCTGGCTGTCTTGATGGTATCCCAACAGTCCTCGAGAGGGGCTTCATCAATCTCGCCCTCTGCCGGCAGCGCTGCTTCAACCGATTGCGCGTAGTCTGCCGCGACCTCAGGTTGCTTCAGTCGCGCGATATTTAACCGAGGCGGGCGCCGGTTTCGTGTGTTGTTCACTACGGAGAGTTTTGGGCGCATCTTCACCATCACCAGATAGTGATCCGACTCGATGTTGGCGCCTCGACAGGATCTGACGTCGATGATGTCCGAGAAGTGCCGGCTGTCAATCAAAACGTGGTCGATCTGTGTTTCCGTTTGGTACGGTGATCTCCAGGTGTACTTGTGTGGGAGGCGGTGCTGGAAAAAGGTACTACGTACGGCCATTCGTTTGGAGGCGGCGAAATCAATAAGTCTCAGGCCGTTGAGAGAGGAGTCAAGACCTTTAGTCGCTAAAGTTTAAGGTCAAACCTTGAGTTTACGAAAGGTCATCAGTTAGTATATGCTGAGGGTTGACTTGTTCATGAGTATTATTGTAAAGCATTGTAGGCCCTAGGGCATGGTTCCGGCTGAGATTAGGATCTGAGGACCCTGTGAAATTTTAGACGTTAGCAATGTACATACATGTGAGCGCATATTATGAGTCGACCCTTATCTTTTTTATTATATAGTTGATAACCCAGATGGTAAATCCTTTTTACGGATTGCATTCCAAGGCACTGCGAGCCCCAGCATCCCCACAATTTGATACTCTGTGTCCATGGGTACAATTGGACGACTCATGATACAATGTTGCAAGTAACATTGTACCCGCTACGTCCACCTGGGGCCACTGATCTTTGTTCCCACCTTGAACTGTTTAACACACTTTTCTTCAATAGTGAGAGGTCTTTCGCTCTAAAGCGCTCCAAGGCAATACTCGTTTCCGAATCCAATTTTAGCAAACGACCTCATTTCAACACGACTCTATGCACAACCTTTCCTCTAACAAGTTGAGATCCGACATCTGATCGTGTTGAAAGAGGTCAACACTTTAGCACAACTACTAGCTTTGCGAATCCAGTCCAGGAAGTCCAAAAACAGAAAACGAGTTGGACGACATTTTTTCTAGTCGTACACGCGAGTCAGGGTACAAGACCTCCTGAACAACGTGAAAAACTCTGATTCCGATACGCGTATCAAACCCTGACACCCCCGGTACAAAACTGTGCCTCGTATGATACCTCTAGTGCCTGACACCTCTCTCTAGGTAGCCAACACTTTGCGCAACTACTCATTTAGCGAGTCGGTCCCGGAGGTCCCGATCGCACTCCCTCCGGTTACATCCGCAGTTTGGGGACATGACACCCGAACGCGTGTCGGACCCTCACCGCTCACACCCGAGTACTGGTATCTGGTACCCAGGTGTACCACTTCTTTCGCGCAGATTTGGCAGATCTGTCGACAACCTCTAGTGGGTTATTAGCCGTACATCTGCAATCGCCGAAACTTGTAGACACTTTTCCACCCTGGACAACGAGTGGACCACGACCACGGTAGAACTACCGGCCCAGAGCCGGTCGGCCCTTATCCAGGGTCTCAGGGACCCACACTGAGGGAGCCGGTCGCTCTTCATGCATTTGAACACAATTCGCGAAATGAATTCTTCACCCGGGCGAACAATTCATTGAAAATAAAAGAATAGCAGCCCCGAATTGATGGACATGATCACAGATGACCTTTAATAAGGTAGACTTGCTCGAGCGAACTTAAATTCATGAGATGATCATCGAAACGTTGTTCAACCCACAAGCTAGAAGAGTTGGAAACAAGGTGCTCATATGTGATCCGAAAAAAGAGATGGACTGTAGGTGTTGTCACCGCAATTTTGGTTGAATAACTCTCCATTCAGGGATACTAGCAGACTGCCACCTTCCCTCGAACGAAATTCCGTCGCCGCAATCGCAATCGGACCACTTCTTCGTCGGGATGCAATTGCGAAATAATAGTAGAATTCTTACGAGTTCGACCTTAAAGATCAATCTCAACTTTCTAAACGTCCAGTTCGTTTCGCAAGGTACAGAGAAGTCCCACGGTGTGCTAGTTCTGCAGACAAAAAATGTTTTTTCTAAATAGATCCTCGATTCCGAACTCATGGTTTTACAGGAGAGTTTGTAATGAGTATTGGCGTGTAATTTCTCTGCTACTAGGACGTGGCCGGCGCCGTTATTGATCATTTTCAAAGGGAGAGCATGAGTTTTGTGCATTGTAAATGAACTGCTAGTCCCAAGCACCATTCTTTTGGCCCTTGCACAAAGCTGATGGCCTCGATCAATCACGGAGTAGCAACCATTGGCGAGGTAGAACTTGTTCTGCTTAGCCACGCCAGCTATCATGGAATATGAAGTGCTTAAGATGAGCAAAGTCTAATCAATTATTTTATCTGAAATTTTAAATGAATGATCATATTTAAACACTTCAAGTTCAATGATTTAAAGTGGATATGAGTAGTCAACTAAGCTAAGCTAAGCTAAGCTAACTATTGGCGTGAAATTTCTCTGAATCTTCGAACAAACTTAAAAAAAACTATAAGTGATCAAGATCAAAGACCATATGTGTTGGTAAGTATAACTAGCTATAGGTTTGTATAATTTTTTGAACTCTACAAAAGATTATATGAAGCAAAAAGAGAAAGAAAAACAGAATTTGACTAAAATGCATTTGAACAAGCATTTTTATTGAATGTTTTCGAGAAAAGAAATAAAAAAGAAAGTGGGCTACAACAGAAACTTTTCGAATGACGACAGGGCGGACTTTCTCTTCAAAGAAAAAAAACTGCATTAAGTCCAAAACAAACTCAGGTAAGGCGTCGTACACAAATTACGTAACGCATGTAGGGGGGGAGGGGGGTTGAGTCTGCGTTACTTGCTGTTACATATGGGGGACGGGGGGTACTTGGTTCAGTTACGTAACAAATTAATGGAAAAAAACATAAAGAAAAGAATTGGATTTTTTTTGCGAGCAAATCTACGCACCCCTTGTTCGAAAGCGTCATTAGTGGTTAAGTATTTTGGAAAAAAAAAGTTTGATTCAGAAAAACCGTTTATGTGTTTGTAAGCGCACTGCGCGAATGAATCGAAGTGAGCTTTGCGGGTTTGTTCATTTTACTGTCATGTCATCGACTGCAGCTCATTCAGTGTTTATGTGCAGTGTAACTGACTGTGTGCAATTTGCTCAAATAGAAAGAAGTGAGTTTCATTGTTATAATATTATCGCGTTATTAATTGCATCTCATTCAATGTTAGTTTCCTGAAGACCGCAAAATGGATAAAAACGAACTGTTTCAACGCCTCTACAACACTACAGTTAAAGCCAATCCAGAGCCAGAGCGCAGCAAGAAGAAGTGTCTGGATGAGGCGGTGCTTATCTGGAACAAATCAAAAGAAAATCCGGTTACGCAGCAACAAGTGATTTCTGAACAACTCGCCGAAATTGGACCGATGCTGTTTTTTAATTTTTTTTTTCTTTTGATATTTTTCACTGCAGCATAAGAACGTTTCAGAATAAAAATGCATGAAATAAACTTTTGTAAGGTACACCGGGGTAAGTGTGGACGGGTTTTCGTATAGTTCAACTTTAAAAAATCATAAAAAAAATCAGCAGTGGAGCAATTTTGATAAATTGACGTTCAATGTGATGTAGAACATGTTTTTTACAAAAGCTGAAGAGATGAACTCGATAGAAGCAAAGCGAAAAAAGTTATCACGCAAATCGTTATGGACGGCTGGTGTCTTCACTCACCCCGCTTTATGGGGTAAGTGTGGACGGTAGATTTTCCCCTTGATTTCTCAGGAAATTTTCAAATAATTTGTGTTTTCTTGGTTGAATACGTTACTTTATTGCTCGAACCGTCCAAAATTTTGAAAAAAGTTCATGATACTATAATTATAGTGTGTAATTTATGTTACAACACACGAGATCCGATTTCATCAAAAACACAGAACAAATAAGTACTTTACTCAAATTTTCATGATCCGAATGCTTAATATAGCTAAATAATACAACTCATAAAGGATGAAGGACAGAAAATTGAAAAAATGTGTAAACATCAAGTCTTTTTAAAGCCGTCCACACTTACCCCAGATAGGGGTTGGAGACAAAATTTTAGTTTTTTGTAAATAAACTCTTTTTTTCTTAATTTTAACCGCTGTTTCTTTTCCTAACTGGTTGTTTGGAATGTAAGGATTGTTTCAATGTAGAGTTTTTCATCGAGAGCCAGCTAGTTTAGGAGAAATTTGCAATTGAAAAAGATGCACATCAACTCGACATCGTAGTTGAAAATAGAAAATTCCGAAAAAGTCGCTTAAACAACCGTTATTGGCTGAATCGTATCTTTTTCACAGTTATTGGATAGATTACAAGTAAATTGAACATTCTGCATCAAAAGTTTGAAAAAATAGTGCACAGTATTGTTTTTATAGCCATCGTCCACACTTACCCCGCGTCCACACTTACCCCGGTGTACCTTATACTTTTACTTTTAATTTCAAAATTGAATATGGGGGGGGGTGGTATTTTGCGTTACGTAACTATATAAGGGGGGTCTTATCAAACGTTACTTATTGTTACAAAGGGGGGGGGGGGAGGTGGTCTAAATTCTAGATTTTTTGCGTTACGTAATTTGTGTACGACGCCTAACTACTCTTATATTTACATCAGATTAGAAGATAACTTAGCAAGCGGCTGAAGCCTGGGCCTGAAGCCTTTAGATAGATCAAATAGGGCGATTGAAAGATCATCAGGACAAAATTATTTATATTGAAAAATCTTTGATTCGGGATCATTGGAAGGTTGTCGAGCTAGAGAAGGTCATCGAGTCAAAATCACTACTGAGAGGTTGTAAGACAGAAGCTACTTTAAGGTTGTCAGCCCAGAGCTTCTGGAAGGTTTTTAGACCAGTAGCCGTAAAAGTCGCCGAATCAGATCCATTTGAAGTTCGACGAGCAGATTGTCAGGCCAGAGGCATGACACGCCTTTTGAAGAATCGACAGCCACTGAGTGGTCACCTAACTGAGCCTCTAGAAGAACGTTGGACCAGGAGCCACTGGACGGTCGTTGGACCAGATCTTTTTGAAGGTCGTCAAGCCAGAACCCACGTTTGTCGGAACTAAGCCACAATAAGGTCATTAGAGAAGGAGGCATAGAACGTCATTGCGTCATAGCCACTGGGAGATTCCATACACTGCCACTGGAGGTCCGTCGGACCGTAGTTCCTGAAAGACCGTCGAACTTGATATCGATGAAAATCGTCGGACATGGTCCATAAGAATGTAGTCGAATCGAAGCCATGGCAGGCTGTCGGACTGGTTAGGCAGTCGGACAAAAATTTATCGGATCAAGAGCCATTCAGAGGTCAACGAGCAGGGGCCATTGGAAAATCGTTGGACCGAGGCCACTGGAAAATCGTCAGTTAAGAAGCTTTGAAGGTCTAGAGTTTCGAAAAGCCAAAGATTGTTTTCCGAGATTTTCGACCCAAAGCTCAGTCGGATTGAATCCAATAGGACGTCATAGAGTAAGAGTCACTGTTAAGTCGTGGAACTGGGGCTACAGAAGGTCGTCAAGCACGTTGCCAAGATCTCGTATCACGGAAAACATAAGCATTTGTTGGATCGGTGCTAAGTCAAGCCGCTGGAATGGACCCACTGGATGATGGTCAGACCAGGAACTATTGAAGGTTTTCTGACAGGAGACATGGAATGTCATTGGGCCACACAAAATGCGTCGAGTCGAAGGAAGTTGTTTGTACATAGCGGGCCAGAAGCAAGTATCTACATATATGAAAGCAACAAAAATGATCCAATGGATCCATTCACGTTGAGAAAGACAACTCCACCGAATGTATTTATGTATTTGAAGAATGGGAGATGCGTGGCATTTGGAAAAGCTCTGGTGTGTTGAGAACAGCTTTCCGTTTCTTTTTCTATACATATACATATCTCTCCATGGCATTTTTCCCATAATGACGAACATTTCAATTTTGATATCTGTGGTCTATATGACCCGATTTTATCGTTTCGATTACTTTAGCATTAAGCTTAGACTGTAATGCCAGAATCAGTGATAGTAAATTTCGCCCGTCACGCTTGACCCGACTAGTTTTGTTTCATCAAACGACTGGCACTGTTCTCAATTGACGGAGCCTCACTACTCGCATGACGGATGAAGCACGACAACAATCAACTTTTCTCCATCATCGACTGGCGAAGCTCCTACACATGGTCAAAATTTCTCCTGAGAGTGACTGGCAAATCTCATCACACTTCGATCGGCTGCTGACGGCAGGTACAACTAATTGAACGACTTGCTGGCAGAGAGCAACAATAGCAATAAAAAACTGAAAACGAGCTTGCTGGCAGGAGCAACAATAATAATAAATGCTTTTCTTGTTCCTCTTCGGTCGTCTTCGGCTTGCTGGCAGGAGCAACAATAATAATAAATGCGTTTCTTTTCCGTCATCGGTCGTTTGAATGCGTTTGCTTGACTAGGTTATTATTTTAGCTTCAAATGAATGGGGAATGAATGACTGGCAAACGAAATGACTGGTCGTTAAGGAACAGTCAATTGAGTTTGACGGACCAAGAGGCTTCACAGTCACAGCTTCACGCCTCATGACGATGACTTTTGCCAAGCCTGGCCAGAATTATTAAAAACTTTTTTGGAAAAGGTATTCTTCGATGTGAAATGCATTTGTTTTCGGAAAACTTTGCATTTTCAGCAGTGAAGAGATAAAAAGAGAACAAATTCTGGTAAAAGGTGCATTCTGGGGAATTTTCTTCTGGGAATTTGTGCATTCTGGAGTTTGATTTCGGGTGTTTGTAATTCTGGAGAAAGATCATTCCAGGGGTGTCATTCGCTCACACAATGAGCTCAATGTGCATTTTTTCCATAGCACATTGAGAGAGCAAAACCGAGCACTGACTGAGCTAGCTGTCCATCAATGTGCCACATCGAAGCAAATCACTGTGCTACGCAACGATAGCCCTCAGCACATTGAGCTGCACAATGTGTACCAGTATACCACCACAACGCTGAATTCAACAAACGAAAGCGAATTCTTTCCCAATAAACAAGCAACAGCAACAACAAAGCCGAAATTTGGGCAGGCTCGGCCTGCCGGCTGCCGAACACCGTTGCCACAAAAAAAATCTGTATCATAAATGAGTCTGATCTTCGTCCATACGTGTACAATTTAACAGAATTATAAACAGATTTTCGTGACATCGCTGCTCGGCAGCCGGCAGGCCGAGCCCAACCGAATTTCTTTTGTGTTGTTGCTGTTGCTTGTTTATGAGTTATTTTCTTCCTTGCAAGCAGGCGGTGTGTCTTCGTGCCGGACTGGACGAACGATGATCGTTTTTGTTTTCTACTGATGGGAAGAAAAAATAAAACGAAGAAGCGTGCTTGGCAAATTTCTAAAGCCAGAGTTCACATTTCGCAGCACATTGAGCAGAGTGGATCAGCTCATTGTGTTTTTCAGCATTGTGAGAAACCTCTCAGAAAATCCGGTTATCGGCGCGCAGTAAGAGAGCGAGCAGTAGATATTCTATCGCCGTGCGCGCAGTTCTAGAAAGCTTGCGTTCACATTGTGCTTTTAGAACACATTGTGCTGTTTTGAGGAGTATAACACCCCTGGATCATTCTGAGCAAAAGTTTTCGGGTGAACGGGATACAATCACAAAAAGATATCTATGTAGTTAGTTTATAATATTGCATTCATTGGATTTAAAATTCATTGATGGGATACTCACTCGTGATGCCGCACATCCGTCAGGGATCGATTCAGCCAAATCATATCACTGGCCAGCAGGTTGAACTGGTTTTCCTTGAACTTTTCCTTCATTAGCTCCTGCTGATTGGCAGGGATTTTCACCGGCTTACCTGGGAACGACAAATGTTACAGTTAGAGTCAGTCGCCACGCTTTTGAGAATTGATGCATTTATTTGTTTTTCAAACAAGAGCTTTGGAAAAGTTTCTGATTGATTGTTACTATTTAAAAAATCGATGGATCGAAGTGCAAGAGTTCGTAAAGATTTTCAGGAAAATTTCCCTTACTATTGCCACTGGACTGGGTGATCCAAAAAATGGGGGTTGAAGTCTAGTTAGTACGTTACCCAAAATCACTGGATCAACCCTAACAACCATTGTGCAATCAGTTTCGTATTTACATTATATGTTTTCAAAGGGCAGTAATGGAATTAGCATATAAACATAAGGGATGTTCTTTAAATTTCAGACGGAATATTTTATTCTAAATTTATATATAATTATATTAATTCTTCTTGTTTCAAAACAAGAAATCAGCTCTAACCGATTTCCGATATAAACTTTTTCAAAAATAGGAACACGCACCCTACCCCTAGTTAGTCGCAATTCCAGATCATCTGCATCGTCGAAAGCGCAACGATTTGCAACTGTCATTACCGCATTAAAGTGAGTAAATAATCTAATTGTGCAACGAAATGGCCAAAAGTTGGTCCTGATGTCGGAGCCTGCATTGCACGCCCATTTCGGGACCCACCTGGGAAGAAAATGTTTGTTCCGGTGGCGTTGCTGTGGAATGGGAATGGAGATATCCCGGCATTTCTGGGTGTTGAGCGGATAACAATCCGACATAACATGCATTTGCAAATTTGCGAAAGGGGAAATGTGCAACTGTGCTGTGTTAATTCAGAACGCAATGAGGTTACCGAGAATTCAATTAACTATGATTGAGCTGGGAATTTCGAAAACGGTAATCTGGCTGTTTGAAGAGCCAATTGGATCACATTTTTGTTGGAGTGTCTTGTCGTATGACTAAAATTTCGTTTTTTTTTAGGATTGATACGAAACACTCCACAGTATGTTTAGTTCTCTTTTTTAATTGAAATAGCACGTCTGCTCAACCTAGTATAATCAAGTAAAATGGTAATAAACCATTAAAACAATTAAGCGAACAAGGGTTCCAAACAACAGTAGTACCAAACTTACCCATTTCGCCGGGTTTGCCGTAGTTTTCGTTTATCGTTGGCGCCGGGCGCCATTTTTTCAAATCCTGGGGCTTGTACGTCCGCGGCATGGACGCGTCTTCGCCAAAGTTGTAGGAGTTTGTGTCGATTTCTTCCCGGTCCACGATGGGATCGTCATCTTCGGCGGGCTGCCCCCGAGCCGCCTGCTGGGGACTGTGTGGAAGCTGCAGGGATAAAAGATAAGAGAAAATAGATGATCAAAATATGGATTTATGATGTGAGTTTTATGGAATTCGAACTAGATAGAACGATGCTTTTGTACCAGTTAGGTATGCATATCTGTTGACATAATTAATTTTTGAACTTACATTAATTTAAAAATGATGAATAACGAAAAATTATATATGTATATCCCTAACAAAAAAGAAAAAAAATCAATAAGTAAAACATAGAAAGATTCAATCCATTTTTTTTTAATCCGGTACCAGTTATTATATGGTGCGAAACAAGAGCTTGCTAAAGGATATCAGGACCCTGGCAGCAAGGATCTAAAAAAACACGAATACAGGAAATGTAACACACAACCACGAGTATGTTTACACACTATTTGCGTAGCTCAAACACAAGAGCGATGACTTCCTAGAAGGTGGAATAATCGGCACAATATTCTATGCCGGCTTGGCGTTAACAAGCGTTGTACCTGCTGGCATTATCTTTCCAGCGTAATGATGCATGACTACTACATTCAAGCGAAACAGGAAAAACTTCTTATGGGGTTATCATCCTATTCATCAAAAAAAAAAATAAATAAATAAATAAATATTGAGAATCGAACTCACTGCAACAGCAACATCTCATCTCGGCTTGCCAGTCCGACATCTTACTCAGTACACCATCTGAGTCGGTTAGCCAACGAAAGTTTATTGGTATAATCCTTCTGTCACTGCCGATTACCAAAAAAAAAAACGCACTGCTTTGGCCGTCCGCCGTTCAGCCGGTATATTTTTCTCATCCTCCGCTGTCTTTTTACGATAAAGGGATGAGAATGGCAGGGGAATGAATGGGATATGTTTCATTTGGTTTATTTCAGACATATGCAATGTGGTTGCACTTGAAGGACAATGTCAGTCATGTGAAAGCTTGTTAATGCCGGTCCGGCATAAAATCTTATACCGATAATTCCACCTCCAAGGAAGTTCATTATTGGAGTAGAGTCTGATTTGTGGGTGCAGTCAGTAAAGCAATCATATCATCTTTGCTGCAGCAAATACACTAATCAGCACATCTAAGGCATAATACCATCTGCTCCTGACTGCCTTCCTCCGCGTGATGGTATTCTCCATTTTAGTGACAATGGCTCCAGATCGGCATCAGAACCGCTTGATTCCATCAACATCTACTATCAGAATGTCGGTGGTATCAATTCCTGCGTGACTGATTATCTGCTCGCTAGTTCATGTTCGTGCTACGATATTATCACTTTCACCGAAACGGTTGAACGATCACACTCTTTCCAACCAGATCTTTGGACCCGATTATTCAGTGTTCCGCTGCGATCGAAGCCCCCATAACAGCAGAAGGATCACAGGTGGTGGGGTGTTACTCGCCATAAGGTCCAAATTCAGAGCTATGCCAATCGATGATGAATCTTGGCATAATCTTGAGATGGTGTGGTCTTGTATCGAACTCGGCGACCGGAAGCTTTGCGTTGGCGTACTATATTTGCCTCCTGATCGTTCGAGAGACGTTACCTAAGCTGAATCATTTTTACGCTGCATCTCTAAAATAAGCTCTTTCTGCGCTCCAGATGATGACATAATCGTCTTAGGCGATTTTAACATGCCAAGTTTAAAGTGGTGTTCCAGCCAAACCAGCTTCCTGTATCCTGATCCTGAACGCTCTACTTTTTCGGCTTCTTCGAACATTATTCTAGACTCTTTGAGTATAGCAACCTTACGTCAGATCAACAGTGTTGTAAACGATAACGGCCGGATGCTTGATGTTTGCTTCGCCAATGACGGGTTCCGTTTACCAACTATCGAATCAGCATCTGCACCGCTAGTTAAAGTAGGCCTACATAACCCGGCTTTACTGGTTACATTTAATATCTCTAGATTGTGTAACCCCGCTGATAAACTCACACCCTTCTACTTGGACTATAAGAACGCCGATTTCGATATCATTTCTCGCGTACTGGCCACTATAGACTGGGAATCCGAACTCGAACTAGCTAACCCTAACGCTACAGCCGAAACTTTCTCGCACATCCTCAACTACGTAATCGACCGTCATGTGCCGAAACGCACCGCCAATGCTAATCCTCGGACTCCATGGGCTACAGCAGCTTTACGTCAACTGAAAGCGACAAAAAGGCGTGCCCTTCGAAATTACAACAAGCACAAATCTCCGCATGCCAAGGAAGAATATCGCAAACTCAACTCCGCCTATAAAAAAGCCTGTCAACGTAGCTATCAAAACCATCTTAGTCGAATTCAGCAAAACCTCAAGACTAGCCCAAAATCCTTCTGGAATCACGTCAAGAATCAGCGGAATGAACCTGGAACACCGTCCTTCATGTTCCTGCATGGCATCATGGCGAACTCTGACTCCGGAATTTGCTATCTTTTTGTCAATAAATTCTCGAGCATCTTTGATACATCTTTAATAACCGACGACCAACTGAATTGTGCCATCAGGAGTGTTTCATCACTGGGCTTTTCTTTAAACGGTATTACAGTCGATGACACAACCATCTCTAAAGCAGCCACTAAGCTCAAAAACTCCTTCTCTTCGGGCCCGGATGGGATACCAGCTACCTTCCTGAAGCGTTTTATGCCTTCTTTGCCGACTCGTATCAGGCTTATCTTCCAAGCTTCGCTTGACCAGGCCACCTTCCCTTCACTGTGGATAAAAGTTTACATGTTCCCGGCTCATAAAAAGGGAGATAGGAAAGATGGTAATAATTACCGAGGATTTCAGCTCTGTGTGCTATAGCCAAACTTTTCGAATTGGTGGTTTTAGATCCCATTTTCATGTACTGCAAGCACAACCTCTCCAACGACCAGCATGGATTTATGCCTCAACGCTCAACTACAACTAACTTACTAACCTTTACCTCGTTTGTGCATGAAAGTTTTGCAAAGAAATCCCAAACAGATGCCATCTATACCGATCTGTCTGCCGCATTCGACAAGGTGAACCATGATATTGCCATCGGAAAGCTCGCGCGTTTAGGATTTTGTGTATCTCTTATTGGCTGGTTCCGCAGTTACCTTACTGGACGTAAATTGACAGTTCGTACGGGTAACTGTTTTTCCAGGCAGTTCTCAGCTTCATCAGGCGTGCATCAGGGAAGTCATTTAGGGCCGTTAGTATTCCTAATCTACTTCAATGACGTGCTGCAACTCCTCGATGGACCAGAATTGGCGTATGCCGACGACTTGAAACTGTATTATTCTATCAATGGCCCCGAAGATGTGAACTTTCTGCAGAACCAGTTTAACCTCTTTGCCTCCTGGTGTGATGCCAATCGCCTCCCTTTAAACCGTAGTAAGTGCGTAGTAATATCATTTTCCCGCAAACGACGCCCGTTCTGAGCCGTTTATTTCCTTGGCAACGATGCAATATCTCGAGCTCAACACGTGAAAGATCTTGGTGTGATCCTTGATGCGTGGCTGGATTTTAAGAATCACACCAACTATATCGTTGACAAGGCCTCCAGAAGCCTGGGTCTTCTTTTCCGCATGACGAAGAACTTTAATGACATCTACTGCCTGAAGAGTCTTTACTGCAGTCTGGTTCGATCGATCCTTGAATATGCTTCCACATTATCAAAACGGTTCTGATCGCATCGAAGCCATCCAACGACGTTTTTTGAGGTGTGCCTTCGACACTTAAACTGGCAAGACCCTTTTCGACTTCCCAGCTACGAAAGCCGCTGCCGCCTGATAGACATCGATACGCTGCAAGCCCGCAGGACCGCCACTCGTGCGTCTTTCGTCGCTGATCTGCTTTCATCAAAATTGACTCTCCCGCACTTTTGGAAGTTCTTCCACTTAGCGTCCGACCTCGTGGTTTGAGTTATCGGGATCTTCAGCTCTTCGTTCCTGTTAGACTAAACAATTAAAGTCTGCTTCATTTAATATTGGAACAAATTCTTTTGCTCATTGTGGCGCTCCTAGTGGACGGATTTGGAAACTTTTTTCACCCACGTGTCGGGAAATTCATTACCTTTCACCATGTATTTATGTCATAACACCAAACGATAGCATTTTGTAAACAACCGCCATGGAAGCCGAACGGAGAGATCAAATTGTGCACAGTTTTCTTACGAGTACGAGTACGAGAATTTCTTCGAAGCAGCAATGAATAATTTTTAAAAATTTTTTTTATGAAAGAGTAAAGAAAATGCTACATTTGTATGAAAAACAAATTATGAATTCGTTAATAAATGACTGAACTACACGCAATTGTTTGTGTTCCAATAAATGAAGCAGACTTTACATCCGTCGAACTTGGTCAGCCTTGGTCGTACAGCTTTCGAGCACGGATTCTGGCCACATTGTTCTGCTTCAGCGTCCGATTTGGCTGTTTGCTGGCTCGGAATGACCTTATTCCTTCCCGGAGACGAATTCGTCGCACCGTACTGTGAGCGGCCTGGAACTTATTGGCCAAATCGCGGTCTGAAAGATTGGGATTCCTCTTGACGGCCTTGATGACTTTCCCACGCAGTTTCCGGTCGACAGTTCCACTCCGACGCTTCGAATGCGGCTTCCGAGCCGTCGTCAATGTTTCCTTGTACTGCTTGATAACACGCCATACGGTATTTCTGGCCTTCTGGGCATTTTAAGCTGTTTAGCTAGCTTCAATGCCGACAACAATGGATTTTCAAGAAAACTGTGCACAATTTGATCTCTCCGTTCGGCTTCCATGGCGGTTGTTTACAAAATGCTATCGTTTGGTGTTATGACATAAATACATGGTGAAAGGTAATGAATTTCCCGACACGTGGGTGAAAAAAGTTTCCAAATCCGTCCACTAGGAGCGCCACAATGAGCAAAAGAATTTGTTCCAATATTAAATGAAGCAGACTTTACGGGGCCAACTCTGCAATAATTGGCGTCATCAAGAATTTTAACCGTTTCTAGGAGCATTTTGATTTTGACGTTTCGAAGGTTTTAATCCGAAGAAGAATTCTTAGTGTTCTAAGTTCAGTGTAGATTTGTATTTGTAGTTAGTCTCTTAATTTTTAATTTTTAAATATCATTTGGATCAATATATGATCTGTTGATTTAATAATAATAATAAAAAGTTAATTCCGATCAGCATTGAAGTTTCGCAACCTATTCTTTGGGTGTACTTAGCATATTTTGGTCGGAAATGGTACAGTTGCTGTGGGACAATCATCGTAAATAACTGAGATGGTATCCGTGATCCCGTATAGGTACTGCGTTGATGGAGACAGCAGAGGGAAAGGTTGCGAAATCTCATGAGATTGAGAATTTTTTAAGTGAGATTTTCCATTTTTGAATCTCAGTGTGATGTTACGTAATCTCATCGTAAGCATCACAAACGGTTCTTGTCTTAAATGTCGACGCCTTCTCAGCCTGAAAGTCACAAGCAGAAAAAAGGTTTTTTTGAGTTCAGAGATGCCATGGAATAATTTTTGTGCAAACTCTTGATCAATGAAACAAGTTTTCCAGTTCAGAAAAAGCTGAACATACCACAACTTTTTAAAACACTGTCAGTTATACCTGATGAATGTTAAAGGCCTGGGGGAGAAAGACTGAAATTTGCTGTATCGTTTTCTGTATCGTTTTTTTACTATTTGACAAAAAGCCAGCAATTGTTGAAAAGATTTGTAATCGTTCAAATTTTAACTTTAGATTATCAGTTTCGTGTAGCGAGTCATGTAACTCAGTTGTTTAGGCGCTTAATTTAGATTTAGCTATTTTTAGAACAACCATTAATCAAACCATTTTTATTTATCAGCTTCAAAACTTTAACTAAATTTGAGCGACTCAATACGCCTGATCATGCAAGAATTTGCCAGAGCAAAACAAAACCTAATTAAATCATTGTTTTATGCAAAACAAGTGCTTTTCAGCATCAAACAAGTTTTATTAAAAATCACTAAATAAGAAAGTAGAATTTTGAATCTTCGCACTGGTCGGTAGATTGATGAGAGAAATTTGACGTTTGAAAGATTTTTTTCTTTTTTTTATTCAGTCTTCCTCCCCCAGTTAAAGGCCAGTTATACATTTTTGAAACATTATTATAGAGAACATAATGTTAAAAGTTCAGTTTAATCGATTTAATGATAAGAATTTGTTTATTTTATTTCTGTCTTAAGCAAGGTTGCGAAATCTCAATAGATTGAGATTTTATCGAGTGAGGTTTTTCCTTTTTTGAATCTCAGTGTGAAACGTTAACGTTGATTGTGAATGGAAGTTTTCATTTTAACACATCTTTCTGAAGAATGTATTATCATGACTTGTGAGAATTTGATTATAATATTTCTGTCTTAGGTTAATGAAAGTTTTACAGGATGAGCGAAAGGTATTTATGACCACACTAAGCACTGAAGTATGTTGATAAGTCTCGCTCGTATTCAGACAGTTAAAGACATGCAAGTTATGAAATTGTATTTCCCACAGTAATGTACTTTTAAATCTGTTAAATACGTTGATGCAAAGTTTTTTCAATCATGGACAAAGAATCACAATCATTGAAATGCTCAAGCTCAAAATTCTTTTAAAAAACCCCAACGACTTAATGTGCTTGCCATCTCAAATCTACTGGACATTACAAGAAACTAGAAACAAAATTATCAAAATCTGAATAGCTACATATTTGATTATTATAAATACTAACATATTTAGTACCGCAAAGACAACTAAGCTGAGAAACACCAAATTCAGTATTAGAATTTTCAGGATTCACTGAGCCTTATTTTAAAAATTTAGTATCTTTGAATTTCCGAAACTGTTTTGTCAATTTTGCAGAAAAAAAGTTTCATGATTTTATATGTAGCATTTGGCTATGCTTTGCTTCTACTTGTAGCGGCAACCTAAAAAACGAAGTTGAAATTCTTAGGTAGCTATGTAGAGTTTTATTATAAATGAAGGAAATAGTTTCTTAATCTTCCAAACAAATCATCGAGTTTGGAAACAGATTTATAGCATTTTAAAAAAAAAATATATAACCAACGAAAAAACCATTCCAACTTTTTTATTTCAATTTAAAAAAGACATTTTAATGATTTTTAATGCATTTTAAAGATTTTTTTTCAAGAGAACGAAAGCCGGTTTTATTTAAGCCGGCTCACAAATCTTTTTCAAATATTATCTCGACTCGCGTGATGTTTGAAATTCCCTGTGGGAAATTTCTTAAGCAGAAAACATGATCGTTGCACCAAAAAGTAGGATATGATTCATACCAGCCTATCCAATGTCCGATAAATTCACTTATTTTATTAAGAGCGCATTAAGAAGATTTATAGATTCTAAATAGAAAAAAGCATATGACAGAAATAATAACGTGCCCTTGAATATCAAGATAGATCAAATAGATTAAAGCGCCGTATTTGCAAATAATATTATAAAACAAAAGTGTTGTTCCCAAAATTTATAAGGTAGTGTGTTGTGTACATAGACACTTTTTTAAACATAAGTCCCACGAGCTTTAACACTTTCGTTATTAAAAGTTTCAATAAACTCCAATCATTAAGGCGCTTTCGATTTTTTTTTAATCGAAGCGTTTGGAGTCGTTCAACTTGGCGTGTCGCTAGTGTGAAAATATTCCATAGATTCGTTACAAATCAAATTGTCGTCAAAAATAGTAGGGAAAAAAGTGGGGAATATTTAAAGCTGAAGATTTCTCTAATGGGATTCTGGATTTGTGATTTTGTTTGATGTGATGTTCAGCAAATTTCGTTTGAAATTGAAAGCTTTGAGCGTCACAACGAAATGCATTGGGCTGCTGAATTGATACTCATTCTGGTGAGTATAAATTTCGAATAATTATCTGAAAACTTGCAACTCTGGCAGAGGGTGATGATTGGCAGAATAGCAGGCTACCGAAGAGTATGCGAATTCGTTTTGTGCGCTTCATACCTGACGAAACGTCACCAATACAAAGTCTTAAATTTAGTGATCTTCGGATTTTTGGGCGCCCAGCGTACTCACAGAGCAATAATCTTATTGTGGTCAGCAGTGTGACTTTATTGTCATTATTTCTATCTCAAATCTTTAAAGAATGTATGATGCAGGGTTTGAAAAATATTGATTCGAGGAGAACTTAATCAACTTATCAAACGAAAAAAAAAATCAGAGTCAAGAAAGAATAACTAAATGTTATAAGGCGCCAGAAATTTGAAGAATTTCCATAGCTCCAAAAAGTTGAAAATTTAAAATATTCTCCAGCCACACCTTCTGCGGTCTAGCAACAGTTCGTTTTATTAGCAAAGTTTGTTGTTACACTAACGCCCGGCAGACACCTCTAAGGTTCCACACCTCCTCCACGTGGCTTCCATTACCGGGTTCCCCCGAAAGCAAGCCTAAAGCATTACATAACAAAACCCAAGTGCACGTGCCTCTGGCACGGATCGGGGTGGTTTTGTACTCTATCGTTTTGGTTACCAGCCACTGCTTTCAGCTAAATATTTTCCTAGCAAGCAAACATGTGTATTCTACTAACATAATTTTCATTTCCCTTTCATTTCTGGTGGAGCGCTTCAGTCAAAAGCAGCCAGTCACTCACTCACTAACTCAGTTCGGCAGCCAGCCGGCACAGCGCAAACGAGAGTCAGCAAGGTTGAAAAAAAGTTTTACAAATAGCTTTCTCCGCGCTTCTTTGGACATAAAAGTGGAAAAAATAAATAAAACCATAACAAAATAGCGCTCTCTTCGTCGGAGGAGTAGCTTTTTGCAGCTTTTCCACTTCGTTCTTGCCTTGTTTATTGTTGTTAAGAGGTTTTTTTTGCTCTTCTACCTTTTCGAGCTCGTCATCATCATCATCAGCGGGAAAGGAAAATCAGTGAACAAGTTTTGAAAATACAACGCGGAAGCAGGGGTTTAGAAGGTCTGCAGCATTGTATTGACAAAATGCAGCACATACATCGTTCTTGTTGGTATTCTTTCATCCATTTGCGGAAATGCTTTTGCCCGTTATCAGATGAAAGGTGAAGTCGTTATGAGTTTATTTTCAACTGTGGAACCTTGATGATCTTTAACCATTTAAGGAAATGTTGTTTTGAAATTCATTTTTTGGCGGTCGCCATGTACATATACCCGAAATTATTCGAAAAATCAGAATTAAATCTCCATTCAAGATTGCTTAGTTTGTGGTATAATTTAGTTTATTTGTGGTATAATCCTGTTTAAAGTTCTAACATATTTTCACTAATTCACTTGAAAGTTTTAAATGTAAAACTTCTCGTGCTATTTCTAAATATCTTGAAAAGAAGTTTGCATAGCAAATATCTTAAAAATAATCCAAAAGAACAGCACCATACACCCACACAACTGCTTGGCCCAGCCAGCACCGATAAATTGCGCGATAAAAGAGTGCTCAGAGATCCCGTGGCAAAAAGATTATTTTTACACCGGAAACTGCTCTTGTTAATACCCGTATTCAACAGAACAAAATGATAATACCGCTATACATAAGGACACACAGGTACATCTGTAAAAAGGAAAATAAATTTAAAACCCACCCACGGAGTTCAGCAGGTTATGAGCAGGCACGACATATCGTTGATAAATTTTCCTCGAGATAACAAAACGAAAATTTACGATCTAAAACTGCTGTGTTAAAAAAGGTTGCACACTTTGTTTGGATGTTGAAATAAAGATTAATTTGAAATTTCATATCAATTAAAACAGTCAATTGAATCAGCTGTAAACGTTGTCTGAAGGTTTTTTTTTTCCAATATTGGATTTAAGGAACAAGCCCAATCAGCTGGATCCCTTTTAGACAAATTGGATTAATTTTGCTGAATTCATCACCATCAATTTTGGATGTGAATGCAATAAGATGAAAAGTTTTGACAGAGAAAGACGATGATTATTTATATAGGATTTAAACTGACGTTGGACTTTTTTATTGAATTCTCATTGCATTCACTCAGGCTTTTTACTAGTGGTGCTCACATTTGAACATTATCAGAGCTATTTATGATGTGCTGCAATATCCGCTCGCCGGGAAGAAATACTTAGAACCAGCAGCAACGGAAGCACAACAACATTCAGTAGCATACAGCATAAACCCCATTTTGTGCGGAACAACTAAACTGAATACATATCTTCAATTGAATATGAATTGTAAACGTTTAATTTTGTTTTTTTTTTCTTTTGTAAATTCTGACTTAAAAGATAAAAAGGGCGCTTGATGCTGTAAAAAAAATGACTGTCAAAGTGCGTAATCTATAAATATTAAAATGGATTTCTGTCTGGCTGTCTGTTTCCTATAGACTCGGAAACTACTGAACCGATTTGCGTGAAACTTGGCAGGTGGGTGGGAGCAGGGGGTAGGGGAAGGTTTGAGACCCCTACCTCTCTCATGAAGGGGGGGAGGGGCCACCCAAACAAAAGACAATTGTTTGCATAACTCGAGAACCAATCAAGCAAATGGTATCAAATTTGGCAAGGGGTCGTATTTGTGTACGAGGAATGTTTCTAAGAATATAAGGTACCCCTCTCTCCTTTCAGTGGGGAGATAGGAAGGGGAGAGGGGGCTACCATATAATTTTTTACATAACTCGAGAACTAATCAAGATATTGGAACCAAATTTGGCATGGGAGGCCATTGGAACACAAGAAAAGTTTCTATGATTTTTTTTGACCCTCCCTTTTCCTGTGGGAATATAAACAGGGAAGGGGAGCGGTAACGTACTCCTATACATTTTTATTGCAAAACTTGAGAACTATTCGAGCAAATGGAACCATATTTGACTTGTAGGAGTATTTGGGTACGAGAAATGGTTCTATGAATATATAATGCCCTACTTTCTATTTTGTGGAGAGATAGAAATGGGAGAGGGGGCTCGTTTACCTTTTCCAGCATTTTCTAGGAAAACTTTTGAAGCATATGGATCTAAATTTGGCACGGGAAGGTATTTGGTATTGTCTCTATGATATTTTGAGAAACCTGTGTTCTTCCTGAGGGGAAATTTTATGGTGAGAGGGTGCACTCATACAATTTTTTACATAACTAGAGATCTTATCCAGCAAATGGAACCAAATTTTGCTTGGTAGGGTATTTGAGTAGTTACGAGGATTTTTTCTTTAAATATTTGGTAATACTGACTCCTTCCAGTGGGGTGATTTGAAGGAGAGAAGGGGGCTCCGTTACAATTTTTCGCATAACTCGAGAACTAACCTAGAAAATGGAAATAAATTAGATATGGGAGAGCATTTGGAATCGATGAATGGTAATATGCTTATTCGAGAATCCTTTCTCCTTCAATTGTGGATAAAGTTAAGGAAGAGGGGAGATCACATAAAATTGTTTTGCAGAAACCAAGAACTTATCAAACAAATGGATCCAAATATGACATGGGAAAACATTTGGGTACAAGAAATGGTTCTATAATTATTTGAAACACCATATTTTTTTCTATTTTTTTGCAATAGGATGTCGGATTTTGAACGAACCCCACTTTTAGGGTTAAAAGTTGAAAAAGTTTTTTTGTGATAATCATATGAGGTCCTTAGAGCCAATGGGGCTTATTTGGATGTAAACGAGTTTTGATGACCTACGGTTTTTGTTATATTTTAAAGTTAAAATTTTTCGGTGATTTTCGAATCAAATTATAACCGTTTCTTTACGTATCGGCCTTCTGAAAAATTTCAGCCATCTTCAGAAAAAAAAAATGTATCACTGTGTGCTTCCATAACGGCTGCTTTGTTCAAGTCGAATTATCGTATTAAATCGAATAAGACAGCCGTTACGGAAGCACACGGTGATGCAAAAAAAAATAAATTCGACTTTCATAAGTCCCAAATTTATGCCTGAATATGAGCATAACTAAAAAAACCATCTTTTCAGCAAAAGCGGTACAGACTAAAAGCATTACGGTCAGGATCCGTGCTCGGAATAGATTTTAAATTCCCACATCAATTATTACCAGTGAAATTCGATTACAAAATAATTGAATTAACTACACATCCCCGGAAGCAAATAAAGAAATGGATAAAGCCATAAATTGATCAAAGCTATCAAAGTGGTGGCTCCATAGATTGTACTGCACCCTAATCCTCTAAACTATTTTTCAATATCCGACGCACGAAAAATGAACTCAATTCTGGTCGGTATGATGTCAGTCGCAACATACAAATTCACAAACATAATTCTATGCATTCAAACAACTGTTCATATACACCCACTCATGCATACGCCACAGAGTCAAAATAAAGCTTCAGCGAGTGAGAGGGAAAAAAGCTGCTGCTTTGCAAATTAAACGCATGAACAACCGGTGTAGAAGGTTAGGCAGAAAGCTGTGTTTTTGAAGTTGGAAATTTGTTTTCCCGCATGGTTGATACTTCATCCTCTCCTGCTTTTAGCTCTCCCTCTTTTACGAGCGTGTGTGATTCTTACCCCCTCAAAACGTTTTCAACGCAAACCTTCTGCATTCATATCCGACAAACCTTATCTGGCAGTACTGTATGTCAATTTCAGATTTTTAGGGTACCTTCCATTCTTATTAAAACAAATAAAAGTTTGTTTGTTACTTTAGGTAATCCAGGTTAAATTTTGAAATAAGTTCTTAGATCCTTAGACTCGACACATTTAAAAAAAAAATTTCAGGTTAAAAAAACATAAATTGACACGCGCTTATCAATCAGGACCTACACCTCAAAGAACATTCGTGCACTAAGCGACTCGAAGCATACGTCGTTTGTCAGTCATTTTAACGCAATATTATTTCCGTTTGAAGATGCATACAAAATAGAAATACCTGCAGGAAAAAGTGTAGTGTGTGATAGAGGATAGATGGATTTCTACGATGTGAAGTCATTAGCTAGACTTTTTCGGCATGTATCAAATACTGTAATGCAGTTCGTAATGGGTATGTCCTACAACAAAATTTAGATAGCTTTAGAAATTGAACATTGATTAGGAAGATATTAAAATATAATTTGAGATTTGGTTTAGTAATACGGCCGGATGTTGTTCATTAAATATTAAAATTTGTAATTTTTTTTTTTTTTTTTTTTTTTTTTATATTTAATAAAACCTTACATAACTACAAATCATTATTATAACTATAACTTTACAGTATTTTCCCGCTTTTCAAATAGTTCCAATTATTATTCTAGTATTATGTACCCTTTCAACAACCACCTCAACTGTGTTCAGCAACGCTGAATACAGAGAGAAAATATTAATATTTTTTGAAAAATAACCTCTTTGTTTCTAGTGCTAAACTATTTACTTTTCGAGCGGTAGGATTTGATTCTTCGGTTTTGTAGATGGTTCGTTTCAATTTTAAGCAGTTTGCACTTGCTTCTTGTTCTTTTTTGTTGTACTTCCAATGTTGAAGCTGTGTCTGGTAAAATTATTGGTGCTCCAACCTCAGAACCATTCGATGAGTAACTCTCAGCGTCTTCGTTTTTCTGGGATCTCCTTCCACGCTTTTGAACACGATTCCATTGCTGCGATGGTGGTAACTCAGCTTCCGTTTCAGGTGCTAAGCTGGCTTCCAAACTCTCAGCTGTACTCTCTCCGACGCTCTCCTGTTTGGTTGATTCTTCCGGTTCTCTTTGTTGCTTTGTTTTCTCCTGTGAAGCTCTTCTGACAGCTGCTATTGTTCTGCGAGAAGAGCTTTCGGCACTAGGGAGTACCCTTATAAGGCTTTCCTTTGGTCGATCATCATTTTCTTTTGGTAAAGGCACATTAACTGTGTGAGTTCCAGCAGCGACACAGCTGAACAAACGACCTTGAACCGAATCATGTGGGACATTCCGTTGTGGACAATTGGCTTTCAAGTGGTTAGTGCCTTGACACAAAAAACACTTACTTGCCATTCCATCATGGTACAAACGAGCCATAAAGTGACTGATACGAAGTTGGGAAGGTATCTCCTTGCTGATTTCCATGTACACACCCCTCACTGTCGAGAACACTGGATAACCTGTTCTCGGATGATATTTTTCACGAACTTGATGCCTGATTACTCCAAATGATGACAGAGCATCGTAAACGTCTCGATCCCCCAGTTCTGGAGGAAGATTAAAAATCCTCACATATTTGAAGTTAGTTCCTGCTTCACCCATTTTTACTTCAGTACTGGTTCCATTCGCATACACAAAAGATACTACTGGTTGCAGATTCCGCACGTATGAATTCAGCAACGCCTCGTTCCTGAATTTGATTAAGATCGATCGGGATTCCTTATCTTTGTTCACAGAATACAAATCTTCTGGCTTGAAACACTTTTCTTGGCAAAGTTGAACATTTCTGCCTCTGTTGGTTCTGCTGCATCACTTCCGAAAGAAAATCGAAGAGTGTTGATCCGGATTTTGGATTCTGACATTTTTCCACGTGATTGCTTCTTTCTAACCTCAAAACTCAAAATCTCTTATCACTTATGAACATTTTCACTCAAGCTAAGAGAACTCAACTGAACGACTGTGCTCTCCGACGTCTCGTAGTAAACTGTAATTCAATAATAAAATACTAGTTTCCTTGAAAAAGACCACCAAAACTGGCCGAAACGCCGGGCATTTCAAAACAAAGTTGTTTGATATACTTAAAAGACCGAAAAAGCCAAAAATATTTGATTAAAATATAAATTTCAAGTTTTTATTCTTTATTCAAAGGAGCTCGAAGAAGAACTAAAAAATTAAACGGAAACTTATGCGGTAAACTTTGAAATGGTTTGAAATTAGAAGCTTTTTTCAAGTTTTTAATTTCAACTAGTCTTTCAATTCACTGTTATATAAAAATTTGTTAAACATTCAATGTAAACAGCCAACCAAATAGTCTGAAAAGGAAAATCGGAATCAATCAAATTAAAAGTTCGCCAACCCACCTCCCACAAGAAAGAACCATCTTCAAAAGAATCAATCAGCAGAAGCGTAAAGACGGAAGCTCCGAAGGAGATTAAAGCCATCATCATCTTTTCGCTCCTTCTATCAATTACAGTCTCTAAAACAACGTAGCATGACTTCGCACTCTCCGTGTTATTTATTGTTTGGGAAAGTTTCCTCACCGCTTTTCCAAATATAGCTGAACCGATGAAGGATAGAAATTCGCCCGGTTCGGGAGAGAAAAAAAAGAAAGTAAAAATAATTCTAAGTCAACCCCAGAAAGAATACGTGAGGAGGGTAGACATCGAAAAAGACTCTCAATGTGAAATAAATTACATCGTTTTACACCAAATCAAATTCGGACTCATTTAGCTCAGTTTTCTTTTTTCTTGCAGAGATAGCGCACTTATACTGAAAATTTTGCTTCCTCCACCCACGCACAACAAGCGTTTATCACCGGGAAACATCTCAAGATCAGGATAAACTTTTTAAAACGACAATTAAGAAACTGGAATTTTTATAATCTGTCTTCTTCACACAATCTAACACGAGGGTTAGAGCCAAATGAATTTTCTTTTTTTTTTTTTGGAAAAACTTGAGAGCAAACGGAGAAGTCGAACCACGAATTAAAAAAAAGATTTTTCGTTAAAATAAATGCTTAAAAAGTAAACCTTATTTAGTGATGAGTAAATAAACAAAAAAAAAATCTGACTTTCTCCGATTTTACTCTGTGATGGTTTAATGTGATGGAAATAGCATAAATTTCTTCAAAAATTCATGAAGAAATTAGCCTTTTTTTCATTTTATTTAAAAAAAAAGTTAATTAACATTACCAATATTACCATGTTTTTTCCGAAAAAAAAAGATAGAAACCCTAAATGTTAATATTAAATTTATAATTATGAAAATACGTACTGAATTTAAAAAAAAATCTGTGAAATCTGTATATATTACCAAAAATCTGTGTTCTGTGACAGAGATTCTGTGGTGAAAATTTGCTCAAAAGTCTGTGAAACTATAGATTTTTTTTGTGATTTCTTAGCATCTTCCTAATGCTAACACCACCAGCCCCCAGAAAGATTACTATGTAAGCCGTGACCGAGACTCGATCTCATGACCTCTGGCTTAGAAGACTTAAACGCTATCCTCTAGGTCACGGTCGGCGACTGAGCTCGCTCTCAGTAGTTTGGACAGGAAATAAACTCAGAGTTTTTGGAAACGAGGAACAAATAATTGCTTTCTCATATTTATTGTTACATTCCAGGAAACTAAAAGTTTCATAAAACAGGTACGAAAAATCTTACTCAGTTCCATCATTGATCTGAATAAGGTTCTATGCAGCCCAAAATTTAAGTTCTTATTTAAACTTTTAAGTTCCATAAAAAGTCTAAATGAAATAAATAAATCATAAAAATTCTGTTTTTATTCCAATTTCATCCTAAGCATCAGTTCATATCACCTTCTCTTGATTACTTGCGGTTTGCCGAGATTTGTTCAATGTGGTACTCGATTGTTTCTTTTCTCCATTATACATATATCGCATCAGAGTGGTCACTTGAGTAATCGAATTACTTACTGAAGAAAATCCGACTTCGGGATCGAACCCCGACCTACGTGGTGACAATCTAGCACAAGGCCACGCCAAAATGTTGTACTCTAGCTGAAACTAAAACTCGAAGTGGTGATATGATTTTGTAGCACACCTGAAGGCGCACTCGCCGAACCAGTCAGTCAGCCAATTTTGAACTTTTGAATCCCGTTTTAAGTACTTTCGTGCAGTTTTTGTGAGTTAAGATCCTTTAAATAAAAACGAACACACACATATAGGAACTTAGTGGATTCTTCTTAACTCTAGGCGTACATTTTTCAAGAAAATGATGGCTTAACAAATACTAAAACCACCAGTACACAGAAAAAATACTACGTATGCCGTGATAGAGACTCGATCGCATGACCTTTGGCTTAGAAGACTTGAACGCTATCCTTGCTAGGCCACGGTCGGCGGCTACAACTTACAACGTACATATAAATCACTTTCGCAGGTGGCCATGTAACAGTTGTAAAAGTTCTTGCTTATCTTGAGCCAGACCTCCGAAAGAGGCATGAACAAGTTTGTTGAACTCACAAAAAATCTACAATTGTAAAGAATTTCATCCAATCATAAAATCTGTGCCATAGATAGAAGTGGTTGAAGCTACAGTATGATCCATAAAAAAATGCGAAAATCTGTCTTCAAAATTCAAAAATAATTGTCTTGATAATAACATGATTTCAAAACTATTCTATGCATTTTATGCATGGTTTCAGATAAACATATTAACAAACAATAATTCGATATGTCCACTTTCGTTCTCAACTACTCTCTCCAAGGAGTTCAAATCCGGACTGCTCGGAGGCCAAAGTTTCTTAAGTTAAAACTTCAGAATATCCGCCTGCCTGTTTTGTGTCCTTTTCAGGGAAGCAAATCGAAAAGATCTGATAATGATAACTGGTTTATCACTTGTGTTACACTAAGCGATAAATATGAGAACATGATGACTTCTCATCCCTTTCCAATGCCGATCAAGATAACTCGTTCGAACTTAAATCTAGTGAACATCAGATTTCTTGATGTGCGCCCCATGCAATTGTTGGTATTTTTTGTTGGTGCGTCAACCGGTCGGGTCGGCCCGGCACCTTGTGCATCAAACAATTGTTGGTGTCCTCCTTGGGTGCTAGCAAATTGTTGGTGCTTATCCTTAACGTTACAAGAAACGATAAATTTGAATCGGAATGCACAACTTATCGAGAGAAAAATTGAAGTTGATAAGCGCTAGGTATAGTGTTCTTGCGGATGAAAATCTCTCTCACGGGTGTTTTGATCGGCAAATTTTATCGGAGGATAACGATTTTTTGATTCCCTGATCCTTTTGAGGTATGGCATGGGCTCTATTTTGTTGGAAAACAACATTTTCGGGTCTGCATCTGAAACTTTAAAATGACCTAAACCTGACCTGACGTAGACTTCAGTTTAAACTTTTACTCCAGCACAAGAGCACAAGAGCATTTTCAATCCATTCGAAGCAACCGCTTCAAGTACCATGACTCTGGTGCCAGGAAGTAAACTTGAAATTCAAATTCCCTGGAACATCCATAGCCTTCATGGATGAAAAGTACCGATTCGTACATGAATTGGGCTCCGGTTCAATCGAAAAAAGTGTCTCGTCTGAGTACACGACAATCAGTTGCTGCTTCTTCAATTTAGACAGAAATCGCTTTGAGCGCTTAAGTCACAGTGCTTTAATTCGTTTTGTTATCGCTTTGCTCTTGTCTTTGATGATGCATTAAAGTCATTTTTAATGAGGCAGGGTCATTTGGCCGAAAGTCATGAGGCCGAAAGCCATTCGGCCGAAGGTCATTTAGCCGATGGACGTTAGGCCGAATGGGCTATCTGGCCGAAAGGATGTTCGGCCGAATGATCACAAGGCCGAAAGGTAATGAGGCCGAATGGTCATAAGGCCGAAAGGTAATGAGGCCGAATGGTCATAAGGCCGAATGGTCATAAGGCCGAATGGTCGTTAGGCCGAATGGCCATTAGGCCGAATGGTCGTAAGGCCGAATGGTCGTAAGGCCGAATGGGCGTAAGGCCGAATCGTCGCAAGGCCGAAAGGTCGTAAGGCCGAATGTTCGTAAGGCAGAATGGTCGCAAGGCCGAATGGTCGTAAGGCCGAAAGGTCGTAAGGCCGAAAGGTCGTAAGGCCGAAAGGTCGTAAGGCCGAAAGGTCGTAAGGCCGAAAGGTCGTAAGGCCGAATGTTCGTAAGGCCGAATGTTCGTAAGGCCGAATGGATGCCAAGCCGAAAGGTCGTAAGGCCGAATGGTCGTAAGGGGAAATGGATGCTAGGCCGAAAGGTCGTAAGGCCGAATGGTCGTTGGGCCGATAGATCATAAGGCTGAATGATCGTCATGAATGGTTGCTAGGTCAATAAGAAATCTTTTACACTTGTCTGCATGCTAGGCCGAAAGGTCGTTTGGCCGAATGGCTGTTACGTCGAATGGTCGTTTGGCCGAATGGCTGTTAGGCCGAATGTTCATGAGGCCGAATGTTCATTGGGTCGAATGGTTACAAGGCCGAATGGTTATTAGACAGAATGGTCGTTAATCCGAATGAACGACAGGCCGAATGGTCGCAAAGCCGAATGGACAAATCCGGCTTTGCATTCTTTAGGACTGATGACCATTCGGCTTGATGACGAGTCGGTCTAACAGCCATTCGGCCTAACTACTGATCGGCCTAACAAGCAAGAAAGATAGGCCTAGCATAAATTCGGCCCAACGACCATTCAGCCTAACAACCATCTTTCGGCTTAGCATCCATTCGGCCTACCATCCATTCGGCCTTACGACCATTCGGCCTTACGACCATTCGGCCTTACGACCATTCGGCCAAATGACCATTCGGCCAAATGACCATTCGGCCAAATGACCATTCGGCCAAATGACCATTCGGCAAAATGACCATTCGGCCAAATGACCATTCGGCTAAATGACCATTCGGCTTAGTGACCTTTCGGCCTAACGACCATTCGGCCTAGTGACCATTCGGCCTAGTGACCATTTGGCCTAGTGACCATTCGGCCTAGTGACCATTCGGCCTATCGTCCATTCGACCTGATGACCATTCGGCCTAATGACCATTCGGCCTAACATCCATTCGGCTAAATAATATTCGGCCAAATAACCTTCGGCCTTATGTCGCATTCGGCCTATTATCCTATTCGGCAAAACATCCGTCGGCCTTTTAACCCAATCGGCCTAGCGACCTTCGACCTAACATCTTTCGGCCTATCGGCCTTCGGCCGAATGTCCGGCCCCCATTTTTAATCAGTCGTTTCATAGAAGAATTCGATATATTCCTTAGCCAGCCTCCGGAATAATATTACTGGATTCCGCTCTACTTTCGTCTTGACCTTTTTTTTATCATTTCTACATTTCGTGCAGACCATAGCCTTCCACCATGCAGCTCTTAGGTCTCAACTAGGTCGAAGTTTGCCTTCTGTCTCAGCGTAGAAAACAAGCCAAGGCGGATTCCGCCAAAGAGGAACGTCCTCCAACACATGCGAACGAAAAAGAACGAATCTTGAGCTGAGGCACAGCTTGGCAAATGCGAATAAGTCCTGTGGCGGCAGAAGTCTTTGGTGAGATGGCACAGATGCGTGCCTTCGGCGAGCAAGTAATGGATTAGGTTACGACGGAAGAGAATCTGCCCAGATAACGCAGATAGAACTGATGAGGTGGATACGTGATTGTCAACCCTAGGTGCCTCGTTTAATAAACGCGATCCCAACACCGATACAGACAAAGTTATTCAAATAAACCCTAATCCCTACCACACAGCACACCAGCTGTCGCGGCATACAAAGGTCGAGAAGAAGTTGGACATTGGATATCAGACCCATATCCTAGAGCATCAGACGGAATAACTGTGTAGCCGACACATGGGTAACTGGGAACGTTTGAGTTCAAGAAATTGTGTCGTCTGACGTAAACTTTCTGAAAGCCAGGGTTTACAGGAACTTTTTCTGTAGCTGCACTGCCTTGTCAAAGCGGTCCTTGGAGATGTTCTGCGGTTGATAGTATAGTAGAGCAGCACACACAGCACAGCACGCCAGGGACTTCAACGCGTTGGACAAGAACTGGAGTGGCAGACTTCAAAACCGTAGAGAAAAAAAAAGCTACAAGCAGTATCGGCAATGTCGAACGTAGAATTGGCGAATGTAGAGACACTACCAGAGCTTTTCTCAGAGAGGGATGTAAATCTAGAATATTCGGGTTTGACGATTGACTTGACGGTAAGCGAGGCGATCCGTTTCCGATTTGCCTCCAAGTGAACACAAGTACACGGTCCGAAAGAAGGGCAAAGAGGACAAGCGAAAGCTTCTGGAAGACAACACAGTTTGACCAGAACGTCTTTGTCAAAGTACATAGGAGCGGAAGTCTGCGGAAAATCTGAAGAAGGTACTCACACGAGCTTCCGATGTAGCAATACCAAGGAAGATCACATGCAGGAACATGGTGTTTTCGATAGAAGGTCCAGCAGTTGATCGGCACAGCTCGATTGCTCGTGTTGGCCGGTTTCATCATGTTCACCGTGGTGAAATTGGCTAACGCGTCGTTGTACTGCAGCGGAGATTGCAGGTTCAAGTCCTGCCGGTGAGCCGTTGTATCTTTTTCGAAAAATTCATTATATTTACGGCTTATGTTCTTTCGATCTTTGATAGCTCATGTTTCTCCAATTCTTTCCATCACCTACAAAAATATATTTAAAGCCGAATTTCGAGTTTCCTCGCGTGGATTTCTTCGTGGTTCTAAATGGGTTAAGAGAAGATGCACACTTCACCACACCTTAAGCCGGTGCGAGGAGAGGTTAGGTATCGAGTCATCAAGAGAAAAACTAGAGCTGCCTTCGTTCGTGAGCAGTGAAAGCAGCAGCAGAAAGTTAAAACACCTTGTAATTGAAATCTTTCTACATTTTACAAAACAATTTTTAACAATCTTTCTAAAAGGATTTTATAAAAATTGATTGCTTAAAAGTTCTCCAGGAACGGTACGTCCATATTGTTGATACATCGTTCCTGACTTTAATAATCAGAGGGTGCAATTATCATGAAACTCTATGACCCTGTCGGGGTCAAGTATGTAGCACGGTATCTTTTGATTATGGCAAACAAAAAGGTGCCGAAGTTTTCGATCACGTAATTATTATCCTCTCAAGAATATTGATATACCTTCGTGTTCAGAGCCTGCCGACAATGCTTGGGCATTGAGTTCTGTGCTAACATGGAACAGATTTGCCGGAAGGACAGATGAGCTCTTGTTATTCTGAGTTGAACAACACAACCGAAGAAAGCTCGGACCTACAGTGGCTTTCAAAAAATGTGTGGAAATTTAGGGTGAGTTTCAAATAGTAAAAATAGTGTGGATATTCAACAATTTTTCAAAACGGTTGATTCGAAGGATTTATTTTTTTCGGTGAAATTTATATTGTCATAAATTTTCGAATGGCACTGTATAACAAACGGATCTGCTCAAAGGGAGGAGAAGCAACATCGAACATCATTTTGAAGAGATGAAACGAGAAAAAGAAGAAGACGAAGAAAAAGAAGCATCATTACCGGGAGAAGTGAGATAGGCTGGATCTGGAATATAGTCCGGGCTCTTCCGGAAGACAGGCGGCCGTTGTGATAGAAATCGTTTCAATATCATTAAACGTAACCATTCCACCGTCTCGTCGCCGCTGGTGATATCTTTGGAGGGAAAGGTTCGATCCGGAACTAGGTTTGGGGGGTAACGTGATTAAGAGGCCGTCGGAGTGGCCCAGGGCTACTGTAGAGGCTTAGATTAAAAGCATCCACACTTATTTGGATCACCTTTTTTCATTTTCAATGACAATGTTGGGCAAAAAATGGTACCTGCACGAATTGAATATTACTTTTAAGCACGGACAAGATAAGATTGACTTTCTGATACACTAAACAAGTAGAGCTTGCAAAAGGAAGCTTAAAGCTTTAATATACTAAATGATACTTTAACTATTTGTAACTTAGACTTGTTTTGTGAAGTAAGATGACTCATAAAGAGGAAACTGTCTTCATTAATAATTTGGTTTTGTTCAAGGCATGTTATGGGAGATAATTATCCGCAATGTTGCACAGTAAACGAAAAATACCGAATTCGGTAATTTTTTTTACCGAAATCCTTATTTATTTATTTACATAGTATTCCGTCTCACGACATAACTTGACGAACATAATTCCTAAAATTCACTCGGTCCATGGCAACCGTTCTCCAATTTCTCGGGCACCCCACGTTCGCCAGATCACGCTCCACTTGGTCTAACCACCTCGCTCGTTGCGCCCCCGCTCGTCTTGTGCCTACCGGATTCGTAGCGAACACCTGTTTTGCAGGACAGTCGTCCGGCATTCTCGCAACATGTCCCGCCCAGCGTATCCGGCCAGCTTTCACCACCTTCTGGATACTGGGTTCGCCGTAGAGTCGCGCGAGCTCGTGGTTCATCCTTCGCCTCCACACTCCGTTCTCCTGTACGCCGCCAAAGATGGTTCTTAACACTCGTCGCTCGAATACCACGAGTGTACGCAGGTCCTCCTCGAGCAATATCCATGTCTCGTGCCCGTAGAGAACAACCGGTCTAATGAGCGTCATATACAGGTTACACTTCGTGCGAGGGCAAAGTCTTCTCGACCGCAGTTGCTTGTGGAGTCCATAGTAGGCACGACTTCCGCTGATAATTCGCCTCCGGATCTCACGGCTGGTGTCATTGTCTGCCGTCACCAGTGAGCCGCAGGGGTGTCATTTGCTCACACAATGAGCTCAATGTGCATTTTTTCCATAGCACATTGAGAGAGCAAAACCGAGCACTGCCTGAGCTAGCTGTCCATCAATGTGCCACATCGAAGCAAATCACTGAGCTGCACAGCGGTAGCCCTCAGCACATTGAGCTGCACAATGTGTACCACTATACCACCACCACGCTGAATTCAACAAACGAAAGCGAATTCTTTCCCAAAAAACAAGCAACAGCAACAACACAGCTGGAATTTGGGCGGGCTCGGCCTGCCGGCTGCCGAACATCGTTGCCACAAAAAAATCTGTATCATAAATAAGTCTGATCTTGCGTCCATACGTGTCCCAATTTAACAGAATTAAATACACTGATGGTACAGATTTTCGTGGCATCGCTGCTCGGCAGCCGGTAAGCCGAGCCCGACCGAATTTCGTTTTTGTTGTTGCTGTTGCTTGTTTATGAGTTATTTTCTTCCTTGCAAGCAGCCGGTGTGCCTTCGTGCCGGACTGGACGAACCATGATCGTTTTTATTTTTTTTTTTGATGAGAAGGAAAAATAAAACGAAGAAGAGTGCTTGGCAAATTTCTAAAGCCAGAGTTCACATTGAGCTGCACATTGAGCAGAGTGGATCAGCTCATTGTGTTTTTCATCATTGGGAGAAACCTCTCAGAAAATTCGACTATCGGCGCGCAGTAAGAGAGCGAGCAGTAGATTTTCCATCGCCGTGCGCGCAGTTTTAGAAAGCTTGAGCTCACATTGTGCTTTTAGAACACATTGCGCTGTTTTGAGGAGTATAACACCCCTGGTGAGCCGAGATAGACAAAGTCTTCGACTATCTCCAGCTCGTCGCCGTCGATCGTGACCTTGTTATTACTGGACAAGCGGGTTCGGTCGGTCTCGGATCCGCAGGCCAGCATGTACTTCGTCTTGGACGTATTAATCATCAACCCAATCCTTCCTGCTTCGCGTTTCAGTTTGCGGTAGATCTCCTCCACCGCCGCAGATGATCTGCCGACTATATCAATGTCATCGGCAAAGCAGATAAGTTGACTGGATCTGTTGAAAATCGTGCCCCGCATTTCGCCCACCGCTCGTCGAATAACACCTTCTAGCGCCACGTTGAACATCATGCAGGATAGACCATCACCTTGTCGAAGCCCCCTGCGCGATTCGAATGAACTCGACAATTCACCCGAAATCCGCACACAGCACTGCGTTCCATCCATCGTCGCCTTGATCAGTCTGATTAGCTTCCCGGAAAAGCCGTTCTCGTCCATGATTTTCCATAGCTCGTTACGGTCGATCGTGTCGTATGCGGCTTTGAAGTCGATGAATAGATGATGCGTAGGGACTTGGTGTTCACGGCATTTTTGGAGGATTTGCCGTAATGTGAATATCTGGTCCGTCGTAGACCGTCCCTCCATGAAGCCGGCCTGATGACTTCCCACGAATCTGTTTGCTTGTGGCGTGAGGCGGCGGAGTAGGATTCGGGACAACACTTTGTAGGCGGCATTGAGGACAGTGATCGCTCGGTAGTTCTCACAGTCCAATTTGTCGCCCTTCTTGTAGATGGGGCATATAACCCCTTCCTTCCACTCCTCCGGTAGCTGTTCTATGTCCCAGATCCGGATTATCAACCGGTGTAGGCAATCGGCCAACCTGTCCGGGCCCATTTTGATGAGTTCAGCTGCGATGCCATCCTTCCCAGCCGACTTGTTTCTATTCAGCTGGCGAATGGCTTCCTTAACTTCACTCATCGTTGGGAGTGGCTCCTCTTCGTCGTTGGCTACGCCGGCGATATACCTTCCCCCACCGTCTTGATCTCCTGCATGTGCGCCGTTCAGGTGTTCATCGAAGTGCTGCTTCCACCTTTTGATCACCTCACGATTGTCCGTCAGGATGCCTCCGTCCTTATCCCGGCACATTTCGGCTTGCGGCACGAAGCCTTTGCGGGATGCGTTGAGTTTCTGATAGAACTTTCGTGTTTCTTGGGAACGATGCAGCTGCTCCAGCTCCTCGAGCTCCTCCTCCTCCAGGCGGCGCTTTTTCTCCTGGAAAAGTCGAACTCGCTGCCTCTTCCGCTGTCGGTGATTTTCCACATTTCGACGGGTGCCTCTTTGCACTACTGCCGCCCGCGCGGCATTCTCTTCGTCCATCACCCTCCTACACTCCTCGTCGAACCAGTCGTTCCGTCGAGATCGCTCCACATAACCGATGACGTTCTCCGCAGCACTGTTGATGGCTGTTTTGATGGTATCCCAACAGTCCTCGAGAGGGGCTTCGTCAAGCTCGCCCTCTGCCGGCAGCGCTGCTTCGACCGATTGTGCGTAGTCTGCCGCGACCTCAGGTTGCTTCAGTCGCGCGATATTTAACCGAGGCGGGCGCCGGTTTCGCGTGTTGTTCACTACGGAGAGTTTTGGGCGCATCTTCACCATCACCAGATAATGGTCCGACTCGATGTTGGCGCCCCGACAGGATCTGACGTCGATGATGTCTGAGAAGTGCCGGCTGTCTATCAAAACGTGGTCGATCTGTGATTGAGTTTGGTACGGTGATCTCCAGGTGTACTTGTGTGGGAGGCGGTGCTGAAAAAAGGTACTACGTACGGCCATTCGTTTGGAGGCGGCGAAATCAATGAGTCTGAGGCCGTTTTCGTTGGTCAGCTGGTGCGCGCTGAACCTTCCAATTGTCGGTTTAAATTCCTCCTCCTGGCCGACCTGAGCATTGAAATCCCCGATGACGATCTTGATATCATGTTTTGGGCAACGGTCGTATTCACGCTCCAGCTGCGCGTAGAATTCGTCTTTGTCGTCACCGGTACTTCCGAGGTGAGGGCTGTGCACGTTGATGATGCTGATGTTGAAGAACCGGCCCTTGATTCTCAACCGGCACATTCGTGAGTTGATCGGCCACCACCCGATCACGCGCTTTTGCATCTTTCCCATCACTATAAAAGCTGTTCCAAGCTCGTGTGTGTTGCCGCAGCTCTGGTAGATGGCACGACCATCTGGATACGTTCGTACCGTGGAGCCCTTCCAGCATACCTCCTGCAGCGCTACGATGTCGAATTTGCGGCTCTTCAATTCGTTGGAGAGCACGTGGGTACTGCCCACAAAATTTAGAGATCGGCAGTTCCATGTTCCAAGTTTCCAATCGCTAGTCCCTTTTCGTCGCGTGGGTCTTTGCCGATTTCCATCCGAAATTTGTTGTTCGTTATTCGTTGCTTATGTTTTTTAGTAGTCACAGGCTCGCAAGGCCCGCAGCTAACCCCACTATCTCGCAGGAGGACCGTCGTGATGTTGCTGTTTTGGGTCCCGAACACCACCAGGACGTTGTTGCACTCCGCACGCCGCCCCTAACATGGAGAACAGACGCGTGCGAAGCCCCCTAACTCATTCTGCATGCGACCAAAGAATCCACCGGGGTTGGGTACCCGATCTCCGCTAAGGTTGCTCGCACCCCAGCTAGTACCACGGGGAGGTAGAGAATCGGAGTTGCAGACAAGAGGTGATATGACCACTACCCGAAGGTTGGGTGTATGGGGTCTCGAGTTGCACATTGTCTACTTCACTAGCCGAAATCCTAACATGTGTAAATCGTTAAACTGTTCGGTAATTTTTTCGGTAAAAAATAAACGAACATCGGTAAATGAAGAATCGATTTACCGATGTTCGTTTATTTTTTACCGAAACAATTACCGAACTCGGTAATTTTCGTTTACTGTGTGTATTTCTGGGAGAGAAAACTACCCAAAATAACTTAAAAAGAAAATACCAGTACGTGTTGTTCATCAATACATACATATTAGGGTGACAATTGATGTATAGAAAAAAATTCATGATCGAATTTTGAAAATCGATCCTTCACATTTTGTAAATTGGTTCTAAAAACTGACCTGTGCAAAATTTTTTTGAACTTGATTTAAGGCTACATTTTTTACCCTTAAAAATCACCAAAGGAAATCGGAAACATCGAAATTTTATATTATGATGGAAAATTACTTAAAAGTCCTTCAATCATCGAATCTGGTGTTGACTGTAAAAAAAAATATTTTGTCAAATATCGACTTAAAAATCTCAAAAATTGGGATAGTGTGGACGACCAAAGAAAATTCGGAAAACCAATATTTTCATTTTAAAGCCAAAGGCTTAGAAATGTATAAAACGTCGAGATTTGGTGTTCTAAAAAAATTTTTTTTGTTCAAAAATCGACTTTCTGGGGACAGAAAAACGGTAAAGCCCCAGGATATCGATTTTTGGCCAAAAACTTTTTTTTTGAGAATTTCAAATTGATATTCAAAAAAATCTCAGTACAAGTTTTTGAATTGTGCTCCAAATAAAATTTTGGAAAAATAAAAAAAATTTACTTTTACTTAGATTTAAATATCTCTGACCCCATTATTCTAATTTGAAATCAGTTTTTTGCATATTGAAGGTAAATAAATTACAATTTCAGATTCAGTGCTCGATTTTAGATTAAAAATATTGATAGGTAAATAAAGTTATTTTTAAATCCATAAAATATTTGATTTTCAATTATTAACTTAAAATTTGTGTAGTAACGTTAATTCAAAAAGAAAATACAGCAGTTTTTCGATTTGATCACTGTTCGATTGTTTCAATACCCTCCAAATTCACACTCGATTTTATCACAGTGATTGTTTCGTTTTCAACTTGGAATATGTCATGAATAGTTTGTATGGAAGTCAATTGCCAAGCATTTTCCAGATGCACATTCGAATTCATTGTTAAGTAATAATTGCAAAAATATTTCACGATCATCAGGAATCAATTGACCATGCCAAAAAAACTCCCGTGTATAAGTTTCGACTCGATCGTTGCATAACAACGCAATTATTGCCAGAAAGTTAAGCCCCTTTCGATGGCCTCTAAAACAATCTTTGATATCTGATATCGATTGCCCTTCCCTCAAAAATCCAGTGTGCAAATTTTCAAAGAAATCCATTGCATAATAACGTCAATAATGCTAAAAACAGTGAACATTTTGAATATGGACGACCCCTTTTGCCGACTACTGCAAAACATTTGACATCTGAAATCGATTGCCCGTCCCTGAAAACTACCGTGTGCGAATTTCCATCCCAATCCGATGTCATATAACGACGATATAGCAAAAATATTGAAAGGTTTATATGGACGTCCCCCTTTGCCGGCCTATTACACTGAATTTAATATCTGAAATCGATTGCCCGTCCCTCAAAACCAATTTTCAACTGAATCCGATGCAAAACAACGACAATATCGCATTAACAATGAATAGTTAATATGGACAACTCCTTTGGCCGACCCCTGACTTTATTTTGGAGAAATGAAATCAATTGTTTGTCCCTAATCACTCCTATGTGCAAATTTTCATCCAAATCCTATGTATAAAAACGTCAATATCACTAAGATATTGAAAAGTTAACATGGACGACCCCTTTTGCCGGCCCCTTACACTGAATTTTATACCTCAAATCGATTGCACGTCACTCAAAATTATCGTGTACCATTATGCATCTGAATATGATGTACAGTACCGTTCATAATTGTATAGAAATTGGAAGCACGCGCACTGTCACTTCGACTTTGAACTTCCATAACTTTTGACTCTGATGATATTTTTTGATCAAATTTTCTGCGTTAGATAGATCAACTATCACACTATTATATCACAAAATTTAAGCTTTCTGGAGTTTGTGTGGCCTGAGATACAGTAATTCTACGAAAATCGGACTTTTTGGACCTTTCTCATTCAAACTGTAATATCTCAGAAATTACGCTACATTTTTTTTTAAATTTTGCAAAGTTATTGTTGAAATGTAAAGCTATCATGTCAGAAGTTTTTGAAAAGTTTTGTCGATGGGATCAAAAGTTACGTGAGGTATAATTTTTCAGGCATGAACCTAAAAATGCGATTTCTATAGAATTTTGGACGATTCATGAGAACATAATCGTTCCCATCCACAAATCAGTCAAAAAATGTCTGGCAAAAGCAATGATGAAATGAAAAAATGAAATAAATGATCTATTTGTGTTTTGAAATCAGGATCTCGCAATATTGTTTTGATTTTTTTGTTGAAATAGATTTACTGTTTGTTAAACATAAAATAGGAGTTTCCTATGAAAACAATCGTCCAAAATTCTATAGAAATCGCATTTTTAGGTTCATGCCTGAAAAATTGTGCCTCGCGTAACATTTGATCCCATCGACTAAACTTTTCAAAAACTTCTGACATGATAGCTTTACATTTCAACAATAACTCTGCAAAATTTGAACAAAAAATGTAGCGTAATTTCTGAGATATTACAGTTTGAATGAGAAAGGTCCAAAAAGTCCGATTTTCGTAGAATTACTGTATCTCAGGCCACACAAACTCCAGAAAGCTTAAATTTTGTGATATAATAGTGTGATAGTTGATCTATCTAACGCAGAAAATTTGATCAAAAAATATCATCAGAGTCAAAAGTTATGGAAGTTCAAAGTCGAAGTGACAGTGCGCGTGCTTCCAATTTCTATACAATTATGAACGGTACTGTATAATAACGTCAATATCGCAAAAACAGCGATCAGTTAATATGGACGACCCCTTTGGCTGACTCCTCACACAAAATTTGACACCTGATATCGATTGCTCGCCTTGCACAACACTCATATGCAAATTTTCAACACAATCCGACGAAAATTAACGTCTATATCGCGAAAACAATATTTGTCTTGTATGGACGACCCCCTTCAGAAGGGGTCATCCGAAAATCTAAAACCATTTTTCATCATTCCTGGTCCTAATGAGCATCCATACCAAATTTCAGACCTCTAGCTCTTAAGACGGCTGAGTCTATAGAAGACAAACAAACAAACATACAGAAATTGCTTTTTATATATAGATAGATTATGAATATCATTCGGATTGTTAAAAACATTTGTATTAATCGTCTTAAGTATTTCTACGTCACACTGCGTAGTTAGTTGATGTAGTGCTTTTCGTTATTTAAGCTTGATGAGCCACTCTCAAAATTAAGACCGGAAATATGTTTTGGTCATGCTTATCAAATAAAAATGTTTGTTAAAGTAAACTATCTTGAAAGTAGATTGGTGTTATGTAAACTGATAATTTATTTTATGAAGATGGAATTTTCCTTGCCATGGCTTGAACATTCGATAGTGCCTCATAATTGGTTTCCTGAATAATATTAAAAAGGAAAGATTATCAATAAAATATTACGTAGTTTCGAGAAAGCACTATTTTAACCCTTTAATGCATGGCTTTTTTTTTTAATAAGGATAGCAGTTATTTATTCAGTGAAATAATAACATTTTAATTCGAATAACAAAACTCAACAGGTTTGAAGTCGATATTTTGAGCATTTTACAAATTATGATCCATTAAAGTTGAAAAATAATTCTTGAAATTCTCAATTCATATCAATACGATTTTGCAAAATTCTTCCAAACCTTGTCAATTGGGTGCAAAAAAAGTATTTGTGATTGATTGAGATTAAAAAATTTGTTTGAATTTTAAAATCTGAAGAAATAACAGCGATTTTCCAACAACTACCTACTTAAAAAAAAAATTTTGGTTTTTGAAATTTTTCCTCATACTTTTTTTAATATCTCATAGATATATTAAAATATCGTGATAAAAATACCATGGGCTAATTGTTTTAATCTCTAAAACATTTTCTACGAATACATCACTCAAATATATCCACACGTTTTTGAATATTTAGATTTTGATTAGTGTTGTTTTAAAACAACACTTTGCATTAAAGGGTTAAGATTCTAAGTTGTGCAAATTCATGCCATTTGCGTTGAATTTTGGCATAAGATAATTAAAAAAAACTGTAACGATCTTTTCAATTAAAAAGCATTATACTCCCTCCCCCCGAAAAAAAATTGAAACTTATAACCTCCATAATATAAACTAAGTGAACTGGATCCAATGTTAATCTTTTTCCATGCTTAACTGATGAGAAAATTTTGAAAACAAAAAACTGGGAGGTATTTTGATACCATGATTCATTCTGAAATTAATGTTTGCGGTTTTCGTCTTAGTATTAAGTCAAGATTTTGACTTTTGAACCACATTTGCAATGCAATAAATTCCAATGAAATTAGAAATTTCATGTATCTATAGAATAAATAATCTCGTGAGGTGGTTATGAACTTTCAAGAGGGAGGTTATTTTATATCAACCACATGGTACATATTTGTGAAATGTGTTTCGAATAATGAAACCTCGCGTATCCATTTTTGACTAATATTAGCTAGCCTTTCGTCAGGCTGAACAACAGCAGTGCAAAATAAGTTGAATTATGCTATAATCACCGATAAAACTTGTATTTACACATTTTTAATTCATTGCAAAGCTATCCATCGCCCACCTACATTCCGCGATATAATTAAAACTGATATGTGCTCATTATAGAAACTTGCTCAATTTACTCTAAATCAGGGGTGAGCAACCCGCGGCCCGCGGGCCGCATGTGGCCCGCGAGACCCTTATGTGCGGCCCGCAAAGCTTTTTTCAAATGTTCATGCTGCCTAACCCTTTTTCTACAATGAATTGTTAGGAAAAAATATGACATGGCCAAATATGCGCTTATCTGCATTTACCCAACAATCATTCACATTGTTATCCTTTTCCTAGCTTTTAAAGCATTTATTATGTTCTGTTCAAGGCATAAATGCAATTTTGTTTATTGGCATAATGTAATATTGGAGTTTTTATTATTATTCAGGAATCAGTATACGGAAGCTACACATGATCAAAGGAATTGCGAAGTCCGTTAGTCAAGTCATTATTTTCGTTTCAAGAAAGAATAAAGTTTTATGATAAAAAATATGCTCTTTGAATTATTCTATCGAATTCGGCAAAATGAATGGTTTGGTTAGCAGTAAAATACTGGAAAAAATTATAACAAAACCTTGTGAAATTTTTTTATTATGATGATGATATTTTAATTACGAAAGTTTAAAAATAATGACTGGATGAACGTTTTTTAATTTCTTATCAACTTCAATCATCCGGCATCAAAATTACCGACAAAAATTATAAGTTTTGGATAAAAGCATAGATAGATATCTGAAATTCTGTGATTCGACCCAAAAGGTTTTTGACAATTATCTGTGATGTTTTTTTTTGAAATTTGATAGAAAATTTATAACAAACATCGATAAATTGAGTTATTTCACTTTTAAATCGCATTCCAAATTACCATAGTCATAATATTACTAAAGAAATTATATCCCAGTAACATCTAAATAAGATAAAAAAATTAAAAATCTTTATAAAAATTCTAGAATGAAGAATGTAGTTTTGTAGATATTTGTTTAAAAATATGTGAAATTGAAAATTTTTCTATGATTTCAACAACCTTGTTCAATTTCAATTTAGAAAACGGGGGTTTTAGTATTTGAAGAAAAAAAATTTAGGCTTTGAGGACAAGTTTTAATTGTGGAAAAAAAAACTCACAAAGTCAATAAGCGACTCAACGTCCAATGCTTAGAAGACGGCGATTTCTTTGAATACATATTTTTCGCACTGTTAGTTATCATTGTAGAAGGCTTCAGGAGATTTTTAAATGGAAGTGAAGACGAATAATAGTACCATCGGTTTTAACAAGAATGTTTCATAAACGAATGTTTGCCAAGAAGTACTTTAAAAAAAGAATTTAAAAACGACAAAGAATTAATGATGCACCTTCTCAATATCGGGTATTTAAAAAGTCGTGTTGAATTTCTGATGTTAAAAAGTGAATTCGATTTATCTTTCCTTTTTCAGATTTGTTTTCGTCAAAAACTTTCGGTAATAAAAATGCCACGAAGCTCTGCTTATTATTGAAAAAAAAAAGTTATTATAAGTGCGGCCCGCCGCTAACATTTCAAATTTAAATTGGCCCGTTGGTTCAAAAGGTTGCTCACCCCTGCTCTAAATTATTGTGTATTGTCCAGAACTAGGCGTTCCTATTTGCCCCAAAATTAGATTGGTCATTAAAAACCACTAAATCACCACCGCGAGCAGCAGCTATGCACTTCTTTCCAACTTCCACGGAACAGCGGCAAACAAATTGAGCAAATCCAGCACATCAACAATAACAGAAAAAAACGGTGCTAAAAGTGGCGCGGCAGGACATCAACAATAACAGAAAAAAACGGTGCTAAAAGTGGCGCGGCAGGAAGCGATTAGGCAAGTTAGTGGGTTTTTTTTTCTCTGCCAATGCCAAACAAATCTCATTCTCACGTCATGGGCGGGAAAAGCCGTACCTTAATTTACCTTTGAAACCACTCTACGTGTGATCCGAAACCATCTAGGTGATGATGAGGTTTAAAAATAGTTTACGATATGGCACAGCAGAGAAAAAAGATCGAATTTAATAGACTTTCCATTTGGAAAATTGAAATGTTTTTAGGGTGTTTCAATAAAGATTGAAATTCTCTTAAGTTGAAACTACTAAAAACCTCATAATTGAAAAAAGTTATTGAATAAAGTTATTTTTACATGTGCATCTAGCAAATTTCTCGCAAATTGCTGGCATTGTGATTCGGATGGAATTGTTTAATATGGTTCATTAACAACCCACCGCAATAAATGAATTGGAATGCAATAAAAAAAGGGTTTACCGGAAAATCGAGCAGGGAAGCGTGAACTTTAGTTCTTTTTTTTTCAAAATTCGAAACAATAGCGCAATTTTATTAATATCATTTACCGGATCAAAGCTAATGTAATCAAAATAGAAGTCAATAAATTCCCAAACAAATAATCCATTGTTCCTGAATAGCATTATTTAGTATCAGCCCTTCCGATCCATTTGTATCAATTAGATCACATGATTCCATATACAGTTATGCAACAAGAGAACTATTAACTGATGACACACTGAAGCTCGAAAGTTCATTAGTGAGCGAAATCTATCTGGTCAGAATTTCTGCATACTTTGGGCCAGACCTTCAATGGGACACAACACAAAACGAATTGTTAGCTAGTCTTCAAGGGAACTTTCCATTCGACGAAAAGCGAAAGCAAAAAAAACCTCACATTGCTGTGCATTACGTTTGATTTGTCAGCAAATTTCGACAACCAACGACGGCGGAAAATTTCGCCATGCATTGAATATAAAACATGAAAAGGCCACCGAAAAACAACAACAGAAAAAAAACGTAATCAGAATCGGCATACCAGTTTGTATTTATGTAGGTGTCGCTTTTCGTGGGAAGTTTGTTTGGAAGTGCATTCTGTTCTGGGCATTTGGGTGGTGGCGCAGATTGGGAACATTTCGGTTTGTTTGTTTGTTTTTGACATCCCACTACTGCTGCTGCCACGCTTCATGGCGCAAAATTTGTTTACAACAGGCTGTCGGAATGAACAAATGACCATTCGGAAGAGCTCAAAGAATGATTAATAATGTGGGTTAACAAATTTATATCACCATATGGTGCTGCGGATCTTTACATGATAATTAAGCATTTAAAAATATGTTGGCGGTGAGATAATAATTTAATTAGTTATTTATTACTTTTGATATCTGTATTATTACCTTAAAAAAGATTTATTTTGGAAAAAAGCAGAACAGTGGAAAATAATATGAATAATAGGTTGGCCCAAATCTAGGGTTATGATCCGGATTCAAAACATAGAGGACTGAACTCGTTCCTTGGCCTGCCGGAAGGCCTTATGCCTAATTCCAAACCATTTTACATCATTTGTTCTAGCAAAACTGCAATCGATTGCACTATAAAAATCGTTTTCTTAAACAAGACGTAATTTTACACATTGTCTCCCAAGACCATAAGATTTTCGAGCTTCATTTCCAAAAAAAAAAAAAATCTAATTTCAAATATCTCGGAAAATAAAAAAATACAAAACTATACGAAAAACAGGTGTTTCAGTTTGTGATATAGCTCAATTGACAAGTCAGTTGCCTCCTGAGCCGATGTCTGCGAGTTCGAACCAAAGAGCAACACAGTTGTACCGGATAAATAAGTTTTTCAATAACTGTCCGCCAACTGCAACGTTATATAAAGTCGCGAATGACATAAAAATGATTAAACTACTATAAGCGAAACAAAAAAAATGTGCTTCGCTCGCTCAAATGAACTAAATTTGAAATTTTGAGAAACATATGAAGCCCCCGGCGCAAATTTTGAGATGTATGAGTTGATTGTAAGCTGAATTCAGGCCACATATCATAAGCATTGCTTTGGTAGCTCAAATTTAACACACTTAACTCAAATTTAACACATTGCGGACAAATACGAGAACCTATCTCGTTTTTTTTTGCTACCTCGATTGTGATACATTCAGAAGCTTAACTCAAAGAAAGGTTATAAATTTAATCATGAAAATTTATTCTACAATATTACTTATAACACTTTCGGTAATTCAAAGATACTAAATTTGATAATTTGATTAAGTGGATTTTGAGATATAGAATGCCGAATATCGGTGTTTTAACTTCGATTTCTTGGCGGTCTTTAATTTGTTAAGAATGGCAAAATTTTATAGCACTAGGTATGAAAACGCACAAAGAAACATTTACTTTACATCTAATTCCGAATAAAAAATATTCATGCCAGTCGAAGTATATCACCTATTTATTGATTACTTAGGTATAAAAAATTAGTTTATTTATTTCGTTAACCGTAGCATAGACTAGTTTGATACATGTGCATTTGCTTGAGAATAGGTTTTTCTAAAGAGTTCAGATTTCTTCGAAATATTGTTTGAATTTTTGCCGAGACATTGTAAAGTCAATGGTTTCGCAGTGTTGGTTGTAAGAGGCCATCATACGATTTATTGGCCCGTTTTCCGCATAGTTTGTGCGATAGTGATTAATGAAAAATAAATTTCGATTTCGGAGTTGCCGAGAAGGTGCCTAAAAGTTTAATTTTGATAGAATTTCTTTTGAGTCTATACGCTGCGAAACGATATCGTTTACAAATGAAACCATTGCATATTCGCGGCGTTCTTTTAGTGTTTGAATGTCAATGAGCATTAGACTAGTTCACTTTTCGGCTTTTTTCGCTGATCACAACGCCACTTACAGGGTTTGATCCTCATTCATTTTCAAGAACTCTGGCTGAATTTGAGCTCATTATAAAATGATATAAAATGATAATTTTATAATGCTTGGTGATTGGTATGACAAGCATTCGTATGGACCTGTTTTAGATAATTGACTAAATCAAACCGAAAAAATTTCAAAATTCATATACTACCAACTTTTACAGAAAATTTACTTACAAGTTAAGAGCTTAAAATCAGTAGTAAATAGAAAAAAAATATTTTCGATATAAACTTTTCATAAAAAGATAGCCTTATTTATAACCTTTAATTTGATGTATAACACTTAATTATCGCAACAGTACAAGCAAAGATATTCAAACATTCACATCACATTCTTTGAATCATAATGTTGTCTCCATTCAAGTTTTAGCATCATGCAACCTGCAAAACGTGGCATCAAGAGGACTTGCTTACAACTTGATCAAAGCGCGCGCTTTTTTTAACTCCTGGCCCCGTCATGGGGTACTTGATTGAATAAAATATTTTTTCTTGTGCACAAGTTGGTGTGGAGCAAACTTGAATGAAAAATATTTTATCAAATCAAATTTTTGCATAGATAATTGAATAACTTTGCTAGCACTCTTGCGATCATTAAGTGTTATACATCAAATTAAAGGTTATAAATAAGGCTATCTTTTTATGAAAAGTTTATATCGAAAATATTTTTTTTCTATTTACTACTGATTTTAAGCTCTCAACTTGTAAGTAAATTTTCTGTAAAAGTTGGTAGTTTATGAATTTTGAAATTTTTTTGGTTTGATTTAGTCAATTATCTAAAACAGGTCCATACGAATGCTTGTCATACCAATCACCAAGCACTATAAAATTGTCATTTTATATTAACAACAGCTTGCTAGAACACATCTACGAAAATTTTCCAGAAAAATGGACTTTTTTCAATAAAACTCCTAGCGCACGCTGGAAACTTACTCAAATGAGCTCAAATTTGGCCAGAGTACTTGAAAATGAATGAGGATCAAACCCTGTAAGTGGCGTTGTGATCAGCGAAAAAAGCCGAAAAGTGAACTAGTCTAATGAGCATGCAGCGTGCTGTATATGATGAAGGGGGAAATGATGTCCCACCTAATTTTCGAAGGGCATATAGTAGAAATTGCTTTTGTACTGATTCTATTCTTTCTTCGTGTGAAATTGAATATGGGGACCAAACAACGCTGCAATATTCCAGTAAAGACCTTACATAGGTAATATATAGTGTTTTTATTGTGTATGGGTCTTGAAAATTAAAGCAAAACCGCTTAATAAAGCCCAGCATGTTATTTGCCCTATGGTTGATAGTATTGTAATGGTCTGTGAAAGTAAGTTTAGAGTCTAAGATAACTCCTAAATCCCTGACTCGTTCAATTTTTTTCTACATTCTGATCTCCTAATGTAATTGTGATGTTTGGTGTTGTCCTTTTTCTGCTAAATGAAATTAAACTGCATTTTTTTAACATTGAGCTTCAGAAGGTTTGTTATTGCACCACAGGTAGAAAATGTGAATTTCATTCTGGATGTCTTCTTCATTTCTTATTTCCAAATAGAGCTTCATTTTGATATTTTTGAGAATAAAGAAAATGTCGTTTACATAAAGTATGAAAAGTAGGGGTCCTAAATGGAATCCTTGCGGAACTCCTAAAGTGACTTAAATAGGGAGCGATTTTTTTCCATTGAAATTTATTATTTGTTGACGATTCGTTAGGTTCCAAATTTTTGTAATTTGAAAAGAAGCGTCTATATTTTTTAACTCCTTGCAGAATATCCTGCACATGAACTTGATTAATGCTAATGTCCCTTGAGAATTCTGGAAAAAATGAAAAATAATCGCGATCACGATCTTCTTCATTAATGTCGTATAAATTTCTTGAAAGAAATTTGCAAAAAGATAGCAAATTTGCTCCAAGTTATCACCGCCATGTTCGTCAAGGTGCATTTTTGACGGAACATTCCCAATTTTCAACTTTGTTTCCACGTAGTTGAAAAAAATCTTTGGACAAGTCTTATTAGTATTGTGCTTTTTGTAAAATATATGTGCTTTTTGTTTCCGATTCTTTAAGTTTATGATTTACCAGTTGAACCAAACCAGGACCTTAGAATTTCGGTGACGTCTTCTATTCTTCAAAAGTGTGTCTTGTGAGATAATTCCAAATAAAATTTTGTAAAATACGTCAGCAGCAGTTTCGACATTTCCTTCATTCCTAAAAATTTCTTGCCCATTGACACTGTTTAATCTATTCTTAATGTTTTCATCAGTGATTGAAATCCTCAACCATTTTCTCATCAGAGGCATTCAAAATACACACTTTGAGGCCTCGTATAGTAATACAGAAGACGATACATATACATTCATTCAAACCTCCCCCCATGAGGAGGATCTGCTCCGAGAGACACTATCCGTTCGCTGCTCAGAACGAACTCTCTCAACGTTCGGTCGCTACATGATGCATGAAGAAGACGAGGCACACATACTCATTTACGTTATTGAATTTGATGGACTCAAGCCGATAGCTGTGGTTGAAGAGAACATCTTCAACCTCTCCGCAAAGGTTGAGGCAACAACGACACAACCGAACTTATTGCATTGCATAGGCCCGCAACGTATGGAGCAAGGAGAGGGGAGGAAAAGAAACGAAAAACTAGCTGCCTGCGTGCGGTTGCTGTGCAATAATAGCAATAGCAGAAAAACCTCGGGTATTCGATCCAGGCACAAACGAGGAGACTCGGGTTTGCTCTGCCTTTTGGATTCGGTTCCCTCAAGAATATAACAGGAGATGAGTGAGAGCCATTCGTTTGGTTTTTTGGATTCGCTGCCTCGAATGTATATTGCTTCTTGAAGGCGGGCCATGTGAGAGCGTATGCATCATCGGTTTTGTCGTTTTCGCTGCCTCAAAGCAACCTTTGCTTCCGAGTAAAGCGTTGAGCGAGAGATGGTTGATCAATTCATGCTCAGCAAAATTCAATCACTGGTTTTCATAATTTGCAGATTGGTATTCAAAGACTTCTTCATATTCGCAGTCGTTGGGTCTTTGATGTTCATGTATAAATATGGAATATTCAATCGCCGTATGAAAGCCTCGCTTCAATTACGCAAAAATCCTCATAAATGTTTGTTAGTAAAAGGTCCAAATAGCAATTTTGCAGGTTTTTTATGTGATTAATTTGATTCAATCCAAATTAGCAATTTTGTCAAAAATGAACTGCAAAGTTTCATTGTCCCCAACGACTGGGAGCAGTATGCTTTCATTTTCAGAGTCCTCGATGAAGTCAGCGTGGCGTTGATTGAAATCCCCATAGATATGAATTTTGACCTCAGCAGATAGATGGGATATAACCTCTTCTTCTGCAGTGATGAGGAACTTTTCATAAGTGTTTTTATGAGCATGGTCTGGTGAAAAATACACTGAGGCAAACACGTGTGTTTCACCTGCTATGTGTGCCTTCACCCAAACCTGCTCAAATTCATTGAATTTTTGGGTTTAAAATTAAAGCTATTAGAAATGGCTATAAGAACTCCGCCCCCTGACTTCTTCTGAGACATTTGAAAATTTCTGTCGTCTCTGAATACGTTGGCTGGGCTTTTCATGAGATTAAAATTTTGACAATAAATCAAAATTTCAGTCGCACTCTGTCTTTCGGAAGAAGTTTTTGAATGTGCGTCTTCTTCAAAAGTGTTTGTATCTAATTCTACTTCTGTAGAAGGCGTCCTTACTTGCGAAAATTTGAAGCGAGAGTATGGGGGTTCCTAGATTGCAAAAAATGGTGGTAGGAGTGCACTAGAAGAAGCTTCTTTCTTATTTTTCAATTTTTAACTAATCTTGCGAACCCTTGAATGAAGAGTGTGACTTGTGGATGACAAAAATCGTTAGGAGTATGATAGTACGGGCCAATAGCAATAGTAGTACCAACTAGAACAGATGATGTCTGCCTACTTCTCGGGTGGAAAGTTTGTCAATGTCGAAAATTGATGTGGGAAGTGTGCTATCAAGTATCAGAAAAGGGGTAGGTATGCCTAATACTGGCACGTTATCCAAACAAGCGGGAAAATTATCTTTTTTCACAGATTTCATCATATACCTAAGCCGGAAAACCTTGAAAAGGATAAAAAATTCTATATATTTAATATGACATAAAGCATATCCATGTAGTAATTTTGAAGCATTGAAGCTCATTTCCACATTGGGTAAAGAATCACAAAATGTTATTTTAGTTTGAATTCGATACACTTATTACGTGATAGGCGATAATACATAGGGGTCATTCCATACCAAGTGACCATGAAAATGTATCGACCTTCTCCCATTTGTCCCGAAATCAGTCTGGTGACTTGACCAAATTTTGTGTACAAAATTGCAAAACCCAATATTTTTGTATTTTAAAACTTAAAATGCGATCACCTCAAAATGCCCAAACTTTGTTGATTTTTAGTGACTTTTTTCGCGTTTGGATCTATGTATCTGGTCACCATATCCCTGTTAGCACCTCCAGAATCATATAAACAGTATATAAAGGGTTGTCAGTCTATTATGATGGCCAGAAAGAGGGTTTTAACTATGAAAATGATCGGTTTAGAAAGTTGTCAAAGCAAAATTGTAAGTGGTCTAAACTGTTTACTTTTTTTTTTCTTAAGCTGAATTTCAGATAATTGAAATAAACATAGATTGTAATGAAAAGAATTAATTTTTTTTTCCAAATTCAACCCAAATTCATGACTTTTAGTATAACTTTCAAAATCTGTATAAAAACAATACCAATATTAGCTAAATATGTTTGTGATTTTGAATTACTGTGCTGTACATTTCTTTTTTTTTTTCTTTATTTTAAGACACTTTTTTCAGTGGAAGGTAAACATAGGTACAACAGTATTTCTGAATCATAGCTTAACCATACAGAAAATGACCAAAATCAATGTTAGAAGCATACTTGGCATCGCTCCTCAGATTAGCACGTTCAGAGTAAGAGCGTGTATTTTCTCCGCTGTGCCCTTCCCAGACGGAGAAACTTTAAAAAATGCTCAGTTAGCTCCAGAGTGACCAAGCGTCCACTCAAGTGTGGGCAAGAGAAGCAAGCAAACTGATGAAGTGCGTTCTCGGTGCAGATAAACTCGTTCGCAATCGGGCGAAAGAGAAGCTCCACAGAAAACTCAGTTTGTCTTCATCGGTTGCGTCTGGATCGATGTTTCGAAGTGCGTCAGAATTTACAATGCAGAACATAAATCTAGCGGAACTAAATTAATAACGCCAAAGATAGTTAAGATAGACTGCTGGTGTCTTCGACAACATTGCTCTGTATAACAATGCGCATAATTTTGATATGAAATATAAAGTCGAAAGGTCTACCAATAGCGAGATAAAATGATAACTTTCATGTTTAGCATTTTAGAGCTTAAGTTTATTCTACAAAGTTATTTATCTCAATAAAATACACAACTTTGCTAAACATGTCAAAGTTCTACAAGTTGAACCCAAGGAGATACGGTAAAATTTAAAAAAAACCCCTCTCGACTTTAAATTTTACATCAAAATATGCGAATTAACAACTTTACCCAAAACACCTATCTTTTCATTCCTGAGCGATATTAATTTAGTTCCTCTAGATTGATGTTCTGCACCAGCACCAATGATTAGCTACGAAAGCTTTCTTCGGCTGAATAATATCAAAAACGTAGCGATGAAGGTAGATAAATCCTGAATTTTACGATTTGTGAAGGTATTGCAGTTTTATTTCTAAAAGTTGTCCCAGATCATGCTTCCGAAAATCAATCATTTTCACTGAGCCATGCTTGACTACATTCAGAGCCAAAAAATCAAAGCAGTCAAATTTTCCTTCTTCAACCAAATCATACAAACAATCATGCATGACAACGACGCTTCTGTATTTGAAACACTTTTGCGATACATGATGAGGTAAAAAAGGACGCAGACTATCAGCAACGAAAATATTCAATGGGTACTTTTACCACGTGCGTATCACAGCACTCGGGGGCAGTGGTCGGAAAATCGCTCAAGAAAAGCAATCAGGAATGGTTTCTAGCTAGAATGATGCTACCTCCGAGTGCTGTGATACGCACGTGGTAAAAGTACCCATTGAATATATGTCGAAAATCAACACTAACTTGATACAAGAAGATATACCATGCCCCACCGGAGGCTACCGTTGCTATTCGTCACGTGGCTAATCGACGGTGATCGACATACTTGGTGATACATTTTGAACGTCGCTCCCTCAATCATTCCCGACCGTCTATCCTCGCATCATTGTTGATAATGCTCGTTATTGATAGACTATCATTAATGTTTCAAAAGGAAAAATCTGAATAAATAACAGGACCACATGTTCAAAAAAGCTTTAACACATGCTGGACAGTTCATTGCGGTTACCTAGTCATGATTTTGTCCTTCTAGGCAAAACGAAAAATAAAAAATCATCTGATAGCCTACATAGATCGCTCAGAACTGATACATATCAGTTATGATCCTAAAGGTTGAAAGTCGTTAGGGGAAGGAAATCAGCATCGAGACGTTCGTTGCTGATAGTCTGCGTCCTTTTTTACCTCATCATGTATCGCAAAAGTGTTTCAAATACAGAAGCGTCGTTGTCATGCATGATTGTTTGTATGATTTGGTTGAAGAAGGAAAATTTGACTGCTTTGATTTTTTGGCTCTGAATGTAGTCAAGCATGGCCCAGTGAAAATGATTGATTTTCGAAAGCATGCTCGGGGGTAGCATCCTTCTAGCTAGAAACCATTCCTGATTGCTTTTCTTGAGCGATTTTCCGACCACTGTCCCAGATCCCTGCGTAATTTTCACGGTTTGTTTAAAAGACAAAATTTTTTGTATAATTTAAAAAAAAAGTTACTTTGCGAAGCGCTGCTTTTGTAAATTAATGCTACCCACGTACGAAATTAAAAGTGCACAAACTTAAGTATACAGATTCATCCGGGCTAGCCCGGTGTTTTTTTTTTTTTTAATTCTATATACAGATACATTAAAGACTTACATTTCTATATTAACCTATGTTTGATCTTAATAACTATTTCACTTTTTTGACTTGTTGTTCACTTTTTATTTTCCTTTTAAATCATATTAACATAGTTTTGAAAATGATTCTGGAATAAGTATTTATTATTCCACCTTGCTGTACTTACTCTTTCTTTTATACCTCTAATATTTACAGCTTCCCTGTCTTCTAATATATATGAAATACATTCTAAAGTGTTTCAATGCAATTTTCGAAAAAAGTTTGGTCCAGCCCTGATGCCCGGGTATTATGAAAAAACTACTTGGATTTTGCCCAGTTTAATCCACATTATTTAGAAAATTGATCAAGAAAATCGAATTCAGTTTAAAATTGTTTGTCGAATATCGGATTAGTAAAAGTTTGTTTCATCAAAAATCAAACCAAAACTTTCCTTGGAATGCTTTAAACATGAATTTAACACTGCTGATGTGTTGCGACAAAAAATGTAAGTCGTTTTTCTTCACTAAATAAATGTCTGGAATTTTCTCAGATTTGGCTGGATATTGTTCGGTTTTTGGCATGGAAAATTTTAGATTATTTACCCGGTTTTCACGATGTTTTTCAAATAATTTGCAAGGAAGTGTCCGACTCGGCTAAATACAAAAATAGTTCATACATAAACCTAAATTGGAGACCTCTTCGACTGATACACTGTTCCGCACTGCATAACGACTTTTTTTAAGAAAACATTCCTGCATTGAAATCTTTCTGGCTCGATACACTGAGCTACACAGCAGCATCGCTAGAGCTCAATTTTCTAGCCAGCTCTTTCTATTTTCTTTAGAGCGAGCGACGTCCACTAGGGATGAATCATCCTACAGGATGAAAATCCCAGAAAAAAGAAAAAAAAAAAGAGCGACGTCCACCCGACCGTCGAAGCAACCGCAATCGGGCTCACTCGGCAAAAAGATTTGTGAACGTTGATCGGCAGATCAGTGCACTCGGAATCCGAAGTGATAAAAGTGTAATTCGTTCTCTGCTCTGTTCTGTTTGCGAGGTGTTGGACAAGCATGGTTAGAAGTATGATAATACAGGCCACTATCATAAGTACCAAGTAGAACAGATGATGTCTGCCTAAATTTTGAGTGTTGTCGATGTCTAAAATTGTCTAAAATTGATGAGGGAATTGTGCTTACAACATTAGCTGCCAGGGTTAGGACCGGTAAACAAAAGTGATTTGTCAACATATATTGCAATTGTATGAAAGGGTGTGACTTGCATATAACAAAAATAAATATTAGAAAGGCACTGGAACCCACTTCTAGTGAACGTTCAAATAATAAGTTTGGCAAATAAACGACATTTTGCAGGTTGAAACTAGTTTCAAATGAAATTACTAAACTATATTTATTGATACCAGGCCCGTGCGAAGGACCCGTCCATGGGGGGGGTTTTCAAAATTCAAATTCAGCCAAAACTTACAACAATACCAAAAATATACAATAAATAATCATATTGATTTCATAAAAAAATTCATACTTATGAATCATAAGTTATGATAATCACACAAACTGAAAAAATTTGAAGTTCAAAATAAAAACTTTTTCTATAATTGCGTTCAAAAAAATGAAATCGAGAAGCAGCGCACTCGCTTCTCGCTTCCCACTTTGACCAGCACCCATTTCTGTCTGGGTTGATATTTTTTCATGAAATTTTCTCAAAAGCTAGTTCAACTACCTAACTAACATTCCACAAAATTTGAAGACTGTACTATGAATGAAAAAACAGGCAATTTCATTCTTTTTTTGGACGGATGTTTGTAAGGAAAATATCGTAATCAAATGGTTTTGAGATTTTTTTTCATAAATATAAAAATTTGCACCAAAAATGTTGGTTATTGATAAAAATTTCATTTCTGATTTTTGAATTAAACTACCAAATAAAAGTTTGAAAAATAATCGATAAGAAATTGAAAGAATAAAAATAATGAATTACAAGTTTTGTTGTAAATATTAAAGGACAAAGTTTATACACATTTAGTTAAAATTGGGCATTAAAATTTGACTTTTAAATTACTACTTCAAATAATTCTGGAACTTTCTAAAAGTAAATTAAAAATCCTTATCGATTTAAAGCTATATAATGAAAATAAAATAAACAAAATTTATCTATATATATAAAACAGGGAGAGAGACAGACCATACAGAAATGTGCGAACACGCAAAACTTTTCACTGGATAATCCGATTTGCATGCGATTTTTTTTGTTGTGTTCGTCTTCACGCGAAGAATAACACAACGGAGAGATAATTTCGAAAATGTTTTTGTGGAATTTGAAAATTAATTTTAAGTTTTTAATCGTATCAAATAAAGTCATGGCACCCAATTTCCATTTTTTTCTCATTCGAATCACCCAGAGTAGGAAGGCGCCAAAAGCAATCAAGGCTTACTGATGTGCGTCCATCTCTCTATAGGAAGTTTTGGCACCCATTTTCGTTGCAAGTGTACTTTTCACGTGGAACCAGTAAAATGGATACTTGGATGTGGTTTTCCCTATGGAGTTCCGCAACTACGAAGCATAGCAAAGCCTATACGAAGAATATTGACAAAATTTGTAATATTTTGCATCAGAATCAAGGCAATTCAAAGATTTTTTTTAGATGTTTGTTCGTTCACCGTTAATTTTTTTGAAATGTCATATTCTTTTAACAACTCAAGCAATATGGCTGTAAAATTTCCAATAGATTCAAAACAACTTAATGAGATTGAATTGAAACATTTCATTATCAAATCATTTTTTATGAGTTTTGGTAACACCAATAAAAAGTCATATAACTGGTAAAAGATCACCTTAATTTATTTTTTGTTGATTTTATCCAGTTAGTTTGAGAATTGAAGGTTATTAATTTTGTGATTCCAAGTAAATTGAATCATTATCATAAAAACGGATTGGAGGATCAGGAAACATGGGAAAATCCACACTACCTTTAATGCTCAGTGGTTAATCGGAACTTTTGAAAATTTTAGCTATATAGGACTTTATCTTGATATAAGATCCAACTCTTAGTTTCAAAAGTCAGAAAAAGGATCGTAATCAATAATATCATCAAGTACTAAAAACTTGAAAGAATATAAAAATTAAATTTTATGTAAAAAGCATGACACCAAAAATTTCGAACATTCAATTATGTATAGAGAAAAATCTGAACCAATACTCAAAAATATAAAAAAAGTTTCGTATCAGATATAAGTCTAAAATAACAATCTGTCAAGCATAAGTTAATTAAAGAATATAAACACTTAAATTCAACAAAAAAAAATAAAATGAGGATCAACGAAAATCCAGCTTTTAAATAAACGATATAACTGAAAATCCAGATTCATAAAGCAAAATTTAGAATATTGACTCAAATTAAAAATTAAAATTCAGAATTCAATTTAACTGTCTGGATTACAGTTTCTTATCTTACGATCATAAACTATAAATTTAAGTAATTTGTGAATATTTTGAATTTTTATTCCAAATACTCATAAAAGATTTGCTTTCATTCAGGGTTTGCCTGTTAAGAGAAAAATAATCTAAATACAAGAAAGTTTTTTCTAAGTTCTTTAATTCTTAGTGCAATTTGCCAATCTCTAACTAAAAATTGAAAAAAAGATAATGATGACACAAATTTCGAAGACATTTTCAAACATTATATTGATTAGAAAAGTATTGCTGTAAAATGAAATGAATAGTAACTTTTTCTGAATTGTTAAATATTTGTCAAACTCAGCTCTGTAAATTCACAGTAAGATTCAATTAGTGTATTCAGTGCAAAGTCCGAAAAAAAGACATTTGCAATAATAAAAAAAGTTAAAAATTATTTTATAATCATTATTCTCTAAATGTTCTGGTTTTGTCCAATCCATTTTTTAATTTTTCTATTCTGACGACCATGTTTAAAGAAAACTGTAATGTATTTAAATAAATACTGAGGTTAACACAAATCGAAAATACAACTCTATTTATGACGACTCCAGCAAAAAAGATCCATTTTCTATTTAAATCAATCGTCAACATTTTTAAAATACTTTATCAGATAGGAGTTTTTGAATAGGAATGATGACTAAACTAAATTGAAACTTGATAGATTAAGCGTTCTTTAAGCTATACAAAAGTTAGCGAACTTTATTAGAGCAAACCGTATGAGCGTTTTTGTGTCACAAACTGCTGGTTTTGAATATAAATTTATGTATGATACTTTCCATTCCATTAGCAGTTTTTTGAATGAACTTAAAATACTGATTTCGAATAACGAACCATAATTCTGGATTTTTTTTTTTGATACAAAGGTATCCACTAGCTTTTATACACTTAAAAGGAAGGCTGACTAAGGAACAGTGCTAAAATATAAAAAAAATACTCAAAAATTACAGGCTTAACAAAGTTTGCCGGGTCAGCTAGTAAATTTATAAATTTCAATCGAAGGTTTTAGAATTTAAGATTTCAAGCTCTGAATATTTTGTCGGTTTCAATTGGAATATTGGGTCCTGGAAAGGATAGAACTTGGAAACTATATTTTTCGTATTAAAAAAGTTTCAAAGGCTTCTAAGCAAATTATGTTTCTCGAACACAAAAATTCAGAATTAAAAAAAAACATACTTTTAAAAAATATTTCATAAAATTTCAATAGTTTAAGTTTAAAATTCGGTAAGTTTATTTGAAAATTTAAACAAAATATGAAGAAGAAAATGATAAGTTTTTTTAACATTTTAGAAGTTTTCTTTTCAATAAATTCGTCTAACCAATCTTATTAATAGAATTTAATTGTTGACTCAAAGGAACAGCATTTTAGTGCTTGTGATTGAATGATTTATTTGGTAGATTTAAGCGCGCTCGTTTTTTAAAATGTATCAGTTTTAGGTGAAATCAATCATTGATAACTGATGAAATACCAAATCTACGTTAAAGATAAATCTGATTTTGAGTGTATTTTTTATTTATTTAGGGAATTAAGGAATAAAACTTTGAAGACGATGAAGAATGATCTAAAAATTCACACAATTCTACAGTTATGAAAAAAAAAATGGAAATAAAACATTGCAAGTATTTTTTATATTACTAAATAAAGTTTAGTGGAACAAAATTGAATTAATTTAACAAAATTTGTTCAAACCTGCCAAACGATTGATTTTTTTGCTTTAAAAATATCTAAAATTCAATTTGGTTTTAAATTTCATTCATGGCTTTTGAATTCGATGTTGTGATTTGAAAGATCAAGAAACACAAAACAAAGTTTAGAATGAAATTAATTTCTTGAAGAATATTTCATATCAGGGCGATGTTTTGTAAATCAAAAATTTTAGTAATAAAGTAGAGGATAAAAGGTTTTAGATTTTGTTTTGCTTATTCTGATGACCATTATGGGTGATACATGGCTTCCAACTTATAAATGTATAAAATTAGTATTCGATGAATAAATTTTGATGTTAAAATGGTTGAATTTATTTTTTTACACTTCCTGATAAAACCCATTCTAAAGACGAGATAGTATTTTTGAATGTCAAGTTTAGAGTCTCAATACAAAATGTTGTTTGAATTGCGAATAGAAAAACAAATAATTAAAAATAAGTTAAGATTAATTTCCGCCGGAGGCGAGAAAAAATTCTGACTTTCTTGTTAACACTTATTTTACACCTTTTAAAATCAAGTTATTTCCCTTTACTACGTTGACAATTTTACTTGGAAAAAATCTCCATGGGGGGGGGGGGGGGGTGGGTTAAACCCCTTAAACCCCCCCTCGTTCGCACGGCCTTGATTGATACTAATATTAGTAGTAAAGCAAGAAACTGATACCTGGCATTTTCAAAAATTCTTTTTTTTCATCTGCAGTAAGTCAAGTCAATCAATACATATATCAAATGAGCGGTTAGTTTTTTTTGGAATTAAATTTTTTAATTCCAACTTCAAAAATTTTATTAACTCACCACTTTGTAGAGTTTAATTCTTTGTAATGAATGTAAATCGCTTACCTGAAAAGAAAAAAAAAATAAATCAAGGTTTATGGTCAAGCATAAATATGTGGTTGATGATTTGTACATCTCTTATTTATAGTGTTTTTTTAAAAACCTCTTGGTTAAATAGATTACCCGATAAGATAATCGAAACATATTTTGGTTTCAATCAGTGAACCGTATTTAAGTTTGAAATTCAAATTTATCCATAAATATTAACAATACCAAAAATACACAATAAATAAGGAAATGGAACAACACCATTTTTCTTACTTATGATTATCACAGAAACAGAAATCATCGACATATATTAAAATTCTTGCAGTTATCAAAATATTCATTTTTGAAGTTCAAAATAATAATTTTGTGTATTGTCACAAAACACACAAAGTACAGATTGGTAAATGGGTAACCTCGTGAATAATCAATAACGAAATGATAAAATAAAAATAAAAAAAATGAATTCCAAGTTTTCTTGTAAATATTGAAAGCACAATGATAATACAAAGAAAGTTAACATTGCACATTGACATTAAATTTTTAAGTTGCTGCTTCGAATAATTTTTCGAACTTTATAAAGATTCTGAAAAATCATGATCGATTAAAACATGATTTCATATGATGAAATTTGTGAATCGTTTATAAATTTTTAAACTTTCAACTGAAATATTAGGTCCAATTTTCTGAAAAACTTGTATTTAAAAGTCCGGATTTTCTAGGTTGTAGGAAAAGATTAACGGATACGTGCGAAAAAATCTAGAATGAGCGTTGTTATATGTGCGAATTAACCCAATAAAATAATTCACTGAAAACTTGCTCTAATTTAAGAAATTTTGAATTTTTCAAAAATATGTAGCAGAAGCCTTGAAGCTGTAAGCAAATGAAAATGAAAAGTATTCATTTTCCATGTTTCATTTTATTCTTAACTATTCAACGTCACTTTACACTGCTTTTATACAATCAAAACAATGATTTGATATGCAAATAGTACATAACAATGTTAGGAAACAAAAGCAAGAGTTAATTTCAAGGAAACAAAGGCAAGAACAAAAGATAGACGACGAGGACCAGGTTAAGGTGCACACAATCGAAACACTTGCAAACTTCAAAGCATCCTGCTCAATAGTAAAATTTTAAATTGTATATGAATAGTCAAAAGTGCAGAATAAAGGAACCACATCAAAAGAGCAGAGAGAAACGAGCTCAACATCGCCATGGTTATGGTACAAAAACACGAACGAAATATTTGCAGCAGTACTTTTGCTTTCCGACATCTTTGCTGACCTAGTTGCACAATTAGACGAAAGAAGAGAATGGGCTCAGGCTTCCCGAAACGAGAAGAACTTGGCAAAAAGTTTGCCCGGTGCAAGAAAGTCGCTTCAGTTGCAGAGATAAATTCACCAGTTTTTTTTTTTTCGTTATGCAGGACCGAGAAACGAAAAAGGAAAAACTTGTCTACAAGAAATGGGATCTAAGGCCAGTTGGTTCAGGGAAAAAGTTTTTCAAATATTTTGCGGACAGAAACTTCAAGCCAGTATGAATGTCAAAGCACTTCATCGTAGCTTGGTTCATTGAAGGAAGTTTTTTTTTGGAAAAAAACATATACACTTCACAGGTTTGTTACAAATTGTTAATGTATGCGGTAATAGTCGAGAAGGTTTATCATACAAGCTCATTATCAGTTCCGGAATTTATATTACGCCACATCTACGTTGTTATACGTTGTTATACGTTAAGTTTAACATGTTATACCACCATATATGATGTTTTTGAAGTCGTGTATACTTTCAGGGGGATGTACTACTAGTTCATTTGTAATTAAAACAAAAAAACAACACCGAAACAATACTTTTGATTCGAGGTATTTTTCCATCAACAAAGGTTGTTCCATTATAGTTTCGAATTTTTCCAAGACCACCATTTCAATTGCCAATTCTGCCCTGCAGCTAGAACTATCAAACCCGATTCGATTGGGTTTTAAAACAAAATCCATTTGTTAGCACCAGAAGCAATCGAAAAGTTTTTAATTAATAGCTCTCTCTCTAGCATTTTTTTTTCTTCGATTTTGCCTAGTTTCCGAAGCTCCTCTACAGCAGGGTGCTCATTTTTCGGAAAACTCTCATCCGTTGGGTCCACCAGTTAAAGTTTTCATCCCACTTTCATCGAAACAGCGCCTCAGATGCACCGGGTAAAATGAACTCTGGTGGAAACAATGGCCATATCTTTCTCTCTTGATCCTTCTGACTCTCTGCCGATGCAACCGACAACGAGACGTCCAATGGGAAAAGGAAAATTGGAACTTTGTTGAAGCCGGGCGAATTCGAAGAATCGAAAGAGGATTATGCTTCGCCCGTTAAGGAACGAGGTGCAAATCCTTGCTTTCAGCTCCCGAAATAATGATCCCCGCAGCTTGACTATGAAAAATGTTAATGAATTTATGGATATCTTTTTCAACCTCTTTGAATAAATAACTTTGGTAAGAAGGATAACTAAAAATAAAGTTTTAATTAATCAAACTATACAACCGTAGAAGATTCTGAACACAGGAATCAGGTTTACTTAGTTACATATTACATATAATTATACTTGGATTTTACAAATGGAAGTTCATTTATTTTATTTTTTTGAGATAGGTAGGGGAGAATGAGGATACTTGATCCCTGGGGATACTTGATTCCTTAGCTATATATCTTAAAACTACATTGATTTACAAGTATCAAATGTTCTAGAAAAATGTACAAAATAGAGCAAAACAACTATGCTATAAGCTTAAAAAATTATAACCGACAAATTTTTTGAGTTATAGAACTTTGTTTGAAAAATTTCACAAAATGTGACTTGAAGATCTTTTTTTATCACTTTACAATGTTTCTGACATGAGAAACTCAAAACAAAAATATTCCAATACATAAATCAACAGAGTGTAACATGAACTTCATGAAACCATATTTTCAAAAAAATGGTAAACTCTCAACATGTTTCAGATAAAGTTTTCTAAAATGTTCATTATGGGTTCAATTGATCCCTAGAGTTCAAAAAGGTTTTTTTTTTTCTAATAAATAGATCGTGATCATTGCTGATTACAAGAATAAGATTCTTTATCCAATAACTGATATTCATACAATACTTGTCTCTGGCAAAAAGGGCTAAGAAAGTTCATTTTCTATTAAATAAGGAAAATAGCGCATTAAAGTATGCAATGATACTAGGGTTGAGACATAGTTTTGGAATTTTCTTCTTCTGACATTTATAAATTGTGAGTAGCATGGGTGCTGCACTGACTAAACATCTTACACATTAGTGTGTGAAATTTAATATGACCTATTTTTTCTATAACATTTTTGTTCAAACTATTTAAAAAGGATTCTTTATACAAATCTTAATCTTCATTTTAAAGATTTAGTGATGTAAATATTTATGTAAAAGAACTTAAAAATGTATAATCAAATAGTATTAAGGAATAATATTTTATATTAAAAATATTATTCCTTAATACTATTTTTTTTTTTATTTTACGTCTCTAATAAAATAAAAAAAAAAATAGTATTAAGGAATAATATTTTTAATATAAAATATTATTCCTTAATACTATTTGATTATACATTTTTAAGTTCTTTTACATAAATATTTACATCACTAAATCTTTAAAATGAAGATTAAGATTTGTATAAAGAATCCTTTTTTAGTAACAAAATAGGAAACTTACCTTCATCCACGGTTGAAATTTTAAAATTTGCATCAAAATCTGGTGATCTTAGCTTTTGAAGTTCTCCCGTACGTATCGGGACGGGCAAATCTGGGCTATTTTATTTCGGCAAAATACGGGCATTCTATTTCCAAATTTTTAAACCAAGGTAACATCCGGGAAAATTTGACAAAAATCCAGGAACTACTCAATAAAAACAAAACATTTGAATCATTATTTTTTGATCGACCCTAACCAGATTTTAAATCGTATTTCAGGCTCCCAAAAAAAATCTTTAATGTTTATTTGAATAAATCTAGCTTGAAAAATTTCATTTTCTGGCAAAAAAAAAATTAAAATTATAATGATGCAATAGAGTATTTCCTGAGAAAGATAGTGGTAGGGTAGCTTTTTGTTTTCGTTTTGAAAAATGTAAACACCTACTGGTCGCCATTTTGAACTTGGGAGATCAGCACTGTTCGATTATTTCTTCAAAAAAAATTATTTTTTCAAATTAACATTACATAACATCAACATTACCTTCAATTATTTCATGTCTGCAATTATTTGATTTTAGGTAGTTTAAAAAAATAAATTTTTGCATAACTATTACTATTGCACCGCCAATTTGTTTTCGTTACTATCCGGCCATTGAACATGCGTAGTGTTGTTATTTTTTCCCTACCACCAGGTGCCGAAAATTGTAAACATGAGAAATCAGCTGTTCGTTTGACAAGTGGGGAAAGCCTTATTTGAATTTTTTATTTGATTTTCCAAAAAAAAAAATGTGAATAAATACGGACAAAACCAGGTTTTATTTTCAATTGAACGTGGGCAACCGGGCCGGGCCGAACATTTCCCAATTTTTTTCTATTAATTATCCGGGCAAGTTCGGGTGAAACCGGGTTATCTGACCAGCTTTATTTTACTTATATGATTGGAACTTGCAACAAATTATTTCAATTTCGAAAAAAAAATAATAAAAATAAATCGAATTTTTGAAAGTTATAGTAAAAGAGAACTCGATCCTAGTTAAAGATTTTAGTTTGAAATTTGGTTCTTGAAAAAACTGTAATCGAACTAATAATCAAAATTATAAGCCGATATCTAACAATTTGAATTTCTTACCGAAATAGTCATAATTTTATTTTAATTGTGGAATTCATTCACGAGCTGAATCTGAATCTGAATTTTGAACAGTATATAATTCTGAATTTTATTTTAATTGTGGAATTCATTCACGAGCTGAATCTGAATTTTGAACAGTATATAATTCTGAATCTGAATTTTGAACCTGAATTGAAAATTCAGGCTACCGAGACGTACAAATGTTAGAAATTGATTAAAATTTGAATTTATAAATATGAGCCAAGAATTTAAATCAGTTTCAGAGCCTTCAATTATCCCAGCAAACATGAAATCGTAACAGAAATGATAAGTTAAGTAGTTTACAATGGTATTGTGAATCGCAATTCCAAATGCATAGTGAGAAAGATCGTATAAAATGTCATCTGAAGTCAGTTTAAATCGGATATAATAGAAAATCCGCCATGTTCGTAAATTTTGAAATGATTTTATTTCCGCACAGGGTTAAAGTGAGAAAATCGTAGATGGCAAAAAATCAGATGGAAATTAAGTAATATTGACCAATGAGAGAACTGGAAAATATTGTCGCTGACAAAGATTTGATGGTTATGAGAGCAACATCTTGCGCTCTCTTACATTCTTCCGATAAGTACGAATTAGGTGTCGGATAGGTCGAATAGCGCCCAATTGTTGTAGTTTACGTGGTTTTAGAAAGAAATTATATTTATGTAGGGTTAGTTGCCCTACTTTGGACCCATTAAGCGGTGGTTTTTAAATAATCAAGGTTTTCTCACGAAGGAACGGGAAATTTATATCCTTCAGGAAGTTCATTTATAAGTCATGATCTTATCTGCAAGTTTCAATGAAAATTTTCAACATGGGTTTCGCCATTATTGAAAGATTTGCAAAGATATGGATGATTTAAATTTCCAACTTTGAACCTACTGTTCCTATTTTGGTACTGGACCGGTTCCTTTCATTGGACCTAGAACTAAAACTCCTATAAAAAGTTTGTTTTTTTCGAAAATAAATAAACAAATTTATTGTAAACGTAAACTTAAATCAATTACTATCATAAAATAGTGTTACAGCATTCTAATATTTAAAAAACTAAAATTTCTGTTATGAATATCAAAAACACTTTTATTCCCCGTCAGCTCTATCAGCAAAACGATTGCTGAAACTTGATTGTGTTTACTTACTTATAGTTTATTTGCGTAAATCTGGCAAAAATATTTGAAATATTCAATATTGGTGCTGAATTAAAAATTCGCAACATTGTTGATTTGTTGGTTTTGATACAAAGATTTGGTGATGTCAGGTCTAAACATGGAACATCAAAGTCGAAAGTTTCCTATATTTGGACCCTTTGTAAATTTTCCGAGTTTTCCATTGATTTTCATGATTTTTTGGAAAAATGGGTAGAATGGTTCATATTCTTCACAGTGAAAGTAATTTCCCTTTAAACTTTGGCTTGGAAAGTAAAAAATCGTGATTTTCCCTTAAACACTCTAATTTCTCAATACGCGCCCCACTAAATGAGCTATCTGATTTACCACTGATGAAGAGGTACATTTTTAAAAGCGTTGAAAATTTTATCAGAAAGACTTTTAATGGCAAAAAACGGTATGGTAGGGTTCAGGAAGAATAAGAGTTCATTGTGTGCATAAGAATATCTTTATTTTATGCCAGCAAAATGAATTATTTTCAATTTTTGGCATTTGAGGACTAAAGTAGGCTCTAGGTCCAAAGAAGGAGCACTCACCCTATGTTTATTGCCTCCACTCTGGTAGGTAAATGCTGTTTTTTTTAAATTTCATACGATCATTCTATAATGTATATGAAACGTATATCGAAACAGCATAGGAATAAAGCTACAAAAATGTTTGCTGGGATGAATCCATAATTATAATTCGGATGTTTTGGGGTTCAATGATTATACTTTGTTTCAATTATTTTTTCGGGGTTTCTTCAGTTGATTTTGTTCGGTGATGTTTTTAAAAAAAATCGCTAGTTTTACGTTTCAATCTACTTTTATTCGACCATCGTCAGAAACTATATGTTTTACAATAAAATGTTGTAAGAAAAAAAATTATTTCAATTAGGCTTTTAATTAATATAAATATTTTTTCTTTTAATATTTTATTTTAAAACATATAGTTTCTGAGGATGGTCAAATAAAAGAAAACTGAAACGTAAAACTAGCGATTTTATTAACATCACCGAACAAAAATCAACAAAAGAAATCCCGAAAAATTACATCCAGCGGTGATTTAAATGGTCATGAACCATTTATTTCAATTATGTATTTCTAATCCGAGTTGCAAATCTAAATAAAAATAGAAATTTCGAATGATGAATCTGTTTAGCCATTTTGAAGCTTTGTAATGATTGAATTTTGCAATATAATAAAGTACACGAACTTCGAATCTGAATATGAAACAAAAACTCAGAATGATTTCTTCCATACTCGGAAAAATATCAACTAGGTAATTGGAAAAAATACGTATGAGTTTCGAAAATCATGAAAAAAATTTTGTAAGGAAATCTTAAACAAAATTAAAACGACATTTTCACAGCATTTCATTTCAATTTTCAATCATGTTTTGAACCGAAAATTAAGAATCCTAAACTGGATAGATACATAACCCAGAATATGAAAACACGAATACAATTTCGATTTTGATTATATGGAACCAGAATCTCTGAAATTAGTTAAATCTTATTTAACATTTAGTATTCAGAAATGAATTACTATCAATAAGTGAGAAAATTTTGAAAAACTGTAGCTGAATTCAGAACCAGGGGTTAATATTCGAGGTTTTAACATCAGTTCTGAGTCAAGACTGTTACTATCGAATAACCTTACTCTTTCATCAAAAAATGATTAAGAATTAATATTCATTAATAATTCATTGATAATATTGCCAATATGCCTGGATTTTATTGAAAAAATCTCTCATTTTATCCGGATTTATTCACTTTATTTGGCAAATCAAGAAAAAACAAAAAACAGTTATGTTTTAATTCTTTTTTTTAAAGTCTCCAAAACGAAATATTTGAGCAAGTTTTGCAAACATAATCTTGAGAGATTTTTTTTGGAAAGCTTCAAACATAATTTAAAATGTATCGAAATTTGAAGAAAATTATTTTTTAATTTTTTTTTCATGATTTTTGTTGAGTAATTTCTGAGTTTTGACTAAGTTTGCTCGGATTTTTGGTCGTCAATTTCGATATCAAATGCTCAATTTTGCCGGGTTTTTATGTAAAATTGGCCGGATTTGTCCGGCTCGGATGCGTGCTGAAAAAAATTTGGCAACCTTACTCATTGAGCCTAACACGGATACAAAGTCTACAAGTTGTTATAAAAATTCGGCAGGTTGGTTCATCTATGTATGTATGTATGTATGTATGTATGTATGTATGTATGTATGTATGTATGTATGTATGTATGTCACTGAATTTTCATTGAACCTACCGTTTTGCTCAGTTAGCATTAATATCTACGAATATGTGAAGATGGTTTGGCTGTAGGAAATTTCTTTACTGTTAGGTTCTATAATCAAAAAAATTTCCTATAGTTTTGGCTATTTTCACCCTTATAGATTCTAACGGTTATTTCACTAATGTCACTGATGTTAGACGAGATCTCAAATTTTTGTTCAGACAACAATGATATCCAAGATGGACAAACGAGATGATTATTTGATTCAGGAATAGAATAAAAGCAGAAGCAGAAGGAAGTCGTCGATCACAAGGAGGCGGAAAGTAAAACTGATCCCTTTTTAAAATTGATTTTTGTCTAAAACGGTTTATATTATTTTCAGTGTTGAGATTTGTCTCATAGTAGCAATCGATTAGACTAATAACAATATACACATAATGAATAAATAATGTAAGTTAGATCTTAGACAAAGTTGTTCAGCGGAAAATTTCCTTTAAAGAATTTATAAATTGGTGCAGAAACGATTTGCAGGCTCGGTTCAACAGAAGAAACGAATATTTCATTACAAAATATTCAATTTTCTCATAAAAACCTAAAAGTTCAAATTTACTCATGTAAACGTAACTTAAAAATTTAGGACCCAGGATTTGAGAAATTCAGAATTGACCCCAAATAGACTCAGTCTATTACAACTGCCATCCTTTTGGATTTCTAAGCATCGCTATTTTAGCCATCTATCCTATTGCGGCATCGCATGACATATTTCTGGTCTTAGAGATGCGTAGTCTAACTGATAAATCTATACATTTTCCTGTGTGCACAGTCATTTGCCTAACGTCAAAATATTTTCATTATGCCTAACATTCATTCGACCTAACAATCTTCGGCCAAAAAGCTTTCCTTATCGATCATCCTTCGGTCTGAAAACTTTCGTCCTAGCATTTTCGGGTTTTGGGTGAATGTCTGGTTATTTACTGCAGCGCTACCAGTTGTTGTATCGAGAAGCTAATGAAAATTTGACCAGGAATGATACATGATTGATTGAAAATAAAAAATGATACACACGTTCGAAAGTTATCGAAGATGGAAGACGAGAGATGAGAAAAAAAATTGTGCACAGCCACGTTGAAAACCAAACAAGGTCAGGATGAATTATCGCCTTAGCTCGACTAATTCCGGGTCATAAATTTTACCATGTTAACCGTTAGGGGAATGCTCCAGGTTGGTTCAAGTTGATGTTTTGGCAAGCCAAATTGTATATTTGCCTATTGTTTAAATATATTTGGCTTTTGAAAGAAGGCAGAAATTTTCATCACAGGGGCAACCATGAATGGACAAATGCACAAGGAGCAGTGTCTTCAGAAGATAGTATTGCCGTTTATCCAATCACACGAAGGCCCAACGAAGTTCTGGCCTGATCTAACTAGCCGCTGTACACCCGGGATATATTGGAATGGTACAAGCAGTATAATATTAATGTTATTGAAAAACGAAGTAATCCACGAAACTTCCCACAGTTTTGTCCCAAAATTTAAAAAGGGCGTCAAATTTAAAAAGGGTGGCAAATCAATCAAAATATCATCTGATTTAGCGAAGTGATGAAAAAAAAAACGATACTTTTAATGTTGCCCCTGTGTAGAAATTTATGGTAGGTATTTGGCGAAAAGCTCGAGAGTAAAAACAACGAACACACATTTTTTCCGACATAAATCCGGCATTTAAATAGAAGACAGAAATAACGGAAAACGGTTTAACGTATTGCTTTCAAACTAGGTCAAAAATATCTATGCCGACTAAAGCTCCGTTGAACGATATTTTATAAACGAATAAAAGAATCTGTAATTAAAATTTTGTACAATTCATTTAATCAGAATCTAAACTTTGTTCAATCTTATCAATATCTAAGATGAGTTGGCAATCATGTGATATTGAATCAACAATGCAGGATCTTTCAGCTGTTAATTGCTTTATGGGTCGCTTCTTGGTTGATCGTTGTGATAAATTTATTTAAATTCACAAAGCAATCATATTTTCGACTTATGTTATCACCTATAGATAGAGCCATGGAAAAGTTATTTGATGTAGAATTTGTCGTATTGTTGTGAGAATCTTAGGAAAAAAAGATATGTAATGATATTTATTCTTGTGTTTTGAAAGTTTGAAGAATTTCTTCAGGATTTTTTAAACATGAATAATTCCACGTTTTCAGGAGCATAAATTCAACAATTCCTTCCTTCTTCGTTCTCAAAATATATCATAACCCCACAAAGGCAACTGTTGTGCTGTCAAAGAAAAGCAATATTCAATACAAAGTATTCGAGTTCTACATAAACACAACACTTTCCAGCGCATAGGGGAAAAGGGGCACCTTCTGAGGGTGGTAAAAGAGCCAACAACATATCACTGATCCCCTTCCCCTTTTCTGCCCTCCAATGAAGAATGGTCGATAAGAACGAACGAAAAGGGCTGCCCCGGCAGTATGGGTACAGAATGTTGAACGGTTGAACTTTTCCAAATAACATGCAAATTCTGTGTTGTTGATATTATCTATTCGTTGTCGGAGCAAACTCGATTCATTTCAGATGAAATCGAGCCAGGCGACAGGGCATGGCGAAATATGGTTTCAAACCTACAATGCTACTCGGACCAAAGCAGAATTTGGAGTTGCCACAGGACGGGATTGGGTTATAAACTTAGCTCTTTAATCTGCGCCATAAGGGAGTAAATTAACCGATGTGAGGGGTCGTCGATTCGAGTGAAAGTTGCTGATCTTTCGAAAATTTTCGCATCTTCTAAGAACAGAGAGACAGCAGGATAATAATATTAATGGGATGCTCCTAATTGGGGTGAATATTATTAATACCGAATTCTTGTAAGGATTATTAAGCTTCTGGTTAAACTCAGGTTTTTGTAAGTCAATATAAGAAGTAAATTAGAAAATAAGTTTTAACGCCCTAGCATCAGATAAATCGAACCATCAATAAGGTATGGGTGACAAAAATCGACAAACTTCCATGTGAGAGCCATTCCGATAGGATTTGGACTGGAAGCTCGCTATGACCAAATCGTGGTCGGTCGACCGCCATAAATTTTAGCACTGTATGAACCAGCAAAAACGCAAGAATCCTCGGCTGCTAAACACAAATGTTCCGCACTTTATCACGTGCTAATCCCGGTGCCGACGACTTATGGATGTGGCATCAGCCCCGCAGTGAGTTGTTGCGATTCGTAATTTTTCCTTTGACAGCCAGGATCTCGCATTTTACTGGAAATCGAACCAACGCGGGAACGGTTCCAGGGATTTAGGCCATGTGAAGTTAAATAAACGACGCCTTATGAGTGTCTCTGTAAGACTAGGGACCAGCTGATGGGTTGAGACGGTCTGGAATGTGAACCTATTGGAAGTGGCATTTTGATAGCCGAATGAACGCCAAATGTCTAGATTGATTGGCTTTTGCTGTTAGATGAATTTAACATTCCCAATTGAAAGTGTTTGAAAATGTTTGAACTGACGGCTTTCACTGGTTGTTGACTGATGGTATGTATTCGTTATCTGTGGCGGAAATCGTAAGGAAAGAGGCTTAGATTTGATCGATTTTAGTAGAAGAAACTTTAACCTTGGAGAACGAGCTATGTTAACACATTACGAGCAGCGTGGAAATCCAAACGAGGAAATTCCGACATTCGACGTGTTATCTTTGAGTAATCAGTGCACAACAATCAAGAATTTTTTTTGACAGCAGATTCGATACGAGCAGTAGAGGAAGAGGAATATTTGCAGAATCTTCCGGATGCAGGACCTCCTATTTAAGGTCACGGCTACTATGGCATGTGGTGAGAAATTCTCGAACGCATATCAAAGTCATAGGTGTTATTAAAAAGACATCTTGCGGTATCCCCACCTGCTCATCGTTGCTAGACCTGTCGGGAAAGAATAAATTCGCGATATGTCGAACAGAATTAAAAAATATCGGAAAAAGAACCCATATTCAAAACCTTAATTCAAAATTCGCGTTTAGTTTAGGTAAACATAACATTAGCATTAGCATAGCATTAGCATAGCATTAGCATAGCATTAGCATAGCATTAGCATAGCATTAGCATAGCATTAGCATAGCATTAGCATAGCATTAGCATAGCATTAGCATAGCATTAGCATAGCATTAGCATAGCATTAGCATAGCATTAGCATAGCATTAGCATAGCATTAGCATAGCATTAGCATAGCATTAGCATAGCATTAGCATAGCATTAGCATAGCATTAGCATAGCATTAGCATAGCATTAGCATAGCATTAGCATAGCATTAGCATAGCATTAGCATAGCATTAGCATAGCATTAGCATAGCATTAGCATAGCATTAGCATAGCATTAGCATAGCATTAGCATAGCATTAGCATAGCATTAGCATAGCATTAGCATAGCATTAGCATAGCATTAGCATAGCATTAGCATAGCATTAGCATAGCATTAGCATAGCATTAGCATAGCATTAGCATAGCATTAGCATAGCATTAGCATAGCATTAGCATAGCATTAGCATAGCATTAGCATAGCATTAGCATAGCATTAGCATAGCATTAGCATAGCATTAGCATAGCATTAGCATAGCATTAGCATAGCATTAGCATAGCATTAGCATAGCATTAGCATAGCATTAGCAAAGCATTAGCATAGCATTAGCATAGCATTAGCATAGCATTAGCATAGCATTAGCATAGCATTAGCATAGCATTAGCATAGCATTAGCATAGCATTAGCATAGCATTAGCATAGCATTAGCATAGCATTAGCATAGCATTAGCATAGCATTAGCATAGCATTAGCATAGCATTAGCATAGCATTAGCATAGCATTATAATGTTAGTGGAGAAAATAATGTAAATGAGTTATATTTGTTTGACTATTTCAAACTGCACATTAGACTGCCCCAAATTTGTATGGGAAATTCAAATCCTGTGAAATGTTATGCGCTGCAGGTTAAAATTGATCCTAGGCCTAGTACAAGATCTCATGCCAAATTTGGGCCAGATCGGATCACGTTTAGGGGTCGCTCAACGAGCCTGAAGTTTGTATGGGATTTTGAGACATTTTGTTCGGGAGAAACATGAAAAACCAGTTTTTCATCAATAACTTTGGTTCCCGTCGGCAGATTTCTTTCAAAAACGGGTTTTCTTAAAGCCTAAATTATGAAAAATATTTCATCCGAAGACTGCATTTCAATTAGAGTTAGGATAAGAAAGTAATAAGGCTTCAAAAATGGGTTAACTTTTTTAAGGATGGTATTCATCACTGTTAATGAGTCGAGGCGGTCGAACATATTGACGCCTCATTAACAGTGCTGAATACCACCGTTAAAAAAGTTAGCCCATTTTTGAAGCCTTATAACTTCCTTATCTTAACTTTTATCGAGATGCAGTCTTTGCATGAAATATTTGTCATAACTTAGGCTTTAAGAAAACCCGTTTTTGAAAGAAATCGGCCGACGGGAACCAAGATATTGATGAAAAACTGGTTTTTCTTGTTTCTCCCGAACAAAATGTCTCAAAATCCCATACAAACTTTAGGCTCGTTGAGCGACCCCTAAACGTGATCCGTTCTGGCCCAAATTTGGCATGAGATCTTGTACTAAGCTAAGGATCAATTTTAGCCTGCAGCGTATAACTTTTTCAAAAGTCGGGTCATTTGGGGCACTCTACTGCACATGCTACCTTTAAACTTTAGAGAGTGGATCAATCAGGCTAAATATTTTAAAGAACACCAAACGGATTTAAATACATGTGCATTAATTTATAACAGATTTATAACCGAAAAAAATATAATTCCAAAGGCACAATCTGATCATCCAACATTAAAATGGAATATAATCTGGAAAAATTTAAATTCAAATTTTGTATCGTCTGAAGACAGAACAAGGCTTTTTGTTTTATGTAATGATTTGATTCCTAATAAAGAAAAACTTTACGCTTACAATATCGGAAGACTGAATACCACCTTATGTGAAAAATGCCATCAAAATGATAACAATTACCACAGAATGTCAAAGTGTAATGCAGCTAAAAAAGTTACAGATTGGGTAAAAAATTTGATAAGTAAAAAGTTTAAGATAAACCTATTAGAACTAGAAGATTTTCTGTCAGTAGATATTGATAATAATTATAAAAATGAAAAAGCAGCAATGTGGATGACGATTCGTTGTATTTCCCATTGCATAAAGCATTTACCAAACGCGGATTTGTTCATGTTAAAAAAAGAAATTAGAGAAATGAGATGGGAGAATAGAAAGCGATATGAAAAATGTTTTGGTCAAAAGCTCAATATCTGTTAGGAAGGTTTAGGACAGGTTTAGGTCTTTATTGTAGCATAGCTATGTTGTAATTTAGATTAATTCCTCAATAAAAAAAAATAAAGAGATCCCATACGAGCAGTAGTTTAAAAGAGAAATATTTGCAGAATCTTCCGGATGCAGAACCTTCTATTTAAGGTTTCTGGTAACTATGTCATATGGAAAGCAATTTTCGAACGGATATAAAGATATATTAGTAAAAAGACATTTTGTAGGAATTGCCATCATTTGGTAGACCCGTCGGGAACTTAAAACTCGCGATATGTCGAACAATATTCAAAAATACCGAAAAAAACAACTCAAATTCAGAAAAAAGGACTCAAATCAATACCTAAATTTTAAATTCACATTTAGTATAGGTAAACATATCATGAAATAGCATTAGCATAGCATTAGCATAGCATTAGCATAGCATAAGCATAGCATAAGCATAGCATAGCATTAGCATAGCTTAGCATTAGCATAGCATTAGCATAGCATTAGCATAGCATTAGCATAGCATTAGCATAGCATTAGCATAGCATTAGTATAGCATTAGCATAGCATTAGCATAGCATAAGCATAGCATTAGCATAGCATAGCATAAGCATAGCATTAGCATAGCATTAGCATAGCATTAGCATAGCATTAGCATGGCATTAGCATAGCATTAGCATAGCATTAGCATAACATTAGCATTGCATTGCATAGCATTAGCATAGCATTAGCATAGCATTAGCATAGCATTAGCATTAGCATAGCATTAGCATAGCATTAGCATCGCATTAGCATCGCATTAGCATAGCATTAGCATTAGCATAGCATTAGCATAGCATTAGCATAGCATTAGCATCGCATTAGCATAGCATTAGCATAGCATTAGCATAGCATTTGCATAGCATTAGCATAGCATTAGCATAGCATTAGCATAGCATTAGCATAGCATTAGCATAGCATTAGCATAGCATTAGCATAGCATTAGCATAGCATTAGCATAGCATTAGCATAGCATTAGCATAGCATTAGCATAGCATTAGCATAGCATTAGCATAGCATTAGCATAGCATTAGCATAGCATTAGCATAGCATTAGCATAGCATTAGCATAGCATTAGCATAGCATTAGCATAGCATTAGCATAGCATTAGCATAGCATTAGCATAGCATTAGCATAGCATTAGCATAGCATTAGCATAGCATTAGAATAGCATTAGCATAAGCATAGCATTGGTATACACCCAAATAAGAGGTTGCAAAATTTCAATGCGATTGGAAGTGACTCGTCCTTTTAAAGTTGTACTTCGTGAAAACACAACAGAATTTAATTCTTTGTTAGGATTCTCTCCGATTCAAGTAATTCAAATGAGAAAAAGGACCAACACGAATAATACCAGGAGTCTTGGTTCCCTGAGCTTTATGTGTTCATTTTAAAAATAGCGCGAATTGCGCTGGTAATCATTCCTTCAATTCCTTTGACTGTCCCGTTATTGCAAAAATTAATGCTTCTCGAAAAATCCCAAAGTTGAGAGCAAAAATTCTTCTCTTCCTTCCTCTTTCTTGTCTTCATAAGTCAGGCCGACACACAAACTGCCTGGTCGTGATCAGCCACGGGCCATCACGACATGGTAATGCTCGAAGTGATTTCAATGTTACCTTGGCAAACTCAGCGCCACTGACTCGTTGTTTGACGTTCTCAGAGACGGTTGAAAATGGGTTGCCGGCCTCGGGTATAGTAAATGGGAAAAAAACAAGTCTTAATGCAGACGTGAAGGCTTGGCAAAGAGCTAGAAATTTAAATAACTTCTCTTCTTCTTCATTTTGTGATCCCAACAATTTTGTTGATATGGGTGAAATTTCCAAGGAAAAATAAAAGTTTTTGCATCAAAATTTAACGGACATAATGCAACTTATGTTGAAAGCAAATTCAATGTTTGAAGCTTTCCAAACTTCTTTTCATTGTGCTAGCAAAATAACTAACAAAATAGACTTTGCGATTGCGGTTTCGAAACTAAATTTTAGCTAGAAATAATAACAATACCAGAAATGCACAATAAATAAGGACATTGATTTCTATACCATTTTTCTGCTCATGACCTTCACCCTACCAAATTAAAAAAAAAATAATTATACTAATACGATTGAAAATAAATCTGAATAAAGTATCAAATCAATGCTTGTTCTGGAAATTTATAACAAAAAAAAAATATTAAAAATGATGATACTTATTATGGACTAGAAGTTCAATATTTTCGAAACACTAGAAAAAGAATACGTGAATAAAATTTTGAGGTATTTTGCCGAAAGGAACGAAAAATACTGGTTTTTCATCAATAACTTTTTTCATCACTGGCTGATTGTTTTTTATGGTTGATTTTCTTAAAGCTTAAGTTGAGACAAATATTTCACCCGAAGACCACAATAACTTTTCTGTTTCAAATCCAATCGAGTTGCAGCCTTCGGGTGAAATATTACGCTCAACTTAGGCTTTAAGAAAATCAACCATAAAAAACAATCAGCTAGTGATGAAAAAAGTTATTGATGAAAAACCAGTATTTTTCGTTCCTTCCGGGCAAAATACCTCAAAATTTTATTCACGTTTGAGACTTAAGCAACCCCTCCCTATGGTCAGATCCTCTTGAAACTTGGCATGTGACTTTCTGGTAAGCTATTAAATAGTTTTGACTTGGAGCGAGTGAGATTTAACATGTTTCATTCTACCTATACTATGATAAGTATACTGCGGTTCGTTAAATTATAAAAAACTGCAAAAATTACAGTTATGGTAAAGTAGCCATAACTTCTTCAATGTTCAACCGATTTTGATAAATAACCACTTGAAATCTTTGTTTTGAATTGACATTTAAGCGTAAAAGAAAACAAGATTTTTAAAATGCTACCATCGAGTCTAAAACTTTCGTTGAAACAAAATTTTCTCTGAAAAAATGCGTTTTTTATAATTTGTTTTCTCATAAAGTCACTAACACCAACAATACTGTTGGTCAAACGCAAAAACAATGTTCAGATAATCGATAGAAAATGTATGCACCTTCAATATGCAAAAGAGAGATTTCAAATTACTGTTATGCCGTCTGAGATATTTTAATCTAAATATAAGAACTTTTTTAATTTTTTCGAAATTTCACATTTGGAGCATAACTCAAAAACGGTTTTACTGAGATTTTTTTGAATTTCATTTTCGGATTCAGCGCCCGATTTTACATTAAAAATGTTGGTCAGATAATCAAGTTCACGATTTTTTTAAAATTTTGTAAACTAGTGTTATTAATCATTTTAAATTACACTTCGTTTCAATTAAAGAGTTGATTAAAAATTCCTATGTATTATTTTGAATTTTAAATAGTATTCGATAAAGATTGGAAATGTGAATTTTCGATAAGGAAAAAAAATTAATTTTGAACTTAAGCGAATTAATTCATGACATAGATGATAATTTAGTTCAATTTGATAAAATTAAAAAAAAAAATCAATACTGCCGAGGATCAAAGTCTGGGATATTTCTTTTATTTTATCAGAATAAAATGCTACAAAAGATCATGATTATTGAAGTTTAAGAAAAGGGTGATTTCTTGAATGATCAAATACAAATATGATACAAATAACAATAAGGACCAAGTATTTTTTAAATATTGAAAGCAGAAAGCAAACACTAATTTAGCTAACATTGTACATTTAAATTAAGTTAAAAGTTTTCTTCTTCTAATCATTTTTAAACTGTTCATTTAAAAAAATCATAATCGATCCAAAACCAGGATTGAATAAATTAAAAAACTACTAAAACGTTTATCAATTTTCCAGCGCGGGAGTTTAAGATATCTAGCTTTAAATATTTTGTCGTCGTCAACTGAAATATTAGTAAGGGCAAAAGCAAGAAACTAACTTTTAGAACACATAAACTCAGGCAAGCTTTTGAAAAAAAAAATCATTTTTTCAATTAGTTTGATTATGAAATTTGGTAAGTTTATTTGAAAATTAAAAAAAAGCTATTCAATAGAATTTGGTAAATTTATTAAAAAGTGAGAACATTACATAATAATGAAAAAGAAAATTATTTCCATGAGGACTCGCTCATTATCTATTTTTTTTTAAACAACCGTGGTTAAATTCTTTATAAATTTAAACACATTATGAAAACGATAAGATAACATTTTAGATAGAATTTGTTTCTTCAAAACGTTTTATCAAATTGAAAACTTTTTATGGAATTTTATTTATAACTCGAGAGACAACATTTTGATGCCTATGGAAAATGTTGGCGTCCTCAACTCGTTTTTTTCCTGATTTTGTCTATCAGCTCTCTTTTTGGTGATATGAAGATAATAAGTTAAAAAGTTATCCGTTTAAGTGAAATCAATCATTGAAAACTGATGAACTGATGAAAGATAAAACTGATTTTGAATTTGTTTATAATGGTTATCTAATTAAGGAATATAATTTTGATAATGACGCTGAATTAGTTAAAAAAGTAAAATGCACCAGTTTTTAAAAGTTGGGAGTAATTTTTTCTGACTTCGTTGAAGAAAATAAAAAAAGCGTTTATTTCATATAACAAATTTGTTGAAGTTTATAAAACGAACTGATTTTTGCCCTTGAAAATATCCAAAATTTTAATTTAGTTAACATTTCTTTAAACATTTGTTTAAATTCTATTATTTCACAGTATTGGGAAGAAATCAAATATAAAACTTAGTATATAACTATAATTTTTTCCGCAGAAATAACAAATCTCTGGGGTCTTTGAGAAAAAAAAAACTATTTTATTTATTTTTATCGCAAATAATTTAGGCTTTTTTCGAAATCTTAAGGGCATCTAAATGAATCAAAATTAGCTCTTTATTATTCACCTCAGAAAAGAGAGAACTTGCCACCTTGTGTCATTCATAAAAATCTTTTTGAATGTGGAGTTGTGAACATTTAGAAGATCAAGAAGCTCAACATAAAATTGAGGTTGAATTTGTCTTCTTGAAAACTATTTCATATCAGCATAAAATTTGTAAAGCTATAAAAGTTTTTTCTTTATCATCAAAGTGATAAGTTATAAAGTTATGAATGAACTTGTTCAGAAATACTTCTCTTAAAAACAATTTCAAAGACGAGGTAACGTTCTTGTGTGACAAGCTTTGAGTTTCAATACAGAAGGTTTACTAAATTGTAAATCGAAATTGACAGTTGAAAATAAGTTTCAATTCGTCAACGTTATATCGTGTCGTAGAATAGAATGTCTTAGGCCTAGCTAGAGTGCCTAAGGTGGACTAAATACCGCCGGAGGCAAGCCAATTTTCTGGCATGTTTTCAAAACTTATTTCTAAACACCCTATTGGATGGAGTTATTCCATTTTACTACCGTAAATTCATTTCTCGAACTGGAAATTTTACTTGGAAAAAATGTCCATGGGGGGGTTAAACCCCCAAAACCCCCCCGTTCGCACGGCCTTGGTAGTAGAGGACATAAAACCCTACTCAAAGCAATCTTGATAATTAACTAAAATTCTGAAAAAGCAACAAAAGCCAATTCCATTTCCAAGCCGATTTTTTGCGATTTTTTAATTAAAAGAATTTAATCTACATTTTTCAAGTAGACGCAGAACTTACTAAATAACTAACGCAGAAAAAGTTCAGAAATAAGCCCAACAATTTGAGTGCGAGACAAATATTGATGAACTTAAATTGATTTTCAAATTCAAATTGAATTGAAAACTCCGTAGGAAGATGGGATTTGCTATATTTTTATTAAAAGTTTCCTGAGAGCACATTATACTTTTTAGTTAAAATTTTCAATAAATGCATTCACTTGGCTTATTTTTCCAATAAATGGAGAAATTTTTAAATAACTCTAATTTTAAAACGTGGAAAAATTCTTCTGAGCCTTCAAGTTATCGACCAATTAGTTTGCTACCTGTTTTAAGTAAACTATTTGAGAGAGTTATTTCGAATAGAATGATGATTCATATCAGAATTCTATTTTCCCTTATGAACAATTCGGTTCTCTAAATGGACATTCTACTACTACATATCATCTTTTGAGTGTAACTAATATGATTAACGCTCGCAAATCTGAAGGTTATTCAACTTCTAGATATTGAAAAAAGCTTTTGTCAGTGTTTGGTACAAAGGTTTAGTAGCTAAATTAGCTCGATTTAATTTTCCTGTATATCTCACCAAAATTATTCAAAATTATTTAGCCAAACCTTACAAGTAAGCTATCAAAATTCATGCTCTGAAAGGACACCCATTAGAGCTGGTGTCCCTCAGGGCAGTATACTTGGGCCAATTTTATACAATATTTTTACTTCTGATCTTCCTGATGTTCCAGAAGGAAAAGGTAGAAGATTATTTGCTGTTCGCAGTAGATGGCAAAAACATTTAAATTCCTTTTTGAATTACTTCAAAATGTGGAAAATTTCTCCTAACGCTTCTAAAACTCAACTTTTTTTTATTTCCCCATAAGCCAAGACCAAATTTTTAGAAACCTAATGAAAATCATTCCATAACTTTCAATGGGGTTTCATTAGAATGGTCTGATCACGTGAAGTTCTTGGGACTTACACTTGATCGGAATCTTACTTTTAAAAATCACATTGAAGAGGTTTTTGCTACTTATCAGTAGCTTACCTAACTCGGATAATATAAGGGAGGGAAACGAAACACATTTATCAATTACTAGCTGATCCCTTACGAACTCCGTTTCGCTTTCAACTACGAATATGTCATGAACAGTTTGTATGAAAGTCAATTGCCAAGCATTTTCCAGATTCATTGTTAAGTAATAATTGCAAAAATATTGGACGATCACTTCGTCTGTTGTCTGCTACTAAATTTGAAATCAGGAATCAAAAACCACGTGTATAAACTTCGACTAAATCATTGCATAACAACGCAATTATTGGCAAAAAGCTAAACCCCTTTCGGGGGCTCTTATATAATCTTTGATATCTGAAATCGATTGCCCTTCCCTCAAAACTCCCGTGTGTAAATTTTCAAAGCAATCCATTGTATAATAACGTCAATATTGCTAAAAATAGTGAAAAATTAATTTATATGGACGACCCCTTTCGTCGACCCCTGGCAAAATATTTGACATCTGAAATCGATTGCCCGTCACTGAAAACTACCGTGTGCAAATTTTCATCCCAATCAGATGAATAATAACGACGATATTGCAAAACTATTGAAAAGTTTATATGGACGACCCCCTTTGCCGGTCCCATAAACTGAATTGAATACCTGAAATCCATCGCTCATCTCTCAAAACTCTCGTGTACCAATTTTCGTCTGAATCCGATGTATAATAACGACAATATCGCTTCAACAGTGAACAGTTAACATGGACGACCCCTTTGGCAGACCCCTGATTTTAGTTTGGATAAGTGAAATCGGTTGATTGTCCCTAATAACTCCTATGTGCAAATTTTCATCCCAATCCGATGTATAAAAACGTCAATATCACTAAGATACTGAAAATTTAATATGGACCCTTACACTAAATTTGATACCTCAAATCAATTGCACGTCACTCAAAACTATCGTGTACCAATTTGCATCTGAATCCGATGTATAATAACGTCAATATCGCAAAAACAGCGAGCAGTTAATATGGACGACCCCTTTGGCTGTCCCCTTACAAAAAATTTGACACCTGAAATTGATTCCTCGTCTTTCATCACACTCATGTGCAAATTTTCAACAGAATCCGACGAAAAATAACGTCAATATCGCGAAAACAATATTTGTCTTGTATGGACGACCCCCTTCAGAAGGGGTCATCCAAAAATCTGAAAACATTTTTCATCCTTCCTGGTCCTAATGGGTATCCATGCCAAATTTCAGCTCTCTAGCTCTTAAGACGGCTGAGTCTATAAAGGACAAACAAACAAACAAACAAACAAACAAACATACAGAAATTGCTTTTTATATATATAGATAAGCACTAACTGAAGAACATAGTAAGTTGCTATCGAAATGCCGGTTGCTATCTAAACTTTTCATTTACCGTGGTTGAATTAAAAGTAATCTTCGATTGCTTTGATTCAGCAAATTTCTCAACACGATCCACCTTGACACAGGACCGAAGATTTTCATCGGATTGCGGACATTAAATCGATCGAAAAGATGGCCAACAAAATCTACTCTCACTTCAGAGGCAAATCGATGCAGTCTTCTATCGCAGAGATTTGTTCTCTTTACAATTAAGTTAGTTTACTATATAGTATTGTGTATCTTAAATTTATACATTTAAGCTTAAATTTATACATTTTTTTTAGCTCACAGGATATTCTCCTTATATCAAATACTTTATTGTTATATCAAATGTAAGTCAAATAAACAATGTTTGGAATTTACTTAACCAAAGAGTTGATCATAATTGATCTGAACATTTTAATCGATTCAATGGGGCGATCCATAGCGCTCAATTTCAGAAACATTTTGGAAAATTGTTACAAGTTTTCATCAGTCATTGCTAGCAAGAGAGAGTGGCAATCATCCTAATGACCATCGTCAAACTAAGACCATCCGACAGCTAGTGGTTTCTAGTGTCAACAAATGGCGGCCACCAACGAAGCAGCCAGCAGCGGCTGAAATGATTTATTTAGCGGTCCGATGGATATGTACTTAAGTATGGCGCGACCCTTGATCGATGTTTCCCAGGAACAGAAATTTTCACGAGAAGCGCGCGACGCGATGATACATGGTCGCTAAGGTTTTCCATCCATCACTCGAGAGTTGTTCCACTCATTTGCGCTTGATGACACTGGCACTGTACTACTGCTGGTATGGCTAGAGGACACACCGGAAGACTGGAGCTGTGGCGCTTGGCAAAATTGATAAACATCCGGTGCACGTTCCGGGTCGAAATTAAAATAAAAACATGCAGTAGGAACGATCTTTGTGTGGAGCGCTGCATGCTACCGGAATATAGATTTTGTATCGAGTGGAGAGGATGGAATTTCGTTGGACATTGATACTAGAATATTTATGAAAGAATGTTTGACGTATACTTCCCTAGCCATAAATTTGGTAGAATATAAACATTAAATGAATTATGTACCTTTTATTAAGAATGTTTTTACGTATAAAGTTCTCCAAGAATCTGAGAGCCGAAAGATATTTCTCAGGAAAGATTTCGAACTTCACTTTTATCAACAAAGAAAGAAGCCAATGTTTACAAACACTCTATCTTTTCCTTCAATTCAGTGTGTCTTTAAACTTTAAAGCTGCCAGGAAAAGAACTTCCAAAGAAAAATAGTAGAAAACCGACTAAACCGAAAACTTTAATCTTCAAAATCCACATCCACGTCTTGGGAAGCTCCAAATCACATCCCCCCTTACTTTTAAACCAATATGCGAGAGATTTGCCTCCCCCGGGAAGCAAACACTGGCACATTCAAGATACAAAGATAAATGTGATGTTTTCCGCCCAAAAGTGTTCCGTGGATGGATTTTCTTTGCAAATGAAAAGTATACAAACTGTCGTGTGAAGAACGCGAGTAAGAAAAAAAATCTGGCACTCAACGCGACAGAAGCAGACTTCTAGCAAGAAGCACCGTTGCTCGCTGATGGTTTGCTTATCGAGCAACTTTAGTACCCAGCTGGTGTGGATCGAATTTTCACCTGCGAAATTTGCTGAAAAAAAGTTGGGAAGAATATCACATCAACAGTATTGTATGATTCGTGATAGAATCCATGAGATCGAATATTGTTTATTTAAAAAAGAAATTCAAATAAACAATGAGTACTACAAAAAATACATCTAAACAGATAGTTAGTCAAACAATTTGATGAAAACCGTACCTGGTTTTGGACCACCTCAATGTAGAAATATTCTAGCTCGGGAACAAAAGCGTATATTCCGGAAGATTCTCCAAAAAGTCAAATCTGTTCAACTTCTACAATTTCAAAACGCATTCGTTTGCAATAGCAATGAAACAGGTGAACCGTCAGTCAGGTTCATGCATTCGAACTTGAAACAGTCAAGCAATTTCGTAATTAAATTCTTCACAAAACCGTACCATTCTTGATCAGAGATTCACCAGAGTGGGTGCCTTTCAAAGGGAAGCTAGCTTCGGATCACACAAACAGGGAGAGCCAGCAGCCCCAGAAATCAATTAGCAATATGTTCAAGTTTTCAACTTTCCCAAGTCAGCTCGATTAGAGACCACGCCGGTCGCGGTCCAGGGCAAATACCGAAACGTTGGACTCTACTCTTCCAAGGCAGGGAGCAGGGCACAGCAGCTGGCAGCAACAAAAAAGTTTCCGATACCTACCACTCTTCTTTCGGGTTTTGATGGTAAATTTTTCTGACCGCGTTCCGGGTTTGCAACGTGGTAGACCAAGACGTCACTAGATGAATTTATGAACTTTGTTGGTTAGAATGGTTCAATGAAAAAAGGAATAATTACACAGATTTGCCAATGTTTTTTTTATCAATTTTCTCTATTGTTTCATATTTTCAATATAAATATCGGGAGTCACTTTTGAAGTATAGTTCAATTTTTTACGAAGAAACTCAACTCTAAATATTTAGGAAAATATCTTTTAAATCTTGTAAATCGAAAAAATTTACCAATCTGTAATTTTGGGGAAAATCTGAAGACTCCTGGCGAAAACATGTCAGGTAATAGACAAAAAAAAATCCAGTACTTTTTCTTATCTCAACCTTCTTAGTAATGAGTCGAAAAGAGAATGAAAAATAGGATTGTGGAAAATTAAATTTTCACATTTTTCATAGTTCAGATAACTCATAGAATTGATAGATATTTGCAAATTCGATGTTTTACACTTCGATTAAAAAATAATGGAACGAACTCACTAATTTTGTGTAGCACTCAGCTGATTTCATGGTAAGCTTTATGAGATGTGAAAAATGCTGTGTGCGATTCTAAAACCATTGGCACTGGTATCAGTATCTTGGTTCCCATATTGCATACCCCATATTTATCTAATCCAATCATGACATCCCGGTATGATGCATGTGTAGCAGAAGGAATTCTACATGATTTTTAAGGGTAGCTAAAATCTATGTGCATTTTCTCGTAACGTTCATGTGAGTAGTTTTTTGAGTGTATGTTTAATATCCTATGAACACATCTGCCACACAGAAAAAAAGACACAGAAAATAGTTACAGATATTTTTTTTTCAAATTTTGCTTGAAAATATATAGCAACATATGATGATGATGATGATGGAGCAAGAACTATGTCTTAAAATAAGCTCCAAACTGCCCAGTTTTATTCGGGCTTGTTCGGATAACTAATACAAAATTTCAGAAAAGTCCGGTCCGGCCTACTTGCCCGGATTTCGTTGAAAAAAGAACCCGGCTTTAGCCCGGATTTATTCACATTGATTTTTTTTTGCGTCCAAAAAGGAAATCTTCTTGAGCAAGTAATCACGAACGGTTTAAAATTTGTTGATGCGTTTCGACAAAAATAAATAACGATTTTAGTGTCATTTTCATTGATTTGTGTTGAATAATTTCCAGGTTTTTACTAAATTTGCCCGGATTTTTAATTGAAAACTTTGAAATCAAATGCCTGCATTATGCCAGGTTTTTAGATAAAATAGCCAGTATTGGCCCGGCCCGGATACGTGCTGCAAGAATTCTGGCAACCTTATTTTTTTTACAATTTTTTAATTTCATACACCTGAAATCCCCCGAGAGACCCCTTTTCTTTGTACAACTGTTGCTTAAAGTCAATAAACCAAGCTTTTTTCACATTGTTGTTCATTTATTAAAATAAGGTTGCCAGATTGCCCGGTTTTATCAGGGTTTGCTCAGATATTTTGTACACTATTTGGGAACAGTCTGGCCCGGCCCGGTTGCCCGGATACCATTTAAAAATGCCCAGATTTTTCTCGGATTTTTTCACTTTATGTGGGAAATAAAAAAAACATTAATTGTGCTGTATTTTTTTTAATTTAGCCATCGAAACAAAACGTTTCGAGCAGATTTTGCAAAAATAATCTTGAAAACATTTTTCGAAGCCCAAAATACGATTTAAGATCTGTTTATGAATTTTGATGAAAAAAAAAAAATTGATTTTTGTTGAGTAATTTCTCAGTTTTGGAAAAATTTGCCCGGATATTGACCGGATTTTTGGTCGTCAGTTTAAAACTGAAACGCCTGGATTTTACCAGGTTTTTAAAATAAATTGCCCGGATTGTCCGGCCCAGATACGTGCTGAAAAAATTCTGGCAACCTTAGATTAACATCTTTTTTTCTAATCAATTTTTTTAAGTATTGCCAGAATTACCTATGTATGATTTTTTCATTATCACTTTGAAGGCGTTCGATGGTCGCCTTAGAGTTATTAAGTTTGAGTGAAATTTTGTATAGTTTCTTATCTTGATTTATGAATCAGTTTTAGGGGTTCACCATTGAATCGATTTGTTCAATTTGTGGAAAACACGTTTGAAATTTATGATTTTAATTTTTTTATTCTCTTTTTGATAGGTTATAACCAAATTTATGAAAAATGAAACATTCTAATGTTAAATTTGAAACGTTTACTAATGAAACTAATGAAACATACTAATTTTGATTATCGTGGACTTGGATGATGAATTACTTAATATTCGATTCGCTTTTTTTCGGTTATCCATCCCTTGATTCGTAAGCATTGTAAATTGTAGAACTACAGTCCAAATGAAATATTGTTGCAAGATTACCAGACAGCCATATTTCTTAATTTTAACTTTTTGGTTTGTACTCATTGTTGATTTGGTAGTGATTTTTTTCTTCTCCTGATTAAATGACATTCAATGGGTTAGATCGAATCGTTTGAGATGAATTATTTTTTCGTCGTTTTGTTAATAGTAAGCTCAAGCTATATCTTCTACGGAATAGCAAAATCAATATGAGGTAAGAAGTAGAATCGCATTGATGAGTTTCCATAACGACTATTATCAGTTAGGGTTGTTTTTGAAAATACATTAAAATAACAGGAATAACAGCTAGGAAGATAAGTTAGCTTGAAGAAGATATTTAAAAAATTGCTTTTCCTACGAGAATTACATTAGGGGAGTCCATTTATTACGAAAAGCTCCTAGGGAGGGGAGAGTGTAAGCTCGAGCGTTACGAATCATGACATAGGGGAGATAAGGGCATAATGGCCACCTTAAGGAAAACACTTATTTAACCATAGAAATCTATGTGAGTTGTGAGTACAAAAGAAGAAATTGATATTTGTTCCAGCCTTATTCAATATTAAGAAGCGATCTGGACAGATATTAACTTAATTTTTTGTTGTTGTAAGTGTTTTTAAAAACATAAAACAATATTATAGTAAAACTCTTGGAACCAGAAAATGGCATCTTATTTCCCTAATTTTTTAAAATATGCCTGATTTTGCCTGATTTTTGCGAATGTAATGAAAAATGGGTTGTAAGGAACTGGATTAGGTACTATTGCTAAAATGGAAAAGTGAAAATGTGGCAGAATCAAAGTAATCGAAAGATTCCCTTTAACTCTTATTTTAAAAAATAAATTAAATTGTTATTGTTATTGCTTTGATTGTACACATATTACACATATTAGAGTGGAAATGAGAACAATGGCGATAAAAGAGTCATCACCAAGGTTGCCGAAAAAAATTCTATGTTTTTGATAAAAAAAAAAAATTAAATTCTGTGATTTGAGCCTGAAATTCTGTGATGGTTTTCTGTGACGCTTTTTCTATTAAGTTCATTGGGAAATCATGTGAAACATCAACAAATTGGAAACTACTTACAGTTTTAATAGAAAAAATATCAATTTACATTACCTTGTTTCCATATTTTTATGAATTAGAGTCAGAAATAGAAAATCTAAAGTGACATATAAATTTATTATTTTTTAAAATCTGTACAAAATTTAGAAAACCTGTGAATTCTGTGAAAATTTTAAAAATTCTGTGATCTGTGACACAGATTCTGTGTCGAAATTTTACTCAAAATTCTTTTAAAATACAGATTTTTCTGTGAACTCGGCAACCTTGGTCATCACTATGAGCGAGATTTCCGTTACTTCAACGTAGCCTGATTAAGCCTTATTTTTATTTCACCAGTTCCCTGATTTAAAAAAAATGTTGGGAACCCTGCTTGGAACATTAAAATTAAAAAATATGAGAAGAGGGGGGGTATTTATCAGCGTAACATTATTTTCAGAGGGGGTGCTTCGCAGCGTTACAATTTGTGACATACGGGAGGGAGGGGGTGAAAAAAATGGATTTTTTCTGCGTTACGTAATTAATGGATGCCGCCTTACTCTTTTTAATCACTGCCTCATGGATATAAGTAGGAGTTTCTAGAAATAAAGCTTAGTTCTTTTAGAAATGGGACAGTTACGAATGCCTGTATCTCAAAAACTATTCGTTTGAACGAAATAGTTTCTATGAAGAAAATGAAGGTAATGTTATGATCTTTCATGAAAAAATTTGAAAAAAAATATTTACTGTTTTTTGTTAAGGAAATTTCTACTTTTTTTTTGGTATCTCCCATTGGCCGGCGCACACTTTTCTCAGTCATGGTATTGATCAGTTTCTTCAACTTATACTTCGTAAAATCTATATTTTAGGTGGCTTCACCTTCCTTCTTCAATTTCTGATACTTTTCGGTCCAATACTTCTCTTTTAAACGAAACTGGAAGCATTTCAGTGAATATACAGTTGTTTCGAAATGAACAAATTTGATTATTTTTGATCACATTTTTTAACGTTTTTTTTTGTACCGGTTTAACAGCTTAAGAGCTTTGGAACTATCAAAAAATGGTTGTTTGAGGTTGGGTTTCAATGAGTCATCACTAGGCAACACTTTCAGCTTATCGGAGAAAATTGTTTTGGACATTTCAGCGATCTACCCTTAGTTTTTCGTTTATTGAAAATTAAAAAGGCTGGTATGAGACTTGACTTCCTTGATGACCCTTAACCGTTGTTGCCGATCATGTGCTTCACTCCAATACTTGATTTGAACTTTGTGGACATTATTGACAGTGTTTGCATACTTATCCACCACAAAAACTCAGTAATTCTTTGAATAATCAACGGTTTTGTCAGCTATCAATTTGATAATGACGAATTTTAAAGGAAACTGTGCAAAATTATTTTTTTCTTTTTCTCTTGCATCGTACATATCTCAAAAACGAGTAAATTTTAAATTTTGAAAAAAATAGGTCGAATAGTACTTTTTACAGGCAACAAAATGCTGTCAAAATTTTTAATATCCAATAACTAGTTAACGAGCTATTAGCAAATGAAAGTGTCCCATTTCTAAAAGAACTAAGCTTTATCTAGAAGCATATAAGGTGAAGCCTATATACATACATTACTTTATAAGTTTTGTAGAATTGTAGATCTGTGATTAAATGAAAAGATGCCTTCCACCTATGTAAAACTGAAAATAACCCAAAATTTCGCAACAGTAAATTTTAAAAATCTCACTTAATGTTGTGTTCGGATGTGATTTAAATTAAGGAATAAAGCCAATTCCAAAAGTATGAACAAGCATTTTACGTTCACAAACTTGAAAATTAGAAAAAAAATTCTTAAAATGAAGAAGGCAACCAGACATTCATTTTTGATGACTTTTCAGAATTCAAACATTGGAGAAATACTTGTTAGAGCTGTTAGTATAAAAAACTGGATAATTTTGTTCATAAATACCCCGCTTGACCCTACTTATATCTTAACTAAAATCATCCAGCACACCTTAATAATCCCGAAAAGTCGAAAATTGATCACAATTCCGTTTAATAGCAAGATAGTGCTGCCATCTATCACTTGAAACTGAAGAGCTAGTGTTAAACTGATTAAAAACATAAGTATTTTTTGAACGAGAATTTTTATGTTTCAGCTTTTTACGTCATGTCAATGACGAAATGAAGCTGTTCGATAAAGAATCATAGCTCAAATGTCAAATTCCTTAGCGCTAGAGGAATATCTTTTAAAAAACCCATTTAAAACCATTGGAATACTAGAAAACGCCTAAAAAAGCAGAAATCTATTCAAATAGTTTGTGGAAGCATTTTTATTTTCTTTACACAGTAAATTTAAAAATAATAATTTTTATTTTGGTTGAAAAACCCAAGTGGTACTGTTCTCATTTCGCACCTTTTTTATATTTTTGGTCCTCAACGCCAATTGATTCATCCAAAAAAAAAACTTATGCTTGAAAAATCGATAAACCGTTAAACAATTTAAAACAAATTGTTAAAAAAAAAATTTGTTGATTTTCAATCATTTATATTTTAACATGCAAAACACATAGTGGTACTATTCTTGTTACGGTCACTGTACTTCTTTGACTCTGAGAGTCTCATATATTTATCAACATGAAAAAAAGAACCATTAAAACAAGATACATTCTAGTATAAAAAGCAACTCTATCGATGATCTCCCCTACGAAAATTTACCGCTAAACTCAACGGTAATTCGGACTCTGCCCATGGAATACTATGGATTAACTTTTCTCGCGGAGAAAAATCTAATGGCAGGCAAGAAAACTTGGTTTTTCGAGATATGTTGTTCTGGTTATTTGATTTCCCGGAACGAGATTCACCAGTGGTGATTTTGTTTCAACACGTTGAGGCTTCCGGATGAATCACTGGAATCCATGGTTGGAATTCACCCAAATGAGATCTAAAGTATAATCTTTCAAAATATCTGAAAGGTTGTTTGCTTGTTGATGAACAGGAATTACTAGGCGCCATCCATTAATTACGTAACGCAAAAAATGCATATTTTTGATTCCCTCTCTCTTATGTCACAATTCGTAACGCCCGAGTTCATCTCCTCCCCCCTAAGAGCGTTACGTAATAAATGGATGCCCCATAAACTGTTTAGGTAAATGTGATAAATAAATGATATGTGGGAAAAAATTCAAGGAAATAAATGAAGTTCACGTAGTCTGAGATATTTTATGTAAGCTTGTAAACATGATACCAGTACGACTGCTCATGTTTATTTTGCGTTTCCGACTAACCAAAGTTCAAGTCATCAATCAAAATGGAGGAACAAAATATTTACTTTAACTTGAATCATATTTGCGTAAACAGCTTGATTCAAACAACAAATTCTGGATCTTTATATATCAAAAGTTGCTTATTTAAAGCGCACTACAGTTTGATTCGTAAAATCATAAAGAAGATAAAATTAAAAAAAAAATAATTGTATACTTTAAAGTTTTTTTTTAATCTAACTGAACCACTCCACTTCTCAGCATTGCAACGAGACCAACTACCTGGGCAACGATCACGTTGAATGGAAAGTGATTGTCTGAAAGATCATTAATTATTACTGGCTGGCACCATCCAGCGCCATTTTCCCCGGGCAGCCGGCCATTTGCCTTTCCATTATCTGCCGGCGGAAAATATTTGGAGATCCAGAGCTTTCAACATACACCGATGGCACGGCACAGGTAAATTTGGAACGGCGCGAAGGCTAGAAGAAAATTTCATTCTCTCTCGTTCATCGTCCGGCACCATCTGGCCTACACCTGAATCTGTCGATTCAATGATGGCGATTCGTTTTTTTTCCAGGACCGATTGTTGATGGTCAGATGGTTGATTGAATGGATGTTCATGCTCGGGAAATAGGTGACTGATCCGATAGGAACACGGCTGACGGACAGTGGCTTCATTTTCCCATCAATTCATTAGTAGCCGAGATGTCGGTTTCGTTTAAAAGGAGTATCGAAACCAAAATTGATTTTTGAGCCATAGAAATGTACGAATGAACCAACACTTCATTTGAAACCGTCATTGATCTTAATAGTAGCTCATGAGCACATACAGGATGTAAGAAGAATTGTGCATTTGTATCGTTGAAGCGGTTCGCATTTTTACGGCGTGTTCTAGAAAATTTATTTTGATGTCGGTGGTTTTAAGGAGTTTGAATGGTAATGTGTTTCACTTCCATTAGAATTTATATCTTTGATCGGTTTGCTTTTCGAACAATCACAGGTTCAAAACACAACCTCTTTAAAACCAGTTAAGCTCCGTGCTGACTGGATCGTCAAATATAATGAGTCGCGAAAGTCATAAAATTCACGTTTATGACTTGAGCAAATATCAAGATCCGTGTCACCTTTCGAGAGAAAATTATAAATATGCCTCTTTCCCACGTAGGAACACTCAAAATTGCCGATCAGTTATTAAATTTCGTCTCAATTTTTCAATTTAATTTTATTTTACTTCTATTCTGACAGAGTTAGTACCTGTTATCGTGCATAAAAAAACATATAGCCTTCAACAGGAAATGAATGTTTTCGATTATCACGGTCGCCACATGCCTCCCCCGGTCCCGAAATTTTGGAGTGTACAATCAACAAATAAATGGAACAGCACAAGCACATCAGTCGTGATGCATTGAAGGAAAACTACCGGGGTAAATGATGGTCAGGTGCGACGGACGAGTCGCTGTCGGTCGTGGCAAGAAAAACATGGAAGAAGTGTTTTGCGAAATGAAATTTTAATGCGACATCAAATGCCACATCTTGTGTCCCGGGGAAAAGGCGCTCGAGCCGGTCGAAGGAGATGGATTAAATGGCGCTTGCTCCTCTGCCGGTTTGGATTGCTCCGGTGAAATGACAGAGCCATGTTTAGTTTTTGGAAACGGTTTTCGGTTGGTTGGATGCTGACTGACTGGCTGCATGTGAGTAATTGCTTTCCCCCCGATGGAATTAACTTCATGATTCGTTTGCCGAAATTGGAGCATAAATAGGAATATTAGGCAGCGCGTGGCATATGGCAAGAAAACGAAATCCTTGTGAATGTTATACGTTTGGTTTCCTTTTATGATAACTATGTTGAACCGATGATTAGAGTTTGTTTAAATTAACAGCATGTAGATCGGATTCAAAAACCAGCAAAATTGAATATCGGATAGTTTTTAAAATTTTAATAAGGCAATAAGGAATTAGGAAAAATCATCATCATAAATCATAAATCATCATCTATACAGGTTGAAAAATGCAAAATACTTTCGATCAAACGATTGCCCTAGAGATATATTCTTTCACACGTTTATTTTGTTATTTTATCACAGCTCTGGTTTGATGCCGCTGGCCAAAAATTTATTCACAAAAAGATACAAAGATTAAATCTGCTTTAAGCACACTCGTTGGGAAACACATTGATTTGTAAACATTCCTTTAGTCAATTAGTTGTGTGGTCGTGCTACACGTTTCAATGTTGTGTGTAAGTCAACTTTTACGTTATTAGGAAAAATAATTTATATGATTCTCACTGACATACGAGGTCACATGGTAAATTTGAGGCTGTTGGGACCACAGAAAGGAATCGTGAAATGAGCCTGAAGTTTGTATCGATTTTTTTAAACATTTGGACGAGCAGTAGCGAAGAATGCGGAACCATTCGATATATCATATGGAAGAGTTTTATATGAAGGAAATGTCCGGAATATTAAAATAGATCATTAGAACTACACATACAATGAACGAAACAAGTAAAGTACCACTATGTGTTTTGCTTGTTTGAGAATTTCCTCTAGCGCTCATGAATTGACTTTATCAAACTACATCATTCTTGATTAACATGACGTTAAATGATGAAACAGACGTTGTGGGTTAATTTTGAAAAAAAAGACTGAAATCCAAAAACTTCGATTTATTTTATAGAAAACCACTATTTTTCTAGTTTCAACTCGTAGATGGCAGCACTATCTCGCATTTCAACAAATTTAAGCTCAATATCGATTTGCCGGGTTTGTTTAGGACCATTTTCATTATTTCAATGTTGTTTTCCAGCACAGTTTGATTGTAGTTCACGCTTATGAAAGCTTTTCTAGTTTTGCAGTACTGTACAATTATAAGACTATGATCATTTAGAATCCGGACAGTTACAAACGTGTGTATTTTGAAACCTATTCATTTGATCGAAAAACTTTCTATGGAGGAAATGAAGGTGTTAATATGATATTTAATGTAAAAATATAAAAATAATAATTAATCGTTGATTACAAGAAATACTTTTTCTTTATTATAAAATCTCTTTTTTATCTTTGCACACTTCTTTCAGTCATGTATTGACCTATTATTTTTACCACAAAAGCAAAACATTTGCAAAATCATGATATTTTACCCAAATTCACTTGGAAAAACCAGTCTGAATCTGGTTGGAACCTTTTTATGAGTAGGCATCTTGAAGAATTTGACTTCTTAAATTCGGTTTTAACATAAATTTCTTTGTCCATCAGAACACATGTGTAAAACCGGTTGCACAGATTGCGATCTATGGAACTGCTCATTATTAGTTATTATCTTGGCATCTTCTTGTCAGGCAAAACTTTTCGTCTGCCGGAAACGGATTTACTGCATAGTTAAGGGGTCTACATTCAGTTATTCGCAATAACCATAATATTTTTAGTTATATTTGAGATCAAGGGTCCCACCCCGATGCTTGGATTGAACTTCGTGACCATCCTATAATGGCTCCTTATGCTTCTTAACCATTTGGGCCAAAAAAATCAGAAAAAAATCAAAAGCACATTAGTTTTCAAGTCGACATTTGAGGAATCTCCGAGTTGATTGTGCAAAATTATTTTTACCATGTCTTTTTGCATCGTAAATATCTCAAACACATGGTAATTAAAAATCTGAAAAAATAAGCAAGATAGTCCTTTTAATAACCAACACAACGCTACTAAAGTTTTGCATATCCGAGCTCTAGTAACAAAGCTATCACCGAAATAAAGTGTCCGGATACTAAATGGTCATAGCTTTATATATACATCGCAGAAGTTTTTGCTCATCTCAACTTCCGAATCAATTGCAAATCATATCAATTAAACTGCTAGCAACCTGGTCCATCGAGCTGCATCCGAAAATACATCGTTATTCCGATTACCGATCCAAGAGATTCATATTTTAATAAGCTTGATAAAATGCCAATTTTTTCATTCAGTCATTTTAGAATTTTTATACTGTTCACGCGGTACCAAGTTTTTATTTCTTGATCTAAGTCAGTGGTTTTTAAACCTTTTTGACGTAGAATTATGTCTTACGGCAACACTATAGGGGGACAAATTGAAATTCGCAAACGGATCTCGCGTCACGAAAACATTCCAACTCAAGGACATCATTTTTAAAAGACATATTATCCCTGCTCATCGTTGATTGGCTGATCAAAATTTGAAAAAACTCGGACGCCACGCCCCTTGGTGAGTCCCCGTCCACAAAATGTATAAAAACAAGGGGTCGCCTGCGAGCTGGTTTCAGTTTCTGTTTGCCCGTTGAGCTGAAAAGTTCTGCTGCGCTGCGATCTGCGTTTGGACCCCACCAGTGGTAATCCAACGCAGATATCGTTTCGCAGTTTAGCTCAATGGCATTTGAGTAGGAGGACTAGCAGCAGAGGCGATCCGACAAGTGGCGGAGACATGATGCCACGACATGCTGCCATGACAATACATTGAATGTCATGATAAGGTTAAAATGTCAATTACTTGTCATTTTCACAAGGTAATCAGGTAATCGCACTGTAACTACAACTTCATAATTATATTGAATATGCGTTGTAATTATACCACTCTGATTGGGCATACTACACATATTTTACCGTAAATTTTTCTCGCAATTTATCGTTACGTTCCAATTTATTCATCCTCTCTCACTTTCATAAAACACACATATAACTCATACAAAGCACACATTTCACTCACCCCTACCTTGTACATACCGCACTTCTAACTCATATACACCACATACTTCACTCACACGCATTCCACGCTCAGTCCACACACTCCCCCCGTTTTTCCCATTGCCATTTGCCAAAAATAGAAAGTCTGAGATAAAACTTTCTGTATATGTTGGCCCTGAAAAGGGCCGTTTGATTGTTATCCATTAAGGATTGAATTTAGCCAATATGGCATTTCAGTGCACCTTTGCGCTAGCGATTGCTATATGGGAATGAGAATTCCCATTCGAATTCAACTTGACTATGAGAGAAACGCATGAGAGGAGCTTCCAGAAAACTGGTTTTTCTTTTGCACTTAGTCAAGCGTATGCATGAAAGGCAGCGGTGCCAGGTGTTAAACTTCCAAAGTGGGTACGTTTTTTTTAGTAAACCGATAATGATTTGTATGAATTTTTTTCTCTTTCGAATAGGCATTGATCATGCGTGGAAAATGTACATTTAATGTGCATCTTTTTTTTGCACTGAGCCTGTAAGCTAGCGTGGAAGCTGTGTCAGGTGTTGATTTAGAAAAATATTTATTGGATTTTGGGATAAAGAAACGATTCATGAAATAATTGATTGTTTGAAATTTTGTTTTTCTTCAGCTTACCATTTTCTCCAATCAATGAAAAACAAAAATTGCCTAGAAAAATTTATGCGAAAATTCAAAATTCCTTATTAAAAATAAACAACAGGTTTATTACCAGCACTGTATGCTTTTATCTCAAGCGTTTGATTATTCAAAGCTCGCATGTTCTTCGCATTGGTTGCATAAGTACCGGGCGCAATGCATCTCAGCGATAATGTATTGAGTTTTGATTGACGCCGTTTGTCCGTATTTTAATATCGCCTTTGGGTATGCAACTGTTAAGTTTTTCAAACTGTTTTGTTGGCCGTTATAGATAATTTATACTAAACTGACCAGCTTAATTTGAGCTGCAAATTCAATATGAAAGCTGTTGGCATTGACATTGGACACACAGTATATGTATATTTTCGTCTACATTCATACATTTGTTTTGAGCTGCATACTTAGATTTTTTTCAAAAATATATTGACACAAAACCGGTTGTCGTAATTCTACGTTAACTCGCGGTCGTCTCAAATACAACCTCTTCAACTTTTTTTTCATTCACTGCCCGCTTTTTTAAATACAAAATGATGATTTTGATAGTTGAAAAACCATGAGCTTTTAGCATTATGTTGCTGTAAAACTAAACTCCAAACTACTTCAAGTTTATATACTTTTCGGAACGAATACTTAAACTTTGAAATTATTAGTTTTCTTTCAAAAAAAAATCTAAAATTATATTTATCAAAATATTTTATTTGTCCTTACTGGAATACAAATATATTGCTTTCAGATCGGTGACATAACGTTAAAAGTAGTATAATTCACATTCACGACCCAACTAAACTAACGAAATTAGCTAATCGATCGCAACAAAATCTGTGACAAAAAACACTGTAAGTGTTCGGGAAACAGAGACAAAAACTTGCATTGGAGCTCCGTTAAATCTAAGTGAGGTAAATAGAAATTCGCTGCAGCATTTTTGCAGCATTTTTTTTACTTTTCGACAAAAAATTGACCAGTTTTTGAAAAGAGTTATAATCGTGTAAGATAAAAACTCGAGCCGGAACCAAAAAAAATCAATAAAACTTTTATTTTTTGTGTCAGGCATGCTCAGTTTGATGGAATTTGCAAACCTTTTCAATTAAAAACTTTCTTAAAGGCTTGAAAATAGTTTTTAAATTGATGATTTGATGAGGAAACAACATTTATTTCTCACTCACTAGTTGGTGATTTAATCCGACTAATTTGACATTTGAGCGTTTTATTTATTTTTTTTTTTCTGTTTTCCAGCCCTGGCGAGAAATTATTGAAGTTTCAGTCTGAAACCGGTCTGTAATTTGATGTTTAGTTCTGTAACGTTATTGTCGGGAATTGAACTTATTCGTTATCATTTCAAATCTAAGTTATTTGGGTAAATGAGATTTTCAACACATTGCGGACCATATACGAGGTATTTCGTTTTTTTCACTTGTCGCTAGTGTGCCATTCTAAGAGGCATAACTCAAATATTCTGAATTTAATAATTGAACATTATTCTACAAAATTAATCACGAAAGTTGCAGTAGCTCAAAGTTACTAAATTTTTGGGATTTGGTCCAGTGGTGTCTGAGATATATTATATGGGAGAGTGGGGAATCATGGGCCACTTTTTTTCGTTGTTCCATAACTTTTTTATTATAAAAGATAAAATGAAAATAAAAAATGGTATGGTTTTCTACATTTTCAAGGTATCATAAGGTATTTTTTTATAATTTTTAATAAGTTATTTTCCTCAAATTATGACTGTTTGAAAAAAAGCAATATTTTTTGGATTTTGAAAAATGGTGGGGAATCGTGGGCCACCAAATCCAAATTGACCAAATAACATGCAAAGTTTATGAGTTGACCCAAAACTGTGATTTCCTAATTCATTCCGTTATTTTAAAGCAATTTCAGATGATGAAATAAAAAAGAGAGCTGTGTATGATCGCATAGATTCCAAAACCTGGCTCGCGAAAGTTTTGGCAAAATTTCTATATAGGATGGACAAAATATTGTTATAACTCTTCATTTGGCATAAGAAAACTTTACAGATAGGAAAAACGTATTTTAAGTTCTGAATTTGTATAAAAACATAAAAATATAGGTGGTTTTAAGATGTGTGGCCCACGATTCCCCACAAGCTATGATTTGCAAATTGGTTGCGTTTGTGTGACTTATTGATGTTTCATCAAAAATTCCTTTTCCACGTGAAAGATCATGACAAATCTAAGATCATAAGCGTATGAGCATATTTTTGTTATGCACTTTAGGTTCCCTATCGATGAAATTAGCGGGTGTTTTTTAATTCAGTAAGTAAATTTTTCTAACTTTTTTTAGCTTGATAAATAAAAGAAGCATATGATGCGTATTTCAGTCAACAAAATATAGAAATATATGCTCACACAAAGCGACGACGATGACAGTTGGTTTGAGATTTTTATCTCAACACACATCTGAGTTATTAAAAGTGGCCCACGTTTCCCTATGGCCCACGATACCCCACTCTCTCCTACCTAATTTTGATTTTCCCCGGCTTATATTCCTTCGCGGTTCTTAATGTGTTAATATGACCTCACCGCCCCCCTGAGCCCATTCAACTCCCCCCAAATTGAAGTGGGGAGCTCACCGCCCTCCTTGAAGCTTTCAACGCCTCCCAGGGGGGCGGTAGTGTCCACTTTGAAAACCACTGATCAAAGTCATCCAGCACATCTTAATTAATCCTGAATAGTCGAAAATGGGATTCAATTCCGTTTAACATCGAGATAGTGCCTACACCTGTGTTTCATTATTTCACATCATGTTAACGGAGAATTAAACAGTTTGATAATAGCAGCAAACTTGTATCTGGAAGCATTCGTTAGCTATAAGAGATTTTCTATCAAAAACTTGCCCTTTTTCAAACCGAAAAAAATATTGTTTGACGGCATTGCTTATAACAAAAATCAATTATTTAATGGTGAATTTATGGGAGATAGTTTAATTTTTTAAAGTCGATAAGCAATCCAAAGTTTGTTAATTTTCAATACAAATTCACAAATTTGAAGAACCTTTGACAAAAAAACACTCTCATTTCTCGTTAAAAAGTCGAATCATAGCTTAGTCCTTCTAAGCATACGCATTGCGTATGTCCGAAAGAAACAAAAAAGTTAACATTCTTTCGTTTTTTCCTATCCCATCCAGTGATGTAAACCTTCCAGATTTTTTAAGGATCTTTATGGACTTTTGTCAGATATTTTTTTAGGTTTCCAGACTTCCAGACTTTTGTCTTATCTTCCAGACTTTTGAATATAGACTTGAATGTTTTGACAAAACAGTCAAATTAAACATTTTTGTTGCAAAATGGCAGGAGATGATTCGCATTAGAAATTGAAAAGTGAAGAATGCCAAGAAAATGGTTGTAAAACAGGAAGTTAAGCATAAAACTTAGTTCTGCCGTCACCACCACAATGGTCTCATGCATTCATAGTGGATTAGTGTATAGAATTTATTATTATCATCCAGAAATGAGTATTATTTCCTACACTGCAGTATTGCGATCTGGCGACCAAAAAAAGTCGTACCCTATAAAGTTCGCTATCCAGACTTTTCCAGACAATTTTTTAAATCTTCCAACATTTAATAAACAGTTGGCATTTCTGATCCCATCCAAGAAAACGAAGGATGGAAACAAACACCCGTCAAGCGCCAGGTAGCAGTAGAATAAACTGAAAACGGCTGAGCTCTGTGCGTGTGTTAGTTAATCGGTAAGATTCAATGCTTAATTGGCCGTTACAGAAAACCCGTTTAGCAACTGATCCAGATGGAACACATGGCAAAGCGATGTAACTGGTATGATTAATTGAAAAAAGTATTTTGAGTTCGATGCTCACTCCTGGTCGGTATTTTTTTCTGTTTAGTTAGAATGTTTATATGTACTGGTAATGCATCATATTGCTAGAGAGCTCGATTCTTTATGCCAATATTCGTTAAATTTAACATTGAAAAAAAGGAGAACAGAAGGACACGAAAGCGACACACACACGAAATGCGACAGTTCAGGAACCGGAACCAAGATTCTGGATCAGGATTCGTGCTCATAAGGATCCAGAATCAGGATCAGATGCAAAATGAATATCCAAAATGTGTATCAAAACAAGATTCAGGATCAAGATAAGGATCAAAGATCAAGATGGATGCAGATCAGGTTGAGGTTTTTTTCTACTTAGAATATAACAAGGATCAGGGTCAAAAGCAGAATCTGGATCAAAAATAGGAGTTGAATCAGGATATGATTCAGGACCTTATCCTGACCCTGATCTAGATAGAGCTTTACAATCGGATTCTGATCCTCATCCTAATGCGGAACTGATCCTAATCCATAATCTGAACTCGATCTTTATCCTTATTCTGCTCCAGAACCTTATTGTGATCAGAATCTTAATTCTGAACCTGATTCGATACCTTATCAAAATGCATTTAATATTTCTGATCTTGATTCAGAATCTGATCTTGTTTCAGAATTGCAATCAGTCCTGATCCTTCGATCCCGATCGAATTATGCTAGGCCGAAAGTCGCTAGTTAACAGGTAAAAAGGCCGAAGGATGTTCGGCCAAATGGTTATCAGGCCGAATGGATATTAGGCAGGAATGGCTGTTAGGCCGAATGGTCGTTAGGTCAAATGGTCACTAAGCCGATATAAGTGAAAATTTATATAAGGCCTAATGGATGCTCAGGCTCACGCTCGCTCGGTCAAGAAGAACATTAGGTCTGATGACCGTTTGACATGATGACCTTTCGGCCTAACATCTTTTCGGCTTAACATCCTTACGGCCTAAAAGCCTTGTACTGGATAACCGCCAGTCGAATAACATTTTCGGTCTAGTGGCCTATCCGGCCTGATAAGCCATTCGGTCTAACGTCCATCGGCAGATTGGCCTTCGGTCTCATGACTTTTGGCCGAATGTTCCAGCCTTTGGAGGCATAACAATAATACGCCAGACTGCTTCTAGATTAAGGTAACCAGAATTTTTTTCAGTACCCATCCGGGCAATTTTTTTTATAAAAACCCGGCAAAATCCGGGAATTAGATTTCAAAATTGACGACCGAAATCCGGGAAATATCCGGGCCAATTTAGTATGAACCCAAAAATTATTCAACAAATATCAAGAAAAAAAAATATTGAAAAAAGTTTTTTCATCTAAGTATATCGAAAGATTTTAATTCGTATTAGAGGCTTCCAAAAAACCTTTCATGATTATTTTTAATTAAACTTGCTCAAAAATTTCGTTTTGGAGGCATAAATCATCAATTTTGGAAACACAATTTGTTTTATTTACCAAATAAAGTGAATGAATCAATCCGGGCAACATCCGGGCATTTTCCAATGAAATCCGGGCAACCGGGCCGAGCCGGACTGTTCCAAAATTTAGTATGAAATATCCGGGCAAACCCGGATAAAACCGGGCAATCTGGCAACCTTATTCTAGATTATTCATATTTGCCGTGGATTTATAAATGCTTTCGTTAAATCTATCCCTGGATATTTATTCGATTATTTCACCATTCATTGGCATATCCTCTACATCCTATTCTTTGATTCAATATAATTTATTTTTTTTTGTCCTCGAATATAAGAGCAAACAAAAATAAATGAGAAATACCTAGTCATTTTGAAAGCATAAAATGATACCCAGATTGATGCCTCCATATAATAATGGAAAAATGTGGTTACATCATTCACAATTGAGACCTCGGCTCTTATCACGATTGTGATTTACTCTAAAATGTGGTTCAGTCGAGCGTATTAGTGAGTTCACGGTTTGTACCAGCTAAAGGAAGCAATAATGTTAACCAATTAAGCCGGTGATCAAAAAGGTGATAACGACATATCTTTAATTTATCTAGAGGCCCATTTTCCAAACGGGTAGGTCGGTTTGTCGTCATAAGATCGGAGTACGTTAGCTTAAAAATCGTAATCCATAATATGTTGAACTAAGTTTAACTTTAACTCTAAAATACACTAAACTTAACTAAGTTAAATTACAAAAATATTAGAAGAAACCATTCTGTAAAAATGTTAAGATCGTAAATTGTACCAGATACACCAAAGCATAAAAAAAGCACTTGACGTTGTTTTACGTAATCGTCTCGCAATGAATTGTGTTAATTGAAAAAAAAGTACTGACGTTTATCGCGATATGAATCAGGAATGTCGACAATTGCAACGAATGATCTCATCTTTCCTTCACAAAATTAACTTAGTACAGGTGAAGGTGCGACTTGAAAAGATAAAAAGTGATACAATACTTACAGCTTATCAAAGGGTAAATATAAATATAGAACAAAGTATAATTTTTTTCGAGACTTATCTTCAAGTTCAAACCTTTTCTAAATACAGAAGGACTGAAATTTTAGAAATTTGAATGTCGCTTAAACGTATAAAATTCAGATTGGAATCAACAAACTTCATCTCAGTTTTTTTTCCTCCAACAACAGAGACCCCAAAGCCAAAGGATGTGGTTTCACATCGCCTCCGTCTAGAGCAAGATTCAACTCTAATCTTTCCGGAAAAATAAACACACATTAACACATTTTCTCCCCCTGACCCTCTTTCGAAGAAAGAGAGAGAGTCACCCGGCAGCTTGCTTCGTACGGAGGAATCCCATTCAGAATGAATGGTGGAATCCGGGCAGAAATTACTGTATGTTTACTTTGTCCTCCAGACGGAAAAGCAAATCCGCCCGGCTCCCAACTATACCGGGGTGAGTGTTGCTTGCTTCCCGGCAAGATAAAGTCGGGGCCCAACTCTCTGGGAATATTGTTGCCGCAAATTTTGCACGGTTCGAAAGTGTGTGGATGTGTGTGGGTGTTTTTTTTTTGTTTGGAATCCCGGATTTTCAAACAACATGTCTTCCCACACCGGGTTCCGAAAAGGATACTGGAGTTGGAACGTTTTACATCCGATCAGCATCGGATTCTCAATCGAAGGTTTATTTGGAAACTCCTGGCCTCACTGTGCATAGCAATTTTGCGAACAGCCATTTCATATCACAAAACGACAACATGCTGCAGACCTTATTGACTTTGATACATGAAATATGGAATCCACTCTGACAAAATCAGGCAGATATCCATCAGGTTATCTTCCACCACTCGGGTACCTCCTACATGTTTATCTTTCCTACTACCGGTTTCACTTTTTCTCTACACTTTTCTGAATCGGAAAAGCCTTAAGCACTAATTCGAATTTAATTTCCAGTGATAATACCTTGTTTTTCCATCTCTGCTTCTGCTGCTCTAGATGTTAGCACAAATTTCGCCTAGCAAGGCCAAACGTGATTTTCAAAGGCCAAAGTTTTTGTTTACCAATGCTTTCCCTGTTTTGTTTATACAACAGCTTTATTGGGCATGTGGTTCGTTGTAATCCAAAGTGGAGGTGTCTTGGAGGAGCAATTATAATTTGTTGCTAGCTTTCATATAAATCCGAAAAAACGTCTGGATTCGAATATGGGTTTGATGGATAGCAATGAACTGTTATTTTTAAAGAGGAAGCTTGAGGCAACCAGTTTTTACTGGGTTAAATATTCCAATGAGTTTCTAGTCTTTTATTATAATTAAATGGCATTGATCAACTTTCATCGTATTTAAGGATTTGACAGCTTTTAAAACCAAAATGCTTCTACTGAAGATAACAGTATGAAAATTGATCTCTATACTAGACGTTCAAAAGGCTATAAAAATTTGACAGCTAATGAAGCACATAGTTTTCAGAAGAAAATCACACTGTGTTTTCCCTTCTGGATAATTGCAAATTTCCGGGATTTTTTTTTGTTTTCTGAACCGTGATTTGTTTACTCGAAAGAGTAAAATATTTCTTTAATATAAAAAAACCACGTCCAACTTTGGCAAAACTAAATTATTTACAAGAAGAAAAGCTTTATATTGTTCTTACCACTTACCAATTAAATTACCAAGGTTTAGAAAAAGTCGATCCTAAAAATTTAAACAACTTTAACTTGCCGACCGCTGATCTAAATATGAAAAACTTGGTTTTGTTGAATTACTTGAAGTGTGTGGTGATAGTTATAAGAACTTTATTTTTTTTAATGGTTCAACTCATAATTAAAAATGAATCAAAAATGCTGCATATGCCTTGAGTTTTGAACTGTTCGATCGTAACTTTTAAATTTTAAATAGCACATAAATTCAGGAAAAAAAACAAGCAATTGTTTTGAAGCTAAAAATCTTAAATTTTGTATCTCATCCCTGGATCGGTGTAACATTTAGTAACAATGCTTTGCAACGATACAATCCATGTTTTATTCCTTGAATGGGTGTTTCTTATTTCCTGGAAGTAAACGAAGAACTACGTGTTCGATAGTTTTTTTTCTGATAAGTTATTAACCGAACTTTCACGGATTTTTTGGTAAAATTACCTATAGTTTGGTAAAAATATACAATCATTCGAGTGATTTTTTGTAACATTTTCGGTGACAAAAACGAAACGGAAAACGTGACAAAAAAAAACCGAACCATCATCGGTAGGAACAAAAAGCCAAATAAATATTTTTCTAGCAGTTTATTCGGTAACTATTGCGGTGATTCGGTAAACTATCGCTTTCGGGGATTCTCGTTTAGTTTGTAAAACTGGGTACGAGTTAGTTTTCCCCTTGTTTACTTGAGTTGGTCCAATAAGCCACGTTTCTGTTTATCAGTAAAATAAATCAGAGATTCATAGTTCAAATTATCTCGGGGAGCCATTGTATTTATTTTGACAAATTCCGGATGTATAGACTCGAGTTCATTACTTCATTACTTCATTCTCCTAAAAATTCGCCAAAACTTTTGAAAATTTGATAAACTTTCCGGCGTGTATCTCAGTCAATTTTGAAGTATTGCTGCCTTCAATAGTTTTGTTTATCTTCAACTGACTCCTAGAAAGGTTTTTCGATTCGTTAAAGTTATAGAAGGATTTGAATTTTGAATTGAGTTTTATTACATTTTCTTTGTCGTAGATTGTCGAGGGGAACTCTTCCTACCATCACAGATAGCTAATTCAATAATATCCATCAATTTATAAAATCTTCTTCAGAAGAATCTTAGTGTCAAACTATGAAATCATACTTGAAACTGTTGAATGGAAACTTTCTTTTCAAATTGAGAATGGTGGGTGGACCTGTTGCAAGAAACTTTTTCCGCGAAGAATTACTGTTCTCAAACAAAGTCCTTTCGTCCCACGTACCTTTTCTTGTATTTATCTTTTAATCTGAATTTTTTTTTCCTGTTCCTAGCACGAGCACAGTTTTGTTCTGGTTTGTTTAATTGTGTGCTATAAAACGTGCTCCGATTAGAAGCGTTTATTGCCAGCGGGTAGGAATCGGTTTTCTGGTGTGAGGAAATATGGCAGTCAAGAAGAAGAAAAAAAGGACATCCTTTTAGTGTTCTAGTTTCTCACTTTTTTGTTATACCATAATATTAAAATTTAAAAAGTATGAGCTGCATAGACCTCAAACATTATCTTTTCTCTAGGGTGCTTTATTCTAAGAAGCATGTCCATTAAAATGGCCCAAATCAGCCGACTTGACTTCTCTTAAACGTTTCAAGCATAAATGGATCTTAGGAAAGGCTGAAGTTTTTATACAAAATTTGAACCAGTTCGGACCACGGAAAGGGAGACATTTTGTTCGGGAGGGCCATGAAAAACGCGTTTTTCATAAGCTTGAACATCGTACAACAAATATTTTTTGAATATTGTTTTTCTTACAGCTTAAATTTTAATGAATATTCCATCTAAAGATCGCTTTTCGATCAGATTTATTACAAACAAGATTTTAACTTCAAAAAAAGGATAATAAGGATCAATAATCGAAATGTACACAAAATGTTCGGTTGCCCTTTTCAAATATTTTGGTGTTAATAATACACATATTGGTTCGAAGAGTTCTAACCCTTCTTCAGCAAATGAAGTTATAAGTGATGAAATGACCTATTTTTTGGGAATACATTAAAAAATAGAAGTTAAACTTTTAGCAGGCCTGAACAATTTTCGGAGATGCTGAGTAAACTTTAGACATTTTCACTATTTTATAGAAATTTTCTGAGTTACAGCTGAGAACCAGCGTTTCCGTGTCCCATATAATCTCGTTGCTCAACCATTTCCCAGGTCTACTTATTATTTATTTACATAGTATTCCGTCTCACGACATAACTTTACGAACATAATTCCTAAAATTCACTCGGTTCATAGCAACTGTTCTCCAATTTCTCGGGCACCCCACGTTCGCCAGATCACGCTCCACTTGGTCTAACCACCTCGCTCGTTGCGCCCCCCGCTCGTCTTGTTCCTACCGGATTCGTAGCGAACACCTGTTTTGCAGGACAGTCGTCCGGCATTCTCGCAACATGTCCCGCCCAGCGTATCCGACCAGCTTTCACCACCTTCTGGATACTGGGTTCGCCGTAGAGTCGCGCGAGCTCGTGGTTCATCCTTCGCCTCCACACTCCGTTCTCTTGTACGCCGCCAAAGATGGTTCTTAACACTCGTCGCTCGAATACCCCGAGTGTACGCAGGTCCTCCTCGAGCAATATCCATGTCTCGTGCCCGTAGAGAACAACCGGTCTAATAAGCGTCATATACAGGTTACACTTCGTGCGAGGGCTAAGTCTTCTCGACCGCAGTTGCTTGTGGAGTCCATAGTAGGCACGACTTCCGCTGATAATTCGCCTCCGGATCTCACCACTGGTGTCATTGTCTGCGGTCGCCAGTGAGCCGAGATAGACAAAGTCTTCGACTATCTCCAGCTCGTCGCCGTCTATCGTGACCTTGTTATTACTGGACAAGCGGGTTCGGTCGGTCTCGGATCCGCAGGCCAGCATGTACTTCGTCTTGGACGTATTAATCATCAACCCAATCCTTCTTGCTTCGCGTTTCAGTTTGCGGTAGATCTCCCCCACCGCCGCAGATGATCTGCCGACTATATCAATGTCATCGGCAAAGCAGATAAGTTGACTGGATCTGTTGAAAATCGTGCCCCGCATTTCGCCCACCGCTCGTCGAATAACACCTTCTAGCGCCACGTTGAACATTATGCAGGATAGACCATCACCTTGTCGAAGCCCCCTGCGCGATTCGAATGAACTCGAAAATTCACCCGAAATCCGCACACAGCACTGCGTTCCATCCATCGTCGCCTTGATCAGTCTGATCAGCTTCCCGGAAAAGCCGTTCTCGTCCATGATTTTCCATAGCTCGTTACGGTCGATCGTGTCGTATGCGGCTTTGAAGTCGATGAATAGATGATGCGTAGGGACTTGGTGTTCACGGCATTTTTGGAGGATTTGCCGCAATGTGAATATCTGGTCCGTCGTAGACCGTCCCTCCATGAAGCCGGCCTGATGACTTCCCACGAATCTGTTTGCTTGTGGCGTTAGGCGGCGGAGTAGGATTCGGGACAACACTTTGTAGGCGCCATTGAGGACAGTGATCGCTCGGTAGTTCTCACAGTCCAATTTGTCGCCCTTCTTGTAGATGGGGCATATTACCCCCTCCTTCCACTCCTCCGGTAGCTGTTCTATGTCCCAGATCTGGATTATCAACCGATGTAGGCAATCGGCCAACCTGTCCGGGCCCATTTTGATGAGTTCAGCTGCGATGCCATCCTTCCCAGCCAACTTGTTTCTATTCAGCTGGCGAATGGCTTCCTTAACTTCACTCATCGTTGGGAGTGGCTCCTCTTCGTCGTTGGCTACGCCGGCGATGTACCTTCCCCCACCGTCTTGATCTCCTGCATGTGCGCCGTTCAGGTGTTCATCGAAGTGCTGCTTCCACCTTTTGATCACCTCACGATTGTCCGTCAGGATACCCCCGTCCTTATTCCGGCACATTTCGGCTTGCGGCACGAAGCCTTTGCGGGATGCGTTGAGTTTCTGATAGAACTTTCGTGTTTCTTGGGAACGATGCAGCTGCTCCAGCTCCTGGAGCTCCTCCTCCTCCAGGCGGCGCTTTTTCTCCTGGAAAAGTCGGACTCGCTGCCTCTTCCGCTGTCGGTGATTTTCCACATTTCGACGGGTGCCTCTTTGCACTACTGCCGCCCGCGCGGCATTTTCTTCGTCACCCTCCTACATTCCTCGTCGAACCAGTCGTTCCGTCGAGATCGCTCCACATAACCGATGACGTTCTCCACCGCACTGTTGATGGCTGTTTTGATGGTATCCCAACAGTCCTGGAGAGGGGCTTCGTCAAGCTCGCCCTCTGCCGGCAGCGCTGCTTCGACCGATTGCGCGTAGTCCGCCGCGACCTCAGGTTGCTTCAGTCGCACGATGTTTAACCGAGGCGGGCGCCGGTTTCGCTTGTTGTTCACTACGGAGAGTTTTGGGCGCATCTTCACCATCACCAGATAATGGTCCGACTCGATGTTGGCGCCCCGACAGGATCTGATGTCGATGATGTCCGAAAAGTGCCGGCTGTCGATCAAAACGTGGTCGATCTGTGATTGCGTTTGGTACGGTGATCTCCAGGTGTACTTGTGTGGGAGGCGGTGCTGAAAAAAGGTACTACGTACGGCCATTCGTTTGGAGGCGGCGAAATCAATAAGTCTGAGGCCGTTTTCGTTGGTCAGCTGGTGCGCGCTGAACCTTCCAATTGTCGGTTTGAATTCCTCCTCCTGGCCGACCTGAGCATTGAAATCCCCGATGACGATCTTGATATCATGTTTTGGGCAACGGTCGTATTCACGCTCCAACTGCGCGTAAAATTCGTCTTTGTCGTCACCGGTTCTTCCGTGGTGAGGGCTGTGCACGTTGATGATGCTGATGTTGAGGAACCGGCCCTTGATTCTCAACCGGCACATTCGTGAGTTGATCGGCCACCACCCGATCACGCGCTTTTGCATCTTTCCTATCACTATAAAAGCTGTTCCAAGCTCGTGTGAGTTGCCGCAGCTCTGGTAGATGGCACGACCATCTGGGTACGTTCGTACCGTGGAGCCCTTCCAGCATACCTCCTGCAGCGCTACGATGTCGAATTTGCGGCTCTTCAATTCGTTGGAGTGCACGTGGGTACTGCCCACAAAATTTAGAGATCGGCAGTTCCATGTTTCAAGTTTCCAATCGCTAATCCCTTTTCCGTCGCGTGGGTCTTTGCCGATTTCCATCCGAAATTTGTTGTTCGTTGTTCGTTGCTTATGTTTTTTGTAGTCACGGGCTCGCAAGGCCCGCAGCTAACCCCACTATCTCGTAGAAGGACCGTCGTGATGTTGCTGTTTTGGGTCCCGAACACCACCAGGACGTTGTTGCACTCCGCACGCCGCCCCTGACATGGAGAACAGACACGTAAGAAGCCCCCTGACTCAGTCTGCATGCGACCAAAGCATCCACCGGGGTTGGGTATCCGATCTCCGCTAAGGTTGCTCACACCCCAGCTAACACCACGGGGAGGTAGAGAATCGGAGTTGCAGACAAGAGGTGATATGACCACTACCCGAGGGTTGGGTGTATGGGGTCTCGAGTTGCACATTGTCTACTTCACTAGCCAGGTCTACTAGGCCAAGGAATAATTTAAGCTTGCATCTTGAATTATAAAGCGAGATTCAATTTTCTCTTACTATTTTAAGCTGCTCCAAGGTGTTCAAAATATACGAGCATATTTGCGATTGGCAACAGTTTTTTGCTTCTAATTAGGCACTAGGATGGGCTTGATAATTTTATTTAAATTTATACATAAATTTAACAGACGAAACCAAAACTTTTGTGAAACTACTAGGATAAATCAAATATTCAACCACATTGCATGTGGTAAATTCTACTCAGATAGAACAAAAACGATTGCCTGCATTTTAGTTATTTATTATTAAATTCAAGAACATTTTTGACACAAATATAGCACTTTCTTCTTACTTTTAAGAAAAAAAAAAAAAATACAGAAAAAATTATTCGTCACGGTTTCGAAGGAAATCTCGATTTTTTCCTGTAGCACGGCTTCGTCCATCGTTTAAGCTATCATATTCCACCAGGTTTTCATCTGATTGATGTCTTTGACAACCTTGCCCTTTGCCTTGAATCTCCTCTTCATGATTGCCCGGTATTTCTCAATAGGGCGAAACTGGGGGCAGTTTTGTGGGTTAAAGTATTTCGGAACAAAGTGGATCCCTTTCTCTGCATATCATTCTTAGACGACTTTGCTATAATGACAACTTGCCAAATTCGGCCAAAGCATCACAGGATGATCGTGGGATCGAATTAACGACAAAATTCGTTTTTGGAGACACTCTTTTTGGTATAGTTCCGACGTCATTGTCATATTTGTAACGAAAATTTTCGTTTCTTGTCGAAGCTGCAAATGCCCAGCCATATCATAAAATTTTGTGCAAATTTGTCGGCATAAACAAATTTAAATTTGGCTGGAACATCCCCTCGAGCCGTTGCCAAGTAAAATATAGCTTCCCAGCACGGATTTTGGCCACTCTAAATATTCTGTTTTATGATCTGTTTGGCTGTTTGCTAGCTCGATACGACTTGATTTCTCCCCGGAGTCGAATTCTCCTCACGTTACTGTGAGTGCCACCGAATTTTCTTGCCAAATCAAGGTCCGACAGATTGGAATTCCTCTTAATCGTCTTCAAAAACTTACCACGCAGTTTCCGGTCGACAGTAGGACTCCGACGATTGGCTTGAAGCTTCCGAATCGTTGTCAATGATTCCTTGTACCGTTTGATAACGCGCCATACGAAATTTCTTGGCAATTTTAGCTGTCTAGCTAGCCTAGATGCGGACCGCAATGGATTTTCCAAAAAAACTGTGCACAATTTTTTCCCTTCTTTCGGTTTCCATGTTGATTGTTTACAAAGTACAATCGATTTGCGGAATTTCATATATGCAAACGTGAAGCTGACGAAATTCCCGACACATGGGCGAAAAGAGCTTCCAAATCCGTCCACCAGGAGCGTCACAATATGAGCAAAAGTTTGTTCCAATTCTAAATGAAGCAAGCTTTATGAAGGCAAAGAATGATAATAATTTCGATAAAACAGAGCAGAATATATGTGAAGAAAATAGACTTTTACCTTTGCTTATTTCTGTTTCTATTCACCGATTAAATGAACAGAATACGGTCCAAATCTCTCGCAGAGAAAATAGACGGCTAGCGGGATGAATGTTGAAAAAAAACGCAATCGACTCCGAAACATATTTTCTAGTGGTCTTCGAAAATATTTTTTTCAATGATATCTACTGCCGTTGGAAGCATAAATGTTACTGTCACATGTTACAAAAAGACAAAACGAGAAAAAAGCTATCAAAGTTCCACAAAAATACTTCGCTGCTATCGCACAGTTTCGCAATTTTTGTTGACTTCAATGCCGTCCGACTATCAAGGACACGTACAGTATGCAAAAAAAGTTTATCCAGCCACCTCACAAATTTACAATTGTTATGTTTTTCTGGTGAAAATCAAGTTGATTTCATGAATGTTCCTCCACAATTTCTCAATCTATGTTTATTTATTATATTGCCATTGAAAATACGGCGTTTATATCTTTTCTCGGGGTTTTATGCGATAAATTATGAAAAAGGGTAAAAAATACGCAAAAAAAGTTTATCCACCCTCAAATGGATACTACGTTTTAGTGTGTAGCCTTCAGCTTTCTTGAATGTAAACATTGTGTCTAGCTATCATTTAGCGCTCTTGAAGTTTTCGTTTCGTGTTCTCAATTGGAAGTAATTGGTTGCAAAATGGCCAAAAAAGCACAAACTCCGATCAGCATCCGAAATTTGATTGTTGAACATCACAAAACCGGCAAAAGCTACCGTAATATCGTCGATATTGTCCAGCTTAATATAGATACGATTGGTAGGATTGTTCAGGGGTACAAACAGCGAGGTTTAATCTCACCAGCTAAGCGATCGGGGCGTTCTTCAAAGACTACAGGTCGAATTGACAGAGCTATCGTGAAGAAGGCAGAGCTGAGCCGGGGACTTTTAGCTTCGAAAATTGCGAAACAGATTGAAAGCGAATTTTTCATTCAACTGACATCACAATCCGTGCGAAATCGTCTTCATAAGAAAGGTCTTAAGGGCAGAGTAGCGCTTAAGAAGCCATGGTTGTCCGCAAAAATATCAAAAAAAGATTGAAGTGGGCCCTGGACCACATTTCATGGATCAGTGATGACTGGAATAAGGTGATTTGGTCAGATGAGTCGAAAGTAATGCTATTTGGGTCTGATGGTATCACTAGAAAATGGCGGCGAACCGGTGAAAGTTTGAAAAAGCATGGCGGTGGGGCGTTACTTAACATACATTGATTTTTCAGCCAACTGAGCATAACTTTGATTTTCATTTGCAGGTAGAGTCATGGTGAGGGGATCTATGGCTACATCCGGCGTTGGAGAACTTGAATTCATCGATGGAATCATGACCAAGGAGGTTTATTTAGATATTTTGAAGCGGAAACTACCAGTGTCTGCACAAAAGCTAAAGTTGGGGCGCAGATAAACGTTCCAACAAGACGGAGATCCGAAACACACCTCAAAGCTGGTTTCGCAATGGTTCAAAGAAAAGCGTATCAAGGTTATGGAGTGCCCAGCACAGTCTCCCGACATTAATTCGATCGAGCATTTCTGGTCAATTTTGAAAATTAAGGTTCAGGAGCAAAAACCGACAAGCGTCCAGCAATTGCGGCAGGTAATCTCAACTGACGACAAAACCACCCCCGAAACAACTGCTAAGCTTGTTGAATCGATGCCACGACGTTGTCAAGCAGTTATTGAAGCCAAAGGAGGTTACACGAAGTATTAAAGCTAAGTGAGCCAGAGGGGTGGATAAACTGTTTTTGCGTTATTTTATATCTTTTTTTAACATCATATCTCAAATGCAACAGAATATGTTTTTACTTGGAACTTGAATGAATTGATTTTGTTTTAACATAAACAATAAACTGAACAACAATTAACTGTGTTTCAATTTTCCGTAATTTTTTTTGGTAAATTTTTTGAAATAAATCTAGTTTTTCGCTGGGGGTGGATAAACTTTTTTTGCATGCTGTATGCCAAGTTTGGTGAAAATATTTTTAGACGTTTCAAAGTTATAATACGTTCATTTCATGAGTATGACAAATATAGGTCCAATCGTCTCAGTGTGACAGTAATGTGTCCATTTGTCCCTGTGTGACAAATTGACTTTGATTTTTGTTCAGAAAGTTTTAGAATAAACTTTATGTTTCGACAAAGAATTTCAATAATATGTATAAAATATGGTTGAAGATCTCTGGAAGCTATTCATGCACGATCAAAAATTCCTCCAATAGCAATCGCTTTCCTTCCAAAGCACTCCTAAGCCTTAAATTTGTGTTATTTGTTCTATAACTGATTTAAAACATACATACATATTTTAAACTTGGATCTTTTGAAAAAAAAAAGTTGGTTTATAACTCAACAGAAACAAAATTAGAAACTTACCTCAACATCGTACTCTCCGCTTCGCTTGCAGAGCCAACTGGAACCACCGAGACAATCGGCATAGTTCATAATCAGCACCACGTCGATCAGCAGCCATACTAGCGACGTCAGCAGCACGATCCGGCAGGTGTTGGTGCGGATTTTACCTCGAAACATTCTCGAGTAGTTGATGTTGCTCATTTCACCCTGCCCTCAACGTGCCCCGCAACACTTTCCGGGGTATTTCTTCTTCCAACGGCCGGAGATGAAGTTATTACTATCTTCCCGTGCCGGTGCTAAACGTCGGAATGTGTGGCTTATTCTCTGGCCTTTCCCCTTCTTGGGCTGTTTCGCTTTAGCCCGCCACCCTGGTATCACTTATTCTTCCGAGCCCAAATATTTCCGGCCTTTACCGTCGACGGGCGAGCAGGAATTAAATTTCATTAACACATCATCTATTTCCTTACCGGATACACACACTAGAATTTTCCACCAGGGCTACGCGATTCGCACCTGCATAGCAGACATACCCGCATGCACTACTCACGGATGACTGAGCTGCATCGGCAAGCGCCCAAAGCCAAAGCCAAAGCTTTCCTCGGACCCTGGAAAACTCCCACACCACAAACTTTAACACTGGCAGCAGCGAGCCGGGAAGAATTCGGTGGTTACGTCCTATCACTAAACATCGACTGCCGCCGGCTTCAAACAAACCAGGCAAACAACACAAAACACTACTGAAACTAAAACACTTTAAAAAAAAAACCAAAACGTACTATATTCCACAATTGACGCGCCACCTGTAACAGCGCAATCGGTCAACGGCCAGTAGCAGCGCGGGCTCGTTCACTCCAAACACGATAACATTTTTACCGGCAGCTGTAATGAAAAAGAAATGAAAGCAAAAATTAATAAAACTGTCCCCACTAGGTGGAAAGCCTTCGCATGAAATGCATCAAGCAAAAAAAAAAAACAATCCAACAACTCATTTCCCATAACGAATGGACGCAGCAAAACGCAAAGTGCGGCCTTCCTTCCGGTGTTTTCCTATCTCTCGCTCTCTGTGACCCGGTCATTTCCAAAATAACTGGGCTGCCGGACCCGAAAGTGTGGGAGGAACGAACCACGGAAATGATGACACCGACGAATCACTGGTTTCGGTAAATGAGTTTTTGAAATTTGTTTTGCTCGGTTAGCTACACCATTTGTTTGTAGGCTCTCGTTGTTGCAGAAAGCTGAACGGAACCTAGGAATGATGAAGATAACAACAATATGTTCCAGATAAACGCGAATGCTGGAAAAACGTGTTGGGAAAAGTCTAGATTTGATTGATGGATAAGTTTTCTCTGTGGTTGAAATGACCATCTATTTAAATAAAATTAGAAAGTAATATTAAAACAGCCAGTCTAAAGGACATTCCCTACAACAATTTCTAAATTTTGAGAAGCAGCACCTTAACTCAAATTTCAATGATTCGGTAATTACCGGGATACTGTTATATTAAGGAGTGTATTCGAAAATAATGCATTATTTTGTTTTGTGGATAGCTTTTGAATGCATGGATGCAAATTGATAAAATTTTCAGCGAAGCTACCTGGTGATGAAATGTTTACATGTACAAATTTTGTGTGAGATTTTCGTCTTTAATATTTGGGCAATACGTGCGCCATCTATAATGCATATCTACTATTAACCATCCTTTATTCAAATCACAGCTATTTTTGATTACGTTTTCTGTTCCTTCTAAATAACTCCACCTTTTGAATTTGGTCGAAGTTATAACAAATCTCGTCGATTGTCCTCCTTCGGCACAAATACCTACTACATATTTGACTTTTTATCACTCAACCACAGTTTTTGAGTAATGGCACGATTCCAGATTCAATTTAAGCACAGTATAAACTTTGTACGACCTATTCAGTCTTCTTAGTATTTTTTGCTATTCATCGTGTCAATCGTTATGAAACACTGAGTGATTGGCAGTTTTCACAGATCTTTAGCGTCCTCAAGTACTAGACATTAAATTTTTCAATTTTTTCTCCTTGTTCATCTCCGGGAAATACAGGCGAGACTCGTCAACGAAAAGTTTCTGTTTGGAAACCTGCCAAGTGACCGCAAAAGAGTTCGTTTTGTTGTCATTAGGAAATTTTCCTAAATAACTCCCCACTAGCAGTCCAAATATTTTGTGCACGATTTGACCACCGTATTTTGTTATTTTATCAGTGGGCAGCTTTTCTACCTTGTAAAAATGGTGTCATGTATGTTTATTAGTTAGTTAGACGAACCAGCAGGCTTGCAATTTCTCTTACGAGAATCACCCACGTGCTCGGTTTTCGATTCTCGGTAGAGATTCTCTGAAACGCACCGCAGAGATTTTTAGCCGAACCTCTGTAGAGAATCTGTAAATCAACACGACAGAGCTAACGCACACTACAGTGAAAAAATGTTTTCACCACGGAGAGCGACAGCGTCGGCAGCTGGCTTGGCTTGTTGCGTTTACCAACACATACGAAGCTGAACCACTCGCCCGAAACATTCATCGTTGTTGATGCTATTATTATGCACACCGTCGTGTTTGTTTTTGTCTTTGCTTTTTGGTGGCTTCAACTAGTCGGTTCTGTGTTTTCACCGGGGTGCTCTACAGTGACAAATCCTCGCACGCCGGAGCTAATGAACTAAGGTGTGTGTGGCTTTCGAAACCGGGGTGCGAATAATGTGTGGAGAGGATCGAAAAATCTCACCCGGGTGATTTGCAACTATCGCACGAGGGTGTTTTTTTCTCCGTTCTCCGTTTTTCTCGGTAGAGAATGGCATCTCTGCGAACCAGTTAGAAAAAATCATTGTTTTCATCACTTCCTCTATTGATATTTTCGTATTGAGCTTGAAAAAAACTCTACCATTCCTTAACTTCATGAAATCAATCACTTCCACTTTTATTCAAAGTTTAGCTTACTATTGATTCCTTTAAGACTTTACCATGTGAACTTTGGCTGAAGAGTTGATTTCCAGCTGTTTTTGGGTCTCCTAATAGGATTTTCGATCATGCCCAAAAATGTTTGTCAATGAACTTCAGTATTGAACGCTATCCCAAAAACCACTTTAAAGATTGTCACCAAATACACGTACACTAGACTACCCCAAATTTGTATGGGAAATTTATTTATTTATTTATTTATTTATTTATTTATTAATCCATCGAACTAAAAGTCTAAATGGATGAGATGGGAAAAGCACTAGGCATAAGAACCCATCAATGGCAAGAACAATACATTAGCATTACAATAGTTTGTCAGGAAAGAAAATTGAAATACAGAGATTATAAAATAAAATAATACTAAGATCTAACATGAGATACAGAATAAAAATTAAAATCATCTTAACATTGAAGTTCGTAAGCGGTTCAACAAAGTATCTACGGTCAAATGAAAGTCAAATTCACTGCATCTATCATTAAACACTGCACACATTGCACGAATAGGCTCTTTCTGGCCGTAGAGCGTTCGATGGAATCTAAGCCAAAGAAATTCTCGGCTTCTCAGTTGTCTGGGAGTCACGTTGAAGTCTATCCTCGCAAGAATGTTTGGAGCATCAATGCATCCGAGCAGCAATTTCCCAACGAACACCGCTTTGAGGTATTCTCGTCGATCAGCAAGAGTATCCAGTTTCAGCCAGGAGCATCGTTGCGTATATGATGGAGATTCATCAGGTACTGGCCAGGGGCAAATTCGAAGCACTGAGCGGGTGAATTTCGCTTGTACGGATTCGATTCTATTAACCCAATTGTCATGACTAGGGCACCAGATGATAGCCGCCGATTCAAGGTGCGAGCGAACTGATGCACAGTACAAAGTCCGTAGGCAGCGTAGGTTCGTAAATTCTCTGGTCGTTCGCAGAATAAAACCTAAATTGCGGTTCGCCTTGGCAATGACATGATTCAGATGATATTCAAACGTCATTTTTGAGTCCAACAGTACACCTAAATCTTTTATAACGGAAACTCGTTCAAGCGTGGAATTCTTCAAAGTGTAATTCCAAACCAACGGACTCTTTTTCCGCGTAAAGCTGATGATATTGCATTTCACCAAACTGACCGTTAAGCAATTCAGATCACACCACTCCATAAATTTGTTCAAAATTTGTTGCAACTCCAAACAGTCGGTATAATTTTCAATCTTCCGATAAATTTTGAGGTCATCAGCATACAGCATTCTGCAGCCCGACGGGAGGGCGTATGTAACGTCATTGTAATAGATACAGAATAAGAGAGGTCCGATATTGCTACCTTGAGGTGCTCCGGAGCTATACTGGAACACAAAAGACTTAGCATTTCCCAGTCGCACAGTAAGAAAACGATTCGTGAGAAATGATTCGAACCAAATCACGAGTCCGTCTCCAAGCCCAAGCTTTTTTAATTTCGCTAGGAGTAAACGGTGGTCAATGCGATCAAAGGCAGCCTTGAGGTCAGTATATATTGTGTCGACTTGACCTCCTTTTTCCATGGTACGGATGCAAAATGAAGCAAACTCCAGTAAATTTGTATTTGTCGAACGTCCAGGGTAAAAGCCGTGTTGATCGAAAGAAATGTACGACTTGACAGCGGTGAAAAGTCTCTGTGACATCAAAATTTCCAATACCTTTGAACAGGAACAAAGGGAAGTGATTCCTCTGTAATTCAGTATGTCATGCTTGTTGCCTTTCTTGTAAACTGGAAACATATATGACTTTTTCCATGCACTTGGAAATTTATCAGAGTGAATAGACAGGTTGAAGATTGTCAAGAGAGGCTTCCACAGGGCATCAAGGCATTTTTTCAGAACGTTGGACGGAATTCCATCAGGACCAACAGAAGTTGACGATTTAAGCTTTGATATAGCAGCTTTAATTTCGTCTTCCGAGAAGTCAATGGTCATTGAATTGAACATACTGCTGGGAACGTTCTGAAGGGCTTCAACGATGGCAGGTGACGAGGCGTGCGATGTACTGAATACGCTGGCAAAATGTTCAGCAAAAAGGTTACAAGTCTGCTCTAAGTTGGACGATTTATGCTCGCCCAGATACATCTCCGATGGAAACCCAGTTTCTTTTCGCTTCTCATTGACGAAGGACCAAAAACGTTTCGGGTTGTGCTTTAACGTATTTTGCATGCGCTCGACGTGCTGAGCATACCGGAAACGATTGTAGCGCTTGTAGTTGCTGCTTGCAATATTGAATCGGCGTTTATCAACCATAAAAGCACGTGACAAGCGTCTTATTGCGGCTGCTCTTATGCGTTTCAGCATACGCAAATGGGAATCAGACCAGGGTGGTTTACGAACAGGTCGCTTCATCGGTACGTGTTCTCCAAACGACTCGTGCAATGTAGTGGTAAAGAAGTCCACAGCAAGATCAACATCAGTAGCATTTTCAATATACGACCAGTTTGTGTGCAGCAATATTTCGGATATTTGCGTGAAATCAGCTTTGTGAAAATTTAGTGAGCATGTATCAGTTGTGCTTTCAAACGGAGTGAAACCAGGGTAGGTCAAGGTGACGAGTAGGGGTGGGTGATGATGATCCACTTCAATTAGCGGTTCCATTGGGGTTGAAACAATGCAACTATCTCCATCCAGCTCGTTCACGAAAACTAAGTCGAGTGTGCGACCACGAGAGTTGGTGACTAGATTCATCTGTCGATTGCCCAGAAGTTCCATCGCATCTAGGAGAGCCGAAGAACAGGTGCTGAATGCCGATGTTGCCGGGTCAGGGTATGCAAAATTTGCAGAGGTATTTAACCAGTTCAGAAGCGGCTGATTATAATCACCAAGCAAGATGTGTCGATCGTTGGGACGTAAACAATCAGCTACAGCGGCCGCTGAGTTGAGATGAGCATCAAAAATCGACGGATTGACAGCATCATTTGGACTGATATAAACAACGCCTATGTACATTTTCTGCTCGCCCGTCTCGATAGTCACCCACAGATGTTCAATGCTTTGGTCAATCCCAGTGAGATCAGTGAGAGGGGAAGACGTAAGACGGTTGGACACAGCAACAAGAACACCACCACCTCTTCTTAGACCAGTGCTGACAGGATCACGATCGCGACGATAAACGTTGTATTGATGACCAAACAGCTGGACCGAAGTAATCTCGTCGTTCAACCACGTTTCAGTGAGCACGATGACATCATATTCGGAATCCGAAACTGCCAAAAACAGTTCCTCAATTTTGGTGCGTAAACCTCTAACATTCTGGTAGTACAACCGCAGAGTTGAGCTGGAAAGTGGACAACAATCAAAGGGCGAAGATGCCTGATCATTAGAGCATAAAAACATACCTGCAGTGGCAGGTTGGAAGGCCTCTTCACTAGTGTTACACACAGGGCCCAAGCGACTACGATGGCTACGACATTCTCTGGATACCGGCTCGCCTGTGGTAACAGATCGGGGACCTTTCAAAATGCCGTAAAAGATGCGCTCGGGATCAGAAGTTGCAGAAAAACGATGATTCATATTCAATTGTCGATATCCGTCAATCCGTTCCTTTGATCGGGGGTTTCGATGCTCAGAGGATTCCAAGGTTTGTTGGGCACGTTCCTTCCAGAGTTGCGAAAATCGTTTTTTGGTAGGCTCACAAACTCACGGACCTTCACACTTTGCGGCCACGATGAAAGCAGAAGAGCCTTATCCTTCAACTCAATATCCACACCGATTTTGTAAGAAACAAACGAATATCTAGAGTCGTCGACATTTCTTGGGACAAGTCGGAAAGTTTCGATATCGTTCGTTGTGTTTAAACACCGTTTCGTTATTTTCACAACATCATCGTCGGTGATTTTTGGATTGAATCCACTAAGATAAATCAAAAATCGAGGTGGTGGTAACGCAGCAGCAATGGGGCATGTCAGAAGCAAATCGCTCAGATCGATGTCACTGGTCCCGTTGGAAGTAGATGATCGCGGAACAAGGTCTACTTCAACAGGCTCGCCATTAGGACCGCAACGTCTTTTGCGAGAACGAATTGCGCGGCTCCGTTTATCAGGGTTTGAAGGAGTCTCACCAGATAGCTGAGGCCAGGTTACGTTTGGGGGGCGATCAAATTTGGCCATAATAGCTTCATGATTTTCTCCTATTTGCTTTTGCAATGCATTCACGAGATCGGATAATTCTTCGACTTTCTTGCGAAGCTCGATAACCTCATTAGGGGGGCGCCGAATAGTATCATCCAAGAATGCATGCAAAGTTCGATTTGCAAACAGCTTTCTGCAATCAACACAAAGCCATAGTGCCTTATGGGTGCTGAACAGCTGTTGTATGCTGCTTCGGTTGGCGTCACAACACTCCTGCTGTACGTGAAAATATTTTGCACAGCAAGCAAGCAAATTCAAAACCTGTAAAATGTTATGCGCTGCAGGCTTGATCCTAGGCCTAGTGTAAGATCTCATGTCAAATTTGGGCCAGATAGGATTACGGGAAGGGGTCGCTCAACGAGCCTAAAGTTTGTATGGGATTGTGGGACATTTTGTTCGGAAGAAACATGAAAAACCAGTTTTTCATCAATAACTTTTGTTTCCTACTTCCGATTTCTTTTGAAAACGGGTTTTCTTAAAGCCCAAGTTATTACAAATTTTCATCCGGAGATTGAAATTTGATTCAAATATAGATAAAAAAAGTTATTAGGCTTCAGAAAAGGGTTAACTTTTTTAAGAGTGGTATTCATCACGGTTATCGCTGCGTCGAAATGTTCGAACGCCCCGACTCATTAACAATGATGAATACCACCCTTAAAAAAGTTAGCCCACTTTTGAAGCCAAATAACTTTTTTATCTTAATTCGAATCAAATTGCAGTTTTCGGATGATATATTTGTCATAATTTGGGCTTCAAGAAACCCCGTTTTCAAATGAAATCGGCCGAAGGAACCCAAAGTTATTGATGAATAACTGGTTTTTCATGTTTCACCCGAACAAAATGTCCCAAAATCCCATACAAACTTCAGGCTCGTTGAGCGACCCCTTCCCGTGATCCGAGCTGGTCCAAATTTAGGATTAATTTTAGCCTAAATTAAAGTCTAAATTATGACAAATATTTCATCCGAAGGCTGCATTTCGATTTAGCTTATGATAAAAAAAAAGTTATTAGACTTCAAAAATGAGGTTACTTTTTTCAGAGTGATATTCATTACTGTTAATGCTGCGTCAAAATTAAAAGTGATGAATATCACCCTTAAAAAGATAACTATTTTTCGAAGCTTAATAACTTTTATATCTTAACGAATTGAAATGCAGTTTTCGGATGAAATATTTTTCATAATTTAGACTAAAGTATAAGTTAATAATAAGTTCTTAAAAGAAAACTCATTTTCAAAAGAAATCGGCCGAAGGGGACCCAAGTTATTTAAGAAAAACTGGATTTTCGTGGTCCTCCCGAACAAAATGTCTCAAAATCCCATACAAACTTTAGGCTCGTTGAGCGACCCCTTCCCGTGATCCGATCTGTCCCAAATTTGGCATGAGGATCAATTCAAGCCTGCAGCGCATAACTTTTTCAAATGTCGGGTCATTTGGGGCACTCTATTGCCCACATTATTATTATTCACATTATTTGAGATACGAAGCTAAGAACTTAAATTGAGTGAAAGTAAGTTTTGATTTTTGGGCCCCAAAACGACATTTTAAGAGTTTTTTATATCAATATAAACAAAACTGAACTGGAAGTTAAAGTGATTTTTATATGTTGTTTTCTTGTTGATATTTTTGCGAATAATGCTTGGATTTAGCCAAGAATCGCCTGGATATTGCCCGGTTTTCGGATTGAAAAATTTGTAATGAAATGCCCGATTTTTGTATGGTTTTCCAAAACAATTTCTCGGAAATTTCCGGCCCGGAAACGTACACTAAGTATTCGTTTAAAAGTTTTTGTTTTGTCCGTTTTCCATTTATTTAACGGAAAGTGAAGTTTTTGTTCAATAAAGAAGGTACGAACAGAAAATTTGAACTATTTCAATGATTATTATGAGGCAACCTTTTTTTTTTTTTTTTTTAAATATGTCTTTATTAGTCTTTTAATCATTACATTTAAGTTACATTATTAAAGTTAAATTAAAGTGTTCAGATCAATTATGATCAGTTCAACTCTTTGATACAGTTAATTTTAAACATTGTTTATTTGATTTAAATTTGCTTAAGCAATAAATAATTTGATTTATAGGGGAATATCCTGTTGAGCAAAAAAAAAATGTATAAACTTAATCCTAAATCCTAAAAACTAACTTAATTGTAAAGAGAACGAATCTCTGCGATGAAAGACTGCATCGATTTGCCTCTGAAGTTGGAGATGATGTTGTTGGCCATCTCTCCGATCGATTCTATGCCTGCAATCCGATGAAGATCTTCGGTGCTGTGCCAAGGTGGAAGCCGCAAAATCATTTTCAGAACCTTGTTCTGAATCCTCTGGATGGCTTTCTTCCTCGTCGCGCAGCAGCTAGACCAAATCGGAACTGCGTACATTATCGCTGGTCGGAATACCTGTTTGTAGATTAACATCTTATTTCGCAGACACAACCTGGATTTCCTGTTGATGAGAGAATAAAGAGATTTAGTATATTTATTACACTTAGATTGAATATCTTCAATGTGATTTTTAAAAGTAAGATTCCGATCAAGTGTAAGTCCTAGGTACTTCACGTGATCAGACCATTCTAATGAAACCCCATTAAAAGTTATGGAATGATTTTCATTAGGTTTTAAAAATTGAGCTCTTGGCTTATGGGGAAATAAAATAAGTTGAGTTTTGGAAGCGTTAGGAGAAATTTTCCACATTTTCAAGTAATTCAAAAAGGAATTTAAATTTTGTTGCAATCTACTGCGTACCACCCGTAAATTTCGACCTTTGGCTGAAAGCAAAGTATCGTCAGCAAATAATCTTCTACCTTTTCCTTCTGGTACATCAGGAAGATCAGAAGTAAAAATATTGTATAAAATAGGCCCAAGTATACTACCCTGAGGGACACCAGCTCTAATGGGTGTCCTTTCAGAGCATGAATTTTGATAGCTTACTTGTAAGGTTCGGCTAGTCAAATAATTTTGAATAATTTTGGTGAGATATACAGGAAAATCAAATCGAGCTAATTTAGCTACTAAACCTTTGTGCCAAACACTGTCAAAAGCTTTTTCAATATCAAGAAGAGCAACACCAGTTGAATAACCTTCAGATTTGCTAGCGTTAATCATATTAGTTACACTCAAAAGTTGATGTGTAGTAGAATGTCCATGACGAAAACCAAATTGTTCATCAGGGAAAATAGAATTCTGATTAATGTGAATCATCATTCTATTCAAAATAACTCTCTCAAATAGTTTACTTAAAGAAGGGAGCAAACTAATTGGTCGATAACTTGAAGGCTCTGAAGCACTTTTCCCAGGTTTTAAAATTGGAGTTACTTTGGCATTTTTCCATTTATTTGGAAAATAAGCCAAGTGAAAACATTTATTGAAGATTTTAACTAAAAAATTTAAAGTGCTTTCAGGCAACTTTTTAATAAGAATATAGAAAATCCCATCTTCCCCTGGGGCTTTCATATTTTTAAATTTTTTGCAAATCAATTTAAGTTCATCAATATTTGTTTCATAAGAACTTTCAAATACATTTTGTTTAGAAAGAATATCATCAAATTCAAGGGAAATTTGAGCATCAATTGGACTTACAACGTTTAAATTAAAATCATGAGCAGACTCAAATTGTTGGGCTAATTTTTGAGCTTTTTCTGCATTCGTTAAAAGAAGTTTTTCTCCGTCTTTCAAAGTAGGAATTGGCTTCTGGGGCTTTTTCAGAATTTTAGTTAATTTCCAAAAAGGCTTTGAGTAGGGTTTTATGTCCTCTACTGCTTTGGCAAAATTTTCATTACGAATGAAATTTAAACGACGTTTGATCTCTTTTTGAAGGTCGCAATAAATAAATTTCAAATAAGGATCCCTAGTACGTTGATATTGGCGTCGACGAATGTTTTTCAGTCGTATCAAAAACTGAAGATCATCATCAATTAAAGGTTGATTCAATTTATGTTTAACTTTAGGTATTGAAGCGGCTTTAGCATTGACTATTGAAGGTGTCAAATTTTCTACAGCCAAATCAATATCTTCTATTGAATTCAGTGGAACGTTTACATCTAAATTACGTTCAATAAAATTCATATATCGCTCCCAGTTAGCCTTTTGAAAGTTAAAAGTTGATTTTAAAGGGTTTTCAATGGGACTTTGGGATAAAGAAAAAGTTACTGGAAGGTGGTCTGAATCGAGGTCCGCATGAGTAACTAATTGACTACAATGCTCGCCTAAATCCGTTAGAACCAAATCAATAGTGGAAGGATTTCTAATCGAAGAAAAACAAGTATGCCCATTAGGATATTCAACAGTATAATAACCTGCAGAGCAATCATTAAACAAAATATTCCCATTAGAATTTGATGAAATATTATTCCAAGATCGGTGTTTTGCATTAAAGTCACCAATAATAAAAAATTTAGATTTATTTCTGGTGAGTTTTTGTAAATCTCCCTTCAAAAAATTTTTCTGTTCACCGCTGCATTGAAAAGGCAAGTATGCGGCAACAATTATAATTTTCCCCATAGAAGTTTCTAATTCAATTCCAATTGTTTCTAAGACTTTTGTATTGAAAGAAGGAAGAAGTCTAAATTTGAGACGACTATTGATGACAATAGCTACACCCTCACCTTGTCGATCAAGTCGATCATTTCGTAAAATTTTAAAGAAAGCATTGCTTTTCAAGTTATTGTCTGGCTTTAAAAAAGTTTCAGTGATGGCAGCAATATGTATGTTTTGAGATTTCAAAAATAAAAAGAATTCATCTTGGTTAGCCAGCAAAGATCTAGCGTTCCAATTCATAATATTTAAACATCTATTTGGATCCATGAGGGAATCGCAAAGTCATAATAATTTTGTTAGCATAATTAAAAGAAGTTTGGAAAGCTTCAAACATTGAATTTGCTTTCAACATAAGTTGCATCATTTCCATTAAATTTTGATGCAAAAATTTTAATTTTTCCTCAGTAATCTCACCCAAATCAACAAAATTGTTAGGATCAGAAAATGAAGGAGAAGAACAAGTATTTGAATTTCGGGGATTTTCCCAAGCCTTCGCATGAACGTTGAGACTTGGTTTTTTCCCATTTTTATTAGTTAAACCTGAAGAGGGAAACCCATTTTCAACCACCTCTGAGAACGATAAACAACGAGTCTGTGGCGCAGAATCAGCCCAGGTAACATTAAAATCACTTCGGGTATTACCCAGCCGTGATTCCAATGTAGACCGAGGCTGAATGCGAACAGGCAGGTTGTTTGCCGGCCCGACGTGTGAAGACGAAAAAGAGGAAGGAGGAGAAGAAACTTTTCTGGAAACTTTGGGATTTTTCCTAGAAGCAACAATTTTTGCCCTAACGGGACAGTCTAGAGAATTCGAGGAATGATTACCTGCGCAATTCGCACACTTAAAAAATTCTGTTTTTGGCTTATCACCACCAAAAAGGCATTTAGATTCTTCATGATCGAATGAGCCGCAAAACATGCATCTGGCATTCATTCTACAATTTTTAGTGCCATGACAAAAAGCTTGACAACGACGACATTGCGTAATGTTTTGTAAAAAATTGGTAGAAGATTTACGAAAAGGTTCGAATTTGACTCGACAATGAAACATAAGACGAGCCTTTTCAAGAATTTGCAAATTATTAACCTGATCCTTTTTAAAATGGATCAAATAAAGTTCAGGAGCAAAACCAACACTACTGGTATTATTCGTGTTGGTTCTTTTCCTCATTTGAATTACTTGAATTGGAGAAAAACCTAACAAAGAATTTAATTCAGTTGTGATCTCATCCGGTGTTTGATCGCCAGTGAGACCACGAAGTACAACTTTAAATGGACGATCACTTCTAGTGTCGTACGTAAAAAATTGGTGTTTTTTATTATTCAAATAATTTAAAACCTTTTGAAAATCATTAAAAGATTCCGCCAATATACGAGCAGTTCCCCTTCGACCGATCTGAAAAGAAATCTTCACATCCTTGACGGAAGTGACGATTTCTTTTCGAAAGGCATTGAAGTCAGGAATCGTGACCGTTATTGGTGGAATCTTTTCGTTTTTAAGAGTATAAGAAGAAGAAGGTTTCTTAGTACTCTTATCAGAATTAAATATGAATATTTCCTCATCACCGATGTTATGAAGGACATCGAATGAGTTGGAAATTTCAACTTTTTTGGGCGATGGACCTGAATTAGGCTCGGCAATTCGTTTCCTACCGGCCCTTGAGCCAGCCGATGACTTCCCCATGCTGGAAAGAAAAGAGAAAATATGAATAAAAGAAAATGAAAATAATTTTAGCACTGAAAAGTGCTGATTGAAATACAGGTAAGGAAAAAATAAATAATGTAAAATGTTCCTGCGGTACACAGCAACGATACGATGCTCCGGCGTACGTGTTGACGGCTCAACGGTACAGATGGAAGTGATATGAGGCAACCTTGATTTTATGAAGAACAGGGTGTTAAAATTTCACGTAACGAAATTTTCGATCATTTACGACACCTTTACTGCCTTTCTAAGCAAGATTGTCCCATGTGTAAAAACATGCAAACGAGAAAAACGCGATTAAAATATCAGCTGTATTTCCCATTTTTCCCTCAAACTAAAAATTCATCGACAGCTTTTTCGTAGTGAACAGTTCAAGTTAATCTTTTTACAATGTTTTCTACCAAAAAATTACATTTCCTACAAAAAAAACAGCAAATAAGAGCCAAAAATGCTCCGTGTGACACTTTTGCGTAGAATCAGAACGCATGCCGATGCTAGTTCTACGAAAAAATGTCACACGGCTACAATTTTTCTATCATTTTAAAAGCTTGCGTAGTTTATTTTTTTCCCAAAAACTCATGCTAAACCGTAATTTGAGAAATACGTTCCTCTTTTTTCATAAAAATGTATAGTTGTGTATGGATCCTGTAAGTAGTGCCTACCGAAAATTTTTTAGTGAAAATTTCTCTGAATAAAACACTCAAGGCTTCTCGCTCCTCCTCTGCCCTCTATTTTAGTGTTCTTTTCAGTGAATAACATTAAATTCAACAGTTTGAACTCATCTTAAGACAATTTTTTGATAAAATTTGCATTTTTCATAGAATTTTCTCTAGTGTGACATTCTTGCGCAGAACTATCAACATAGAGACAACCCCCTTGATGAAAATTTCGAATAAGTTCAGAACAAAGTATACTTGTTTGTGTTTTTATTCGAAAGTTAACACTAAAAGAGACCGTTTCCAGTCAAAAAGTGAAAATGACCCAAAAGTCACATGGGACATTCTTGCTTAGAACGGCAGTTTATCTATGTAAAATCTTCTATCAATCCACCAAACGTAACAAGCTGTTCTGACTTTCAGTGATTTTAACTAAAAATTCTGTGATGGGTTTTCTGTGACGCATTTCATTTGGGGGGGGGGGGGGGGGGGGGGGGGGGGGTAGGGTCTAACGGGTAAAAAAAACACCATTTTCACGTATTTTTTCTAGAGCTATCGTTCAAACAAATGTATTCAAATTTTTTGCATTATACAAAGCATTGTTAAAAGAACATTTAGTATTTTTTTCGTAGAAAAATATTGAAAAATGAGCCGGTGACGGAGCACTTTCGAGGATGAAGTTTTAGAAAACAGGAATTGCGGTGGACACTGTATCTCAGCACAGAATCATCCGAAGTCAAAAAATCAGAGCAAAATATTTTAAATAGATGTTTTTCTGGACCCCAACGTATTTATTTAACCTTAAAAATTTTTTATGAAATTTTTGTGTCTGTTTGAAGTAAAAACTACGATTTTTCACGAAAAAATCCGCAATTTTTTATCTGTAAAATCTCCCCAAAGTAAAAAAAACAAAAATAGAAAAACGTTGGGGTCTGGTATTTTATGTGTAGAAAATATGTTCCAAATTTGAAAAGAATCGGATGAGTAGTTTTCAAATGACGATGTCCACGGACTTTAAAAATGTGCTTTCGAGAAAAACGCGTTTGAAGTTTCTGCTCTTGCTTTCTTGCAGTATTAGATAGGAGGACATAAAAGCCTATAATTTCTACAGTTTTGCTTCAATTGACTTGAAAATTCGACACAATATTCTTGAAATGTTTTACAATAAGAAAATAAAAAAATAAAAAAAATAGATTTTTTGAAAGTGTTAGACCCTACCCCCCCTTAAGTTTCATTGTAAATTCATGCCAAATTTGGTCTTTTTTACATTCAACTTGAGCAAAATCAAGTAACTTTACTAGTCTAATCAGTTTTGTTTTTCAATATAATTTTAGAAATCGAAAACTTATATTGACATTGAAAATCAAAATTTTTGGAAAAACGTACAAAATTTTCAAAATCTGTGAAATCTATGAATATTCACAAAATTCTATGTGCTGTGACACAGATTCTGTGAATAAAATTTCCAAAAAATACTGTGAAATTACAGATTTTTCTGTTGTTTCTTCAAGCTTGATCTGGACCGAGTATATCCAGGATATTTCATCTAAAAATCTGGCAAAATTCGGGCAATCGTAAAATAGGCTTCCAAAAAACCTTTCATGATTATTTGGATAAAACATGCTCAAAAAAGTAGTTTTTGGACTTTTTTGCTTCATTTTGCAAATAAAGTGAAAAAATACAAACAAAATCCGGGCTATTTTTAACAAAATTGGGCATCCGGGCCGGACCGGACTTTTCCTAAATGTTGTATAAAATATCTGGGTAACTTGGAAAGCTTATGTCATATTCCCTCCCCTCCCCCTATACGCGTTACGTTGTATTTGAATGGCCCCTAAGGACTGAACAAATATGCAACAAAACCATTGGGTTCTGAGAGACTAATAAAAATGAAAACAGAAATTAGCAAATGCAAATCTAAATGTACCAAAATTTAGTATCGGAGGCCTTTCGTCTATACGGGATGCGTTTCTATGATTATTCAAGATAACCCCTTTTTATTGGGGAGGCTAGAACGACCGAGGTCAAATTGTATGGAAGGCCTTCTCATACAATTTTGTACAGTATTTGTAAAACCATTTCGTTCGTATTTTGATTGATTTTGTATAGAGCCTCACTATTGTAAAAAAGATGTGAACCATATATGTCAACCATTTGGTTATGTAAAACTTGACTGACGGGTCTTTTAACACAGTTACTCATCTGGTTGTGTCAAAACTTGTTTGTGTTTCGAATTTAATGAAAAAAAAAAAAATAAATAAAAAAAAACTCTTACCATTTCGAAAGTGGGAGTCATGCAATACAATAAATCATCAAATAATGTCTATGTATTAAGATCGATTTAACATGAAAACTCTTCATTTTAAAAACGTTAAAAAAAAAGGCAACAAAATTTACATTTTTTAAAAGGTTCAAAGCTATAGAGAGCTTCTTTTGACTAATTTGGGGCGCTGATTCCAAATCTTATATATAAAAATGGAGGCGTTTTCTTTGTAACACCATCACGTATGAATGGTCGGTCGGAATTAAGTGAAATTTGGTATCCGAGGGGTTTTTGGGCCAGAGATGGTTTGTATAATAGTTTCGAGATTAAGAGATATTTTTGTAGCGGCCCACCACACTCCCCCACACCAAAAGACTCATTTGAGCCCCCTGGTAATGGACGCTACTGTTCTCAGCACGTCTGGCAGCAATTGAAAAAGAAAAATTAATACGCGAGCCAAATCTACTCATGCTGAGAACACAAAAATTATTTAATTAATTGCGAGGAAATGTGATGAATATTATTTACACTAATTTAGACTATGAATCTCAATGGAATAAGATTCCTTTGAAGAGATTCATGTTAATCAGGGGTGTTGCTGCAGCTGACCTGTCCATCTCTGCGCATCCCGGTTGCGGATTCTGGGACTCCTCCCGGCCGTCGGTCGTGAACTCACGCTTGCTAACCGCAACGTCGCTCGTGACGGCACTATAACTATAACCAGATTATAACTTTTTATGGAAGGGGGGCTCTCATACAAAATTGTTGATACTTACGATTTCGGTGGAGCACATTGCTGCCGATTGCAGCAGAACCAAAACATTGTTTGTTTTGGTTCCTCTAGCTATTTCCAATTCGCAATCGAGAACAATAGATCGATGATTGCTGATGACAGGTGATGATGGTAAACACGGTACAAATGTTTACATTATCACACGGTTAGGCGAGAATACTCAAATTGGGTTTGTGGTAACACAACAGTGTTGCCAGATATTCTGGGTAGGAATACCAAAGTACTTAATGAGAAATGAGTACTTTCCCGGTTAGGGATTATAAGAAGTGGAAAGTGACAATTAGCTATCGCTAATTAATATAGTTGTGTTCTAATGACCTAACAGACGAAACATGAATAAAGATAACTCTATTCCACCACTGAAACCTGCGTTTTCAACAGATTATGGGCCCAGATTCGCCTGGATTTTGGAAAAACGAGTAAGTGAGAGGGGGGGTACTCTCAAGTATATTAGACTTGCGGTTAGCAAGTTCTGCAGCAGCCAGCGCAGAGGGACAAACCAGCCCTGAGACGAGCCAGAGGGCCACCGGAGAGAGCCAACCAGCAGCCAGAGGATAGCCAGCGCAGAGACCAGCCAGCAAGATGTCCCAGGCCAGCCAGAAGGTTCCACCAGAGGTCGAGTCCGGGGAGGTTCGCGGATTGAGAGGGTTACTCGCGATGCCGTCACGAGCGACGTTGCGGTTAGCAAGCGTGAGTTCACGACCGACGGCCGGGAGGAGTCCCAGAATCCGCAACCGGGATGCGCAGAGATGGACAGGTCAGCTGCAGCAACACCCCTGATTAAATGGGTGGTGCTGATAGCCGAGAGGGTTACTCTCGTGCTTTTGTTGTGCGCTATGGTCAGCAGTTATGAGCGGACCCATGCGCAGAGGACTACCAGCGCAGAGGATCGTCAGCTCAAAGGCCACGAGATGCTTCAGGTCAGCCAGAAGGTGCTACTGGAGTTCGTGGGCGGGAAGTCGATTCCGAGAGGGTCACTCTCGATGCCGACACGAACCGCGCTGCGGTTAGCAGCATGATTTCATTTCCGACGGCCGGGAGGAGGACTCTCGGGATCTGTAACCAGGATTGGTCAGGTTCGAATGCTCCAGATGGAGGATTAGCCCGGATCGGAGATTGTAGGAAACTGTTCGAGAAGGTTACTCTCGTGTTGTGGAGCTACGCTGCGATTAGTACGCGTGAGCTTATCCAAGCTTACAGAACAATTTTCTGTGGCTTTGGAGGAGATGTTTTGGGCGACGGTTAGTTACCAGATACTTCAGCATAGCATTGGATCCAGATGGGTCGCATGCAGCTAAACGTTGCCTTCCGGTTTTATGGAGCGCTCGAAGCGTACTAAGCAACTATCAAGCAGCCCTGAATGAGAGCGAGATTTGGGAAGTGGTTAGCTTAACCCATGTTACAGGAAACCCATTCTGTTTCTCGTACAAATGGGTCTTCACAGCTATCGAAAAATCCCTGGAGAAGTACGCGTCATGAGAGGTGGTTGGCTCACCCTAGGTCACAGGTTTCGTGAGATGATCGTTCACTGGACGAAGATGAACGATGGTGAGGTTATCACCAAACAGCCGTTCAAAGAGTTGATCGGTTATTCGCAGTATCTGGGGATATCATCGAGACCAGTTATTTGTGCAGCGGTTAGCGCGCTATGCCAATACCAGGCCAGTCTGGCCACTAACGAGGCCTGCAGCGTATTCTGCGATACCATCGACGTATGACCGTTATGGCGTTGGTATACCGTAGAAACGCGAACACGGATAGACATCGAGAATCTTACTTCGGGGTCAACGAAATGTCAGCAGACGATCAGTTTGTCATCGACCGAAGCGGAGTACAACATCCCTTGCATCTAGTACCTGGAGGAAGCGCGGACTCATCAGCGGATGAAGCATCTGGACGTTAGGTATGCGTTCATCAGGGAGATCGATAGAAGCGATCAGCTATCTTTGCGACACACTTCCACTGAGGTTCAGCCAGCTGATGCGTTTACGAAGGGGCTACCAAGGGCGAGGCATGTTAAGCTGTTCAGCATTCTCAATCTGCGAATTGAGGGGAGGTGTTGATACTTCGATTTCGGTGGAGCACATTGCTGCCGATTGCAGCAAAACCAAAACATTGTTTGTTTTGGTTCCTCTTGCTATTTCCAATTCGCAATCGAGAACAATAGATCGATGATTGCTGATGACAGGTGATGATGGTAAACACGGTACAAATGTTTACATCATCACACGGGTAGGCGAGAATACTCAAATTGGGTTTGTGGTAACACAACAGTGTTGCCAGATATTCTGGGTAGGAATACCAAAGTACTCAATGAGAAATGAGTACTTTCCCGGTTAGTGATTATAAGAAGTGGAAAGTGACAATTAGCTATCGCTAATTAATATAGTTGTATTCTAATGACCTAACAGACGAAACATGAATAAAGATAACTCTATTCCACCACTGAAACCTGCGTTTTCAACAAAAATCAATTAGAAACAGGACAAAAATCGAACAACTTGAAGACGATTTTCATGAGAACTGATTCACGAGCACGAAGAAGTTAAAGAACTGTAAACATTTTCCAACGATTTATTAAGTAACGGGTAAAATGATTTACGGGTCAGCTAGTATGTAATTTTTTTTTCAATTGTTTTCGAGATAGCTTTAGAAAATAGGTAAAATTCATTTAATCAATTTGTGCACTTTTTGGCAAACCTGTAGAACATAACAAAGATTTGGAAATTAATCGTTTTTATTGAATAAAGACTACGAGTGTTCTATGAGTTTTGCCGTTTTTTATGAAGTTTATGTGAAAGCCTTCCGTTACAAAAGCAAGAAAGGTCTCTCTGCATAATATTCAAATCAACTCCTTTTATCAAACATGCTTGTGAATCATTTTTTATGAAAACCACCTGAAAAAGGTTTGATTTGCGTCACAGTTCGTTTTGTATGAGAACCCCTTCTCCGTATAGACGGAAGGCCTAAATCATCATTGGCCAAAAATCCATGAGCACCAATTTTCACGTCATAAAAATTTGTATAAGATCTCTGTTCCTCTTCAAATCAACAAAAATAAACCATCTATTATCTTCAAAAATCGCTAAGCAATTGTATGAGTTATGTTGTATTACACGTTTATTTAGCATGGAAACACCCAGTATAAAAGTAACATTTGCATTAAATATACTTAACTATCTCGCTTTTTCAAAATTGCGTTATTTTCTTAGAAATCACCTCAAAATTGTTCATGTTTTGTCATACTTAGTGCTGATCAGTATGGAAGCCTCCTCTTACTAGAATCGGAGAGTCTCCAAACCATGTCTGGCCCAAGAAACTTCAGATAATATTTTAAAATAAACTTCTGTTAAATTTCTCGTAGGTTTCAAAATTTGTATTCAGAATTATTGTAAGTTCCGTAATAAAAATTACGCAAATCTTTAAAAAAAAATACCTTTCATATCCCAAAAATACGTAAGAAAACGTAAATTTTTTTTTGCGATTTTGGGTCCAAATTTTACAAACATTTTACATAGACGAACTCGATAGTTCGTCTCACAAAATACTTCTGTGAAAATTTATTCACCAGTTTCTACAGAAGACCATCTACAAAAGAAAATTATTTTCCCCAGTGTTATTTTTCAAGAAATCTTTTTTCAACCGTTACTTGCTACGCTTGTAAAAGTTTCGTTTTTTTTTTTCAAAGCAGAGCAATAAAAGTTGCACCAGGTATTCAGCGCGCTTTTCTAAGACAAACCCCCTACCCTTATCCGATATCGTTTCACGGCTGCATATTTAATGACACGTTATTTCCTTATAATCGAACTGGTATAGTTAGCAAGTTGTATATATTGTTCGAACTGCACCAACATGCCCTTCTACATTCCAAACTAAGCTGCGGTAAAACAACGCGGCGAACACATGTCGTGGATCATTGACGATACATTTACCGTCTTAAATCGCCGGGCTGTGCTTGTTTGCTTGAGCTGGGGTTCATTTGCAGCCGGGAGTGTCGAGCAAAAACTTAGGTAAACGATAAATTTCAGCAAAAAAGACAAGATTTTACGTTTCCCAAAGTGATAAATGTTTGTTGATCTAAAGCACAAAAAATACCTAAACGTTATGTTAAAAGTTACTTGAAACCATTTTCCGGGGAACGAAAAACATGGAAACATTAAATGGAAAATTTCATCCGATTTGGATGACTTCTGTATAAAACCACAAATTTTTCCCCCTATCATTCGAATATCAATCATCCTTCTCGATTTCGACTTTCTGACAACCGCAAAAAATGAAAACATGTTCCAATTAATCAAACACGCGGATTGGAATAATATCGAACCATTGTCAAGTGATAAATGCATCGATATTTTTTCACGGGAAATCCACTTTGGCGCAGTGGCTGGCAAGTATTGGATGTTTTATTTGGCTCCTCTACCCGGTTCAAAGTTCGTCAGCACAACCTGTCGGAAGAAAAACAAGAGAACGAAAATAAAATCATTAGAGTGATTTATCGACGATCGCTGAAAGGAAGAATAAAAATATAATTGGTGTTTTACTGGTTTGAAAATTTATCGGATGAAAAAATACGGTTCGAGTCTACCGAAATCGGATCAAGGTGGGAAGGGAATTCGGCAATTGTTCTGAGGTTTGATTGAATGAAAGGTTTAACGTTCGATAAAATTCATTGCAATGGAAACATCTTCTTTTAAAACATTCAAGATACTGAACTCGGTTTTTGAATTCCGTTCAAATTATTATAAACATTTAATTGGGACGTCATCAGAGGTGATGAAAACATTTCCTACATTTATATCCAACAACTATCGGAGCACATCGATAGTGATGTTACACGTCGATCGAAATATAAAAAAAAAAAAACGGACGGACAACAGTAGAAAAAGTGAATGTTTATCTGCAGCACGCAAAGGTGGAACCAAATATTTGATACAGTTTTTCCATTACATCATACCGGTGCCGGCGTAAGGAGGTTTCATGAAGAAAAGTCACTGAAGCTTGACTTGGCGGCTTCATATTATGCTGCCACATATAGACTCGACTAGCTGACTGACTGTGTCATGTGTGGGGTGTGGATTTTCTTGCGGAAAACCTTCAAACCGACCCATCAGGCCTCTGGACAGAGTAACAGAGAAGTTTACAGGAAATTTATGAACACCTCCCTAGCATAACTTGGTGAAAAACTAACGTGGAACAGTTATAGCGCCGGTGAATGTTACGTAAAATTTGATGAGGAATTTCAGTTATAATCCAAATATTCTTAGCTATAGTTTAAATAAATTCTTTTAAAAATCCTAGAACATTACAAAATTTACAGCCCAAAGTTATGTATAAATTAAATTAACAGCGACTCAGCTACAGAACCTTAGCAAACAAGCTTGTTTAACAAAATCTGACATCAGAATAAACTAACGGATTTAAAACATTGATATTATACGTAAAAAGAAACACAGCCGATGATGATGAACATTAGTGAATCTATTAGTTTCTCGGTAAAATTCCTCATTTCAAATGGATAGTCAGTATGTAAAATAAATTACATCTAATAAGAAAACAATCCATCTATTAGATACATAAAAATTGATTTCTGTCTGACTGTCTGTTGCCTATAGACTTGGAAACTACTGAACCAATTTTCTTGAAACTAGGCAGGTATACCTATACACTATACACATATATGTGCTTTTAAGGCCGGGGAAGGTTCCTATTACAGTTTCAGACCCCTCCTTCTTACTAGAAGGGATGAGGGTGTTTCTAAAACAAACAAAAAAATTTTGCATAACTTGACAAGCATTCATTCAAATGATACCAAATTTGGCATGGAAAAATATTTGGCTACGAGAAATATTTCTATGAATATTTGGTACCCCTCCCTTAAGGAGATAATTTTTTACATTTTTTTTACATTTACAAATTTTTACATAACTCGAGAATTAGTCAAGCAAATGGAACCAGATTTGGCATGCAAGGGTATTTGGATACGAAAAATGCTTCAATGATTATTTGAGACCCCTCCCTTTTTCCTGTGAAGAGAAACAAAGGGAGGGAGGCGTCCATAAATTTTTATTAAATAAATCGATAACTATTCGAGCAAATGGAACCAAATTGGCATGGGAGGATATTTTGATGTGGGAAAACGTTCTATGGTTGTTTGAGACACCTCCCGATTTGCATTGAGAGGATATGAAGAAGGGAGGGGGCCCATACAATTTTTTGCAATATTTTGTAACTGATCAAGCGAGGGAAATCAAATTTGGAATGCGATAGTTTTTGGATGAACGAAATATTCCCAAGATGGTTTGAAGCCCTTCCCACCTTTCATTGGATAAACAGGAAGGAGGAGGGGGCTCCAATACAATTTTTGTATAGCTGGAGAAATAATTCAGCAAATAGAACTGAATTTGGCATGGGAAGATATTTGGATACTGAAAAGATTCTATGGTTTTTTGAGACCCCTCCTTGATCCCATTTCACAAAAAGGAAGAGGGGAGGGACAACCACAGTTTTTTTAAGATGTCGAAAATTAATCAGTCGAAAGAACCCTAATTTTGTATGGGATGGTATTTTGGTACTAGTAATGAAGGTATCTATAATTATTTGGGACTCTTCCGTTCTATTTGCCATTGAGTGATATAGGAAGAGTAGACGACCGCCACATTCATTTTTGTTGCATATTTATAGAATTAGTCATACGAAATAAAAAAAAATGTAGGGGAGGGTATTTGGAATAGAGAAATGTTTCTATGCTTATTTGGGAAACTTTCAGTGGGGGGATGGATAACTCGATAATATTTTATGCAAATGGGGTCAAATTTATCGTAAGAAAGTCTATGGAAATAAGAATTTTGGACTCTTGCTTTTTTCATATTTTTCTTCACTGACTGGAACCAAATTTGGCATGCGAGTGGAATTTTAAACAAAAAAAAATTCGTTTTGGTAGAATTTACGAACTTCTGAATAAATAAACACAGAGTTTTAATTTTAGATACAAAATAATGATTGGAAAACAAATTTTTGGTCAGGTTTCGAGAACATAAAAGAATATTTAAAAAAGTTAGAATTAATCTTTTTTGTATTGTAATTCAAAACTCAATCTGGAACTTTCATTTAACGGAGTTGATATCTATATAATGATGTTGAAAATTGAACAAGAAATTCGAATTAAAATTATTATTTTACAAGGTGTAGAAAAGCACACCGGGTCAGCTAATAATTAATAAATTAAGCACAATGTAATCCAAAACCATTTCGGTATTCACAAAAACAAACCATTTATCATGTGATTTCCGCAGGATCTAGCACAATTACGGATTCCATTTTCCTTTCTGAGAACAAGATAGCGATGTATAGAATGGTGAGTGTATATTTACAATTGATTTTCTATGCAAAACCACCGTGGATTGATGATTGCCTGTTTCGGATGGAAAGCTAGATTTGCGTTGATCAGAACTGTCTGTTATGTTCTGAGAATTGAATTTGCAAAAACAACATATTAAAACTGAGTTAACTGGAAATGAATTGGGATTCAGTTACCTGTTACTTGAACTTTAACACCTTCTGTATAAACTTCAAAATAAAAATTTAATTTAATTATCTGGGTTTATTTAGTATGTAGATGGAGAAGATATTTTAGATTGCATCAGTACAAATCTGATTTATTTTGGTTTTTTCAACGAAACTGCATTAACGAGTCTTGTATCACTTTTATTTAGTTTAAATTAGGCTGGAACAAATATCAATCCCTTCTTTTGTCATCCTCCCCTCCCCCCCCCCTCCCCTTCGTTGTTTCCTAAACCGAAGGGGAAATAAATAAAGTTTGAAGTATTTTATGTAAATTTTGAAAAAAAATTCAAATAGCCGAAAGATTGCATGGAAAGATTTGTTCCGGCCTTACTGCGCGAGGCGTTCGCTAGGCCAGAAAATATCCGTTTTCTTCTTTGCATAGTTCCATTTTTATCGAAACATTTGATTGGAAAATTGAAAAAATACCAGTTAAAGCTAACAAAAGGGCTGGTTGCAAGTCATGAATACAAGAGACATACATATAAAGAACATTTAAGCTGAAAGAAAAACAATTTATGTTGAAGCAAGGTCGTAGGGTCATTGGTGGAGGGAGTAGTATTGGGTTTTTTTTTTCATATTTTTTATGGTATGTTTGCTCAAAAAATGCATGAACTTAAAATAAAATTAACTTTTTGATTATGCATCTTTTGCTCTTTTAAATTTTTTTTTTAAATCGTAGCTTTTGAAACTACGCTCATTTTAGACATTATGGTGAGCTAATTTTGTATAACGAAGCCTTGAGTGTTAAAAAAGGGAAGTTACTTTCATCGATCGTTAATATCTTTGAATTTGCTTAAGAATCTGATAGCTTTAGCTTATTTGAATTGATCGTAGAATACGATTGTTTTAAAGAAAGCCTCCAATTTCAAATTAGCCAAATCTATTTGGAAGTAATTCAAATTTTCAATAGTGGAATTAAGAGATTAACATTTTGCGGTTCAAATCTGATTCTTGCAAACTCGATCAAAATTTAAAATTTTATTTTGAAATTTGAGTGTAATTTGACTGTAATATTAATAATGCTACAAAATACACCGAGAAAAAAAATTAATTCCCTGCAGTTTTTTTAACGTGATGATTACATAGGAAGAAGTCAAATTCAACTTTACATTTGAGATTTTCAGCTGAATTTGTAAACAAACCGACTATGATTAAAATTTTTTTGAAATTTTGAAATGAAATTAACAATCCAAATTATGAACCGCGATCCGTTTTTCTCAAAGAAATATTCATCTTTCTTTGTCTTGATTATAAAGCTCTTGGGACTTAATCTGAATCTGAGTTTAAATGATAGTTTTGGTTCTGAAAAGATGGGATTCGAATGATGATTCTAAGTTAGGATGGTTTCTATTTTTTTATATTCGGAAAATCGTTATCTACATATCGAAAATGCATATGAATTTTAAAAATAATGAATTAAATGTGACTCAAAGCAATCGAAAGATTCCTTTTAATCAATCAATCAATCATTCAATCGAAAACGCTCACTGAAGAAGGTAGTAAGTTGCTATCGAAATACCGGTATATGAACTTTTCATTTACCTTGGTTGAATTAAAAGGAATCTTTCGATTGCTTTGAGTCAGTTGAATCATTCAACCAAGTAGGCTCATAACACAACAGAGAGTCAAATGTTGTATAAAACGCAAAACCAGAATTGAACCTTTTTTTTAACCAGATTTCCAAAACAGCGTTCTATTTCTAGTTTCTATTGATGACTAGCTGATCCCATATGAACTCCGTTTCGCTTTGAACTTGGAATAGGTTATGAACAGTTCGTATGAAAGTCAATTGCCGAAAATTTTCCAGATGCACCTTGGAATTCATTGTTAAGTAATAATATATTGGACGATTACTTTTTCTGTCGTCTGCTACTAAATATGAAATTAGGTAACATCTGACCGTGACAAAAAGTTAAACACCTTTCGGTGGCCTCTTATACAGTCTTTGATATCTGAAATTGATTGCTCTTCCCTCAAAACTCCCGTTTGCAAATTTTCAAAGCAATCCATTTCATAATAACGTCAATATTTCTAAAAACAGTGAAAAAGTATTCAATATGGACGACCCCTTTCGTCGACCCCTAGCAAAACATTTGACATCTGAAATCAATTGCCCGTCCCCGAAAACTACAAACTGCAAATTTTCATTACAATCCGATGTCAAATAACGACGATATTGCAAAAATATTGAAAGGTTAATATGGACGACCCCCTTTGCCGGTCCCTTACACTGAATTTAATAACTGAAATCCATTGCTCGTCCCTCAAAACTCTCGTGTACCAATTTTCATCTAAATCCGATGTATAATAACGACAATATCGTAGCAACAGTAAATAGTTAATATGGGCGACCCCCTTGGCCGACCCCTGTTTTTAATTTTGATAAGTGAAATCAATTATTTGTCTCTAATAACTTCTATGTGCAAATTTTCATTCCAATCCGATGTATTAAATCGTCAATATCACTAAGATATTGAAAAGTTGATATGAACGACCCCTTTTGTCGGCCCCTTACAATGAATTTGATGCCTCAAATCGATTGCACGTCACTCAAAAGTATCGTGTACCAATTTTCAGCTGAATACGATGTATAATAACGTCAATATCGCAAAAACAGCGAACAGTTATTATGGACGACCCCTTTGGCTGACCCCTTACACACACCTTGACACCTGAAATCAATTGCCCAGCTCTCAAAACATTCATGTGCAAATTTTCAACACGATCTGACGAAAAGTAACTTCAATATCGCGAAAACAATATTTGTCTTGTATGGACGACCCCCTTCAGAAGGGGTCATCCGAAAATCTGAAAACATTTTTCATCATTCCTGGTCCTACTGAGCATCCATGCCAAATTTCAGCTCTCTAGCTCTTAAGGCGGCTGAGTCTATAGAGGACAAACAAACAAACAAACAAACAAACCCACAGAAATTGCTTTTTATCAGGTGCTATCGGCTTCAACGAAATTCTGGCGACAAAACACTAGCGCCAAATAACGGTTGACGGGTTGAGATCCAACCTCGAGTTTAAACATTTTTACGCACACACATGCATCAGTGCAAATTGTATTATCGTAAACAATATAAACATGAACATTGTGTGAGTGAAGTGACGCTTGATTTTTGTATTCGTGTGATGATGTGCTTTTACTCAAAGCTTGAATGCAAAGCTGCTATGCTTGAGTGGAAAGCTGCAAAGCTTGGATCCCATTTCGCAGGGCGGCAGCACCATAAAAATGATGTACGCGTCGCGAACAATTTGTTCGAAAAAACAACAGCCCGACTCCAAGAACCCTATTTCCGAAATGGAGCTTTTTACTTAGGGAATTTGCTCAAACCAAATTTTACTGTGTTCAGTGTAATTGGAATGACTAATGCCCGAATAATGCCTCGTGCATGTATATTGATAAACAATTCTTTAAATGCAACACTTATTCCCAATCTAACAACAAGAGATATTTGCGTCGTTCAGGTTTCGCTGCCTGATAGAAAATACGTCTACTGTTCAGCATACTTACCATATGAACAATCATCCCCTACGGATGATTTAAAAAATGTCATTTCATTCTGTGAATCACAAAATATACCTCTTGTAATTGGCTGTGATGCCAATGCCCATCATTTTGTATGGGGTAGCTCTGATATCAATCTGAGAGGCTTAAATTTAATGGAATATTTAAGCAGCACTGATTTAGAAATTCTAAATGTAGGAAATAAACCAACTTTTGTTAGGTGTGACAGAGAAGAGGTGATTGACATCACACTTTGTTCTAGAACAATTTCTCAGGAAATTTCAAATTGGCATGTGCCTAACGAAGAATCGATTTCTGATCACAGGTTTATCTATTTTGAACACTCAGGTGAATTTTTAGAAACAATTACATTCAGAAACCCAAGAACAACTAATTGGGACCTATATTTGGAGCATCTTGCTACTAAATTTCATGGATATACACCTGAAATTACTACTCCTTCTGAGTTGGATGAAGTGGTTGCAAAAACCACCGAAATTATTATAAATTCTTATGAAGAAGCTTGTCCTTTACGAACGTTGAAATTCAACAAAAACAGTACACCATGGTGGAACACAAATCTCAGTAAATTACGAAAAAACTGCAGACGCTCTTGGAACCGAAGGCGCACGGAAGGTTTTGATGCTTTCAAGTTGGCTCGCAGAGCTTACCGGAAAGCAACAAGAGCTGCCGAACGCTCAAGTTGGCAGAGCTACTGCACAAACATTTCAAGCTTGCACGAAGCAAGTAGGTTAAACAAAATCTTAGCCAAATCAAAAGATTATCAGGTTTCATACCTTAAAACCCCTAGTGGTGATTATACATCAAACGACGAAGAAACATTAAGTTGTCTTTTCAATACTCACTTTCCAGGATGTGTTGATCAAGATTCATCGATAGAGCCTGAGTTCTTTTCTGGAAATCTAGATTCCTTGCATTTTGCTCGGAAAATAGTTACTACAGAATCGATCAAATGGGCAATCGATGGTTTTGCTCAATACAAATCTCCTGGAAGTGACGGTTTATTTCCAGTTTTGCTTCAAAAAGGTTTCGATCATTTCAAACACATATTAAGAAAAATAATGATAAGCAGTTTTGCTCATGGATATATTCCTAAACTTTGGCGGCAGATAGCCGTGAAATTCATCCCTAAAGGGGGACGATCATCATACGACGAAGCCAAAAGCTTTCGTCCTATTAGTCTAAGTTCATTTCTATTAAAAGCACTTGAACGTTTAATTGATCATCATATCAGGCAAGAATGCCTTGTCCAACATCCGCTTAATGCGACACAACATGCATACCAAACAGGAAAATCAACATTAACTCTTCTGCACAACGTAGTACATAATATTGAAAATAGTTTTTCACAGAAAGAATCATGTCTAGGAGCATTTCTAGACATAGAAGGAGCATTTGATAATGTCTCGTTTAAATCAATAATGGATGCGGCACTACTTCATGGAGTGCCTAGCGTTATAACTAACTGGATTAGCGCAATGCTAAGTAACAGGAATCTTCATTCGTCTTTAAGACAGGCTTCAATAACAAAAGTTAGCACACGTGGTTGCCCACAGGGAGGTGTACTATCACCCCTTTTGTGGAACCTAGTTGCAGACGGCTTGTTGAGAAAACTCAATGACCGTGGAATACCAACCTATGGATTCGCAGATGATTATCTTCTGCTGGTAAGAGGTTTGTGCATAAGCACATTATTTGATATAATGCAACAAGCTCTGCGCTCTGTTGAACGATGGTGTTCTCATGTAGAACTGTCAGTTAATCCTCTAAAAACTAATATTGTAATGGGGTCATTCTTGAGAATATGCTCAACCTCTAGGAAAATATTGTACAGTCTTTCAGGCTGAGCTATATGCTATTATGTATGGAGTGCAAATTGCACTTCAAAAGAAGATTATGTTCAGAACAATTTATTTCTGTTCAGATAGCCAAGCAGCTATCAAATCACTCAGTGCTTCCAGTTCTAGATCAAAACTGGTAATCGCATGCCGGAAAGCAATCGAAGAACTTGCTGAAGGTAATGGATTAAACCTTCTATGGGTACCCGGACATAAGGGAATTTTTGGAAACGAATGCGCCGACGAACTCGCTAGAGCTGGGTCGGAAAAGGAATTTTACGGACCAGAGCCGGCTGTCCCAATATCACCATGTTGGTTCAGAAACCAAATTCAAACTTGGTCCTCTAACCAGCATGAACGATACTGGGAAGAATTGGACACTTGTCGTCAAACTAAATTATTTTTAGAAAAACCATCTCCAATCATATCGAGTTACTTATTAACTTTAAATAAATCTCATTGCAGCATCTTGATCAGAGCACTCTCCGGTCATTGTAAACTCAACTATCACATGCACAACATTCAGCGTGCTGAGTCTCCAGTATGTGGTAGTTGTGAATCAGATGTGGAAGATCCCTTCCATCTTATATGTAACTGTCCCTCATTTGCCAGACTACGTTTTTGTACTCTGGGATCTTACGCTATAAGCGAATCTGAGTTTAAGAAATTAAACTTAAAAAACATTCTATCATTCCTTACCGAATGTAGAAAAGAGCTTTAATGCTAATGATCCCTAGTGGAAAGGCTTTATGCCATCTTAAATAGATTGAATTTATTTCTTCCTTTATAGGTTTTTCAGGTTTCTCAGGTAAATGATGAAATCTTGGATAAAAAATGGCTAGGCACAATTTTCCCGTATGTTTGGATAACGTGCCGCTATTAAGCCTACCCCCATTCTGATACCTGATACCTGCTATGCTTGAGTGGAAAGCTGCAAAGCTTGGATCCCATTTCGCAGGGCGGCAGCACCATAAAAATGATGTACGCGTCGCGAACAATTTGTTCGAAAAAACAACAGCCCGACTTGATACTTAGAGGTCTTTGTTTTTATATATATAGATAGAATAGATTCGAATTGAAAATCAAGCATACGAAAACAAACATAAAATTTTGATATAGATAATATTGAAGAAGAATCTCCTAAATGAGTTAAGTCTCACTCTAAATTTAATATTCAAAACGGAATTTCTACCAACAAATTCGGAATTTTTACCAGAAAATTCTGAAATTTTTGATTAGTTTTCGAGGGTTTTATAATCAGTTAGGAATCCCTTAAATCTCAAAAACCTTTCGAATCATCAAAATGTGCTTGAGAATTAGATTTTTTGAGTGTGGAGTGGATATGTTGTATTATGTCCCAGATAGAGCCGCGAAATTCATATTTGATTCTGATTGATATGAAAAAATTGAAGCACAAAATATGTCATTTGAATCGGCGTGTTTATTGGTTTGGGAAACTTCAACCTTTTTGAAAAAGCCTAAATCTGACTCTGAAGAAAAAAATCGAACAGGGAAAATTGTCTGCATTTCATTATTCTATTTAAAACGACTCTATGGTAAAGCAATGAGGCTGAAAAGAGAATTCACAAACACCGATTTCAAGAATGAGCTCAGCTTAGAAATGGGTAAATTTTTAACCTTCATATCCCTATTGGGTCTTCTTCGAGAACAATTTGATTTTCAATATTTGGTACGGGTCGACTCGAATAATCGTGTTAAGGTGTCGTTTGAAAAGTTTTACTGACCAAATCAATTTCTGGCTTACAGTTCAATTTGGACCGAACATTTAGCTTAATTTGATAATTTCAACGAAAATAATTGTACATTTTTGTAACAAAACAAAGTCAAAATACGTCGACTACTTGAGACATTTATCTTTAACTTAATATGAATGGTTAATTGTTGCTTTTGGTACAATAGGTGACATTTTTTTTCTACTTGGAGTCTTGTTGCCTCCGATATTGAGAAGTATTCAAAAAAAAAAGATACAATGAACGAAAACCAAAATCAAGGTAATTTAAATTGCTTTTCGGTACAAAACAAATTCTTAAATTCAGCTAAGCTGACATGAGAACTTGTTATCCACAAGGGCAAAAAAAATAATTACCTTATCTTTTTTTTAATATGAATTATCTTATCTATTCATCAATCTCAACAGTCTAAAACAGATTTTTTGAAGTATGTAATTCCGATTTTTTCCCGTATTATCCCGATGAATTTTGAGTTCCGAATTTATCCCGTGTTTCTTGATTTTCTGCTTGTTACGCGAAAAAATCATCCATATTCATGAACTTAATTTTATTGTAATTTTTTTTCTCCTGGTCAGTCCACCACACTTCCAACAACTAGAAGTTAATTTGATCTCCCCGATAATGGACGTTAATTTTGTTTTCAGTGTTCCCGGTTTTCCGAGTCCTTATCCGAATTAATATTTCTTCATAATTCATAGTACTTGTTTAAACGGGTTTCTATTCAAAACCTTACTGCTTGTAGTCAAAATATTATTTGAATTCTTTCAAATAATCTGTATGAATTTGAACATCGACATTTCTCACAAGTATTTTTACCTACGGACTGGTACTGCCTTTTTGCCGTTTCAATAAAGCGATATCCGTAATAAATAGATTAATTTTTTTTTTTGTAGAGAAATGAATCCAACTTAGATGAAATTTCAGGGACTAGATAAGGGAAAATTGATGTTGAAAAACATGCGAAAAAAAATTCGCCTTGTCTCCCGGTGAGACTTGAACCCACATCTTGCGCCTCTCCGGGGCCCATGTATTAACATTCTACTACAGGAGACCCACCTGGCGTATGAATATTATACTGGTTGAGTGTCGATGTCTATCGGAATGAAGGGAATAGTTCTCCCATGTGATCATAATCATTTTTCTTGGTCTATTTCTATTCCCATCTTTTCATCTTACGGTAGTTGGACTCAAATTTGGATATTTTAGGTACGGCAAGATTTGCATTGCCTTCTCATATACTGCACGGGTTGTCAGTTATGATGAGAAATGATGCGTTTGCCGTATTTGGATATCCAACCAAATTCGGTGTTTGGCACCGCCTTATTTTCTATTTTTAAACTGTGACCCAAAGATGGGTCTTGACTCAAACATTCAGTCAGCGAAACTTTTTTTTTTTTTTGTAGAGTCCCTAGTCCCTGAAATTTCATCTAAGTTGGATTCATTTCTCTACAAAAAAAAAAAAAAGTTTCGCTGACTGAATGTTTGAGTCAAGACCCATCTTTGGGTAACAGTTTAAAAATAGATTAATATTTTCGACAACTTTTTACTGTTCAATTGACAAACATCCCACTTTCTGTGAGTTCCATTTGAGACGCTCCAAAAGGCAAGTTTGGTCGATACTTAGTCCCAGAATGAGCCGAAAAGACAACTTTCCATTGGGCCAAAACTATCTGCGGATGCCAAGACAAGAATATGGAACCTTTGTCGTTCAATCGAAACAGTTAGTCGATTGACTCACCCTTGCCGGGGATCATCGTGTTAGGATTAGGCTAATTCATTGTACCCGGTTTGTGTGATTAATGAATTAGCTACATTCAAAAGCGTTGTTCAAAGGCAGAACCAACACGAAAGACTCTTGGAACTAGTGGCAAAATCTCAAAATTCACCAGATGATAACCGGGTACCAACGAAACTAGCGCTCTAGTGTTCCTGAAGCGTTCCTCCAGCATCAAATGCAGCGCCCCCAAAAACCGGTCGTGAGATAATGTAAGAAGGGTGCAGCAGCAGCCTGGTTGACTTTTGTATTTCATAACCATCATCGGAATTGTGGGTTGTGGAAGACAAGAACAAACCAAAAGGGCTAGCAGCATATTTCCAGCACATCACGTTTCATATTGAGGTAGGGCATCTGATACTAGCTGATGTTGGCAATTTTGGAGTGCAACACTAACTAACTCTGTAGAAACAAGCACAGGCTCTATCTCTCTTTATTGTTGTGTTGACAGGACGCCTTTAGGATTAGGAGCAAACATGCGGTTCAGATAGCAATCAAACGAAAATGCCAATCTTGGAAGATGGGGAACGCTCAGCATTGTCGGTCGGCATAATTAGGGTTCATCGGTTGCCAGCTAAACTTTGAAGCTGTATCGTGGAGTGGGTGATAAAAATTAAGAAATTTCTATTAAACGAATGTTAAACAAATTTTGTTTAAAAAAATTTAAGGCAAAATAAACAAAATACGGTGGTCAAATCGTGCGCAAAATATTTGAACTGCTTGTGGGGAGACATTTTGAAAAATTTCGTAATAAACGAACTCGTTAGCAGTCACTTGGCAGGATTCCAACCAGAAACTGTTCGTTGATAAGTTGCCTGTATTTCGCGGAGAGAACAAAGAGAAAAATTTGTAAAATATAATGTCTAGTACTTGAGGAGGCTAAAGGCTAAAGAAGTGACACGATGAATGGCTAAAAATACGAAAAAGACTACCTCCAAATGCGATCGTTTTTGCTGAAAAGCACTTCAATAGGTCTCACAAAACAAACACTCTGTTTTTGTTGAATCTTTAATCGTGCCGTTACGCAAAAACGGGATGGAGTGATAAAAAGTTGAAATTGTTGTTTTTGTGCCGAAGGAGGACAATCGGCTAAATTTATCATAACTTCAACCAAATTCAAAATTTTGAGTTGTTTTGAAGGACAACCTTCAGGAAACAAAAAAACGTTATCAAAAATAGCCTTGGTTTAGAAATAAGTGGTTCATAGTATGCATTATAAATTTCTTCACTGGATGCTATCTCAAAAACCACTTGACATAACATCACAAAAATTTGCACATATTAACATTACATTATCAGGTAAATTTGCTGAAAATCTCGTCGATTTACATCAATGCATTCAAAAGTTATTCACAAAACAAAGTGTTGCATTTTTTTCGGATACACTCCTTAATTTATTTTCAACGTCTTTAAGTAATAAAAAGTTATTACACTTACAGAGAAAGGTGCCTATTCTCAACATTTCCCAAAATAAATCAAATGTGTGCAAATGTGGACAAAATTTGATAATAAAAAGATGATTCAAAAAACTAATAAATTGGAATAAATTGGGCAAACTTGTAAATAATAAAAATTTCACACAAATTACATTGAACATTGAATCGCAAAGTTTCATTGTTTTAGATCAAAGATTTGAAAAAAAAAATACAAATACGGAAGGAGGAAAAATCTTATGTATTTTGTTTCTCCTTGGAATTTCATCGCTTACCAGTGGACGGATACTGATTCAAGAAAAATCATCATTCACAACTATCTCTCATATCCCAGCTGACCGAACGACCCACTAAATGATCGATCGTTTCGAAAATCCTTTTGTCGAGCCCAGCCAAGCCAAGGAAGCAGGAGCTAAGCTGTGCAATAATAGTAACAGCTCTATTAGGAAAGCTGAACGATCCGGCTGCTCTGCTCTGCCAACAGCCAATGATAAATGCATCCATAATGAACTCTTCAGCACCGGATAATTCATGCCAGCTGAGCCCCACCGGAACTGCTCGACGTGGTAATGATGTTCAAATATTTACCTCGATGCTTTGGGAAATTTTGTTCCACTTTGAATATTTCACAATTATAGCCTTATGTGAAATTTGCACAGTGTGCTAAATTTTAATGGAAAGTATTAAGACTTTTTTGTGATTTTCAGTTATTAATGCAACATCTCTTAATGTATCGGCACTCCGAAGGAAAAAAAGTTCATTGCTCAATTTTTATGAAAAAATTTCCACAAGAAAAAATAAACTTTATCACTTTCTTTGCGGACATCCTTTGCCAAGGCCAAAAGGTTAGCGGAAAGACCCCTTCTGGACATTCTCAGGAGATGGAAATTGTTACTCGCTTCACCGGCGATAGTGCAGCACTCGATTATCTTCCTTGCAGCTGGAGCAGCACCATTATTGCAGAACACAGTTCTGTTGGTTGTGCAGCTTTTCCTGTTGCCGCAGATAATCATAGGATTAAATTGGATTTTCCATTAAGATGATTATCCAAAATGGGCCCTCCTGGCGGTTGATGAGGGCGTCCTTACATCGATTCCGAGTTTCTTCCTAATAATTCTGGAACGTACAAATTATTCATTTTACTGTAATCAATTAATTTTTTTTTTCAATATAAAGAAACTCTCTCTGTGAAAACCACAAATGTCTGCCGTGTGACTAATGATTGACAAAATTATAATCGTTTTTTCTCTTCCTTGTTCGTTTCAACTTTCCTGGATGACATCACCTGTCAATCAAACCGATAACCGATGAAGATAAAACGTTCATTTCTCAGTTGTCACTGTTCCAGTCAATCAAGTTCATGGCTGACAGTTATGAGCGATTTAAAGACGAATCTTCATTTTGTGTTCAGGAAGTGACGTCTTTATGTGACCTTAGACGAGTATTTGGTCGAGTTTTTTGAGATTTTTTTTCTGTTTCTAAGTAATTTTGAATTTTAGTATTAGGTATATAAATTTGGTATTTTTTGTTTCCTTTTTTTTTTTTTTTCTAATCGACGTTTTCGGCGAGTTTTAGAAAATAAAAACGTTTATACCAGTTGTCCAGACGTTTCGAGCTACTCTGGCTTTCGCTCCTCTTCAGTGGACACTAAAATTATATTTTGAAATTAAATCCTACACTTAATTAACAAATTTTAAAATAAATCTTACAGTTTTCTGGCCTTCGTCTATACTATTTGTTCTGGCTCAGTTTGTTTTGTTTTGCGTTTACTTTTACTTGTCATTATTTGTGTCAGTTTTGTTATGATAGTGTCGTAAGCTGTTTTGAAATTACATGAGTCTCTTTGCCTATTAACTACGTTCTGATCACCTCTTAGTTTAATATAAAATGTTTCGGCAGTTATTCTTGCATTGTAGCCTGTTACACGTTCTAGAATTTTAGTGTTTTCAAAGTCAAATAAATGCCCGATTTCCAAGCAATGTTGGGCTAGACCAGTGCTTATCTGTTTTGTTAACGCGCTTGTTTTATGTTGTTTGACTCGTTTCTCTAAAAATTGGCTGGTCTCACCAACGTATGACTTTTTGCATTGCCCACATTCTATTTCATATACTACATTAATGTTTTTATTTTTTGGGATTTTGTCTTTCGTTTTTGTTAAGATTACATTTTTAATTTTATCTAATGGTTTTTTTTAGATAGCTTAAGCCATAGCACACCAAACAGAATGTGAAGTGTAAATATTCTTTTTTTCAGAATGAATAACCAGCAAAAATATCCTCTGTTGAGCTATGTTTTGCTGCCAAGGTGAAGATTGACGAAATAACTGAAAAACAAATATTTTTACAAATGTTAAGAAAATATTTTTTACCAAATCTGTAAATATCACAAGACACAATATTCAACAAAATTTCAGATTTCACTGATTAAACATATTTGCATAACTTAAATTTTTGAGTCACTATAGAAATGGATTTTTGATACTGATACAAAACGGTTATGATTGAGAAATTGATTGTTTTCTAACCTAAATTGAATATTATTGAAATTCCTTGAAAATTTACAACACAGGGAATGGTCGCAGATTATTAGATCAGATCTAATCATTAGCGATATATACTTTTGTTAAAAATGAAGAACTTTTTTGGGCAACATTGGTAATTTTGTGTTTTATGAGACGTGTTTTTGAGGCAAAAATTTTAGAACTTTATAACAAAAAAAAAAAGATTTTATTCACAGAAAAAAGTGTTTGCAATTTCACTTGGTCAATTCCCGGGAGAAAGGATGCTTTCTTTTAGCTGCGTTTTTCACAAATACGTGGAATTGGGAAGCTAGCAGAGAAAACTTCTGATGAAAAAGGTATTAACCATTCGAGAGAAATATAGAACGCGTACGTGGTTTATGAAGTTCTTGAATGGAAAATGCAGAATGAAGATAAAGGAGGGTTTGTTTTAGGGGTTAACCCCTCCTCCATGAATATTTTTTCCTTGTAAAATTATCAGTTCAAGAAATGAATTTACCGTAGTAACGTGAAGTCATGTCAGAAATAAATCACTCTAGGCCTAAGACAATTCATTTTACGACAGAAAGCTTTTGAATTGAAAATTAAAAACCCTACGTTGTCTTGAAAATTGGTTTTTATTAAGAAGTGTTTCTATGCAAGTTCATACATTACTTCATTACTGATTTCTTTAAATAATAAAAAAAATCGTTTACATTATTACAAAGATGGAGGTACGAAATATTGTTCTAGAACCCAATTTTAGCCTCAATTTTATTTTGTGTTTCTTCAACTCCACATTCAGTTTTGATAAACTACACAAGGCAACAAAACTCAATTTTTTCTTTGGTGCAAAGAAATTAAGAGCTAATTTTGTTTACTTTTGGTGCCCTGAAACTTTAGAAAAAGGTAAAAATTATTTAAGAAAATTCTACACTTTTCTGACAAGACTTTCTCCAAGACCCCAAGTAATTTTGACATCTGCGAAATTAATTTATAAAACTTTTCTTTTTGTTACCTTTTTCCAATTCTGCAAAATAAAAGATTTTTAACGAATTTTTAAAGAAGTTTTAACTATATTGGTTTTAGATATTTTAAAAAGAAAAATTTGAATCGTTTTGCAGACTTCAACAAATTTGTTATATGAAATTTTTTTTTTATTTTAACTTTTTCCAGTTATGTCAGCAATACTTGTCTTTCTAAATAGAAAAAAAACTGTAGAATTTTTCTTTTTTCGATCCTGCATTATCATCATCATCAAAATATTGTTTATTGAATGAAGTATAATAAACAGTTTCAGAATCAGATTTTTTACTCGCATGTAGAGTTGGTTAATCAGTTACCAATGATTGTTTAAACTCAAGACTTATTTATCTTTAATCTATATATCACCAAATCATCATATCTAATATATAAAGATGAGTTGGACTATATATGTTTGTTTGTTTGTATGCACCTTATACAAATCCACACCGCTGAACCGATCAGCCTGAAATTTGATACAGAGATGTAGTTGAACCAGGGTAAGGTTTTAGTAATAGTTATGAGCCCCTCCCACCTAAGAAAAGGGACCCTCCCATACAACTTTCGGTTTTATTCACACAAACCAAAAGTCATGGCACACATTTTGCTAACAGATTTTCGTTTCCTTTGGCGGGGTTTTTTTTTCACCATCTCCATGGGCCAGGCATTAGAAACGACCAACCAAAGTTCACGTGTACTGGAAATCAAATCAAAGCTTGCTGAGCATAAAAAAATTGAAAAGAGAAATTTTGGCGGGTGTTTTTTCCTTCTACTGTTCAAAGCACGTGGTACCGGTGCGAGGCATTTGATTGCAATAATGAGCCTTCATTGAGGATAAAAAAAATCTACTCGCCTGTTAGAAATGTATTGATAAGAACAGTGTTCGAGAATCTATTTGAATATGCAGTGGGTAAAGTATGGATACATTGATTCATGTTCATTGTGAATTGACTTCTTCAGTTGAATAACTATTTGGACTGAAAACTAATGTTCCAGTTTTAAGAAACCAACCATTTTCCATATTTTTGGAACTCCTCATAGGAAAAAAATTAATAAAACTGAGGGTTGTAAGTTCAAGGCTACGATCTCAACACTTTGATTGCCGTGTAGGAATTTAATTTACAATATGAATTAGACAATTAAACGTTCATTTTATGCAAAAAGTTAAAAACAAATCCAACCCACGAGACTTTTAGTAATTTAATCTGAAGTATTTAGTTTTGTACAATTCAATTTCATTTGTTAATTTTTAAACTTTAGTTATTATTGATCATTTACCATCCAATTATAAGAAAACTTAAAAAGCACATTGAAAACATGCAGAGGAAGTCTTTAATAAGATTTCAGCGGAAGTCTATTTAGAAAATTCACAGTACAAAATAAAACTAAAATAGGTATTCCATTCTACGGGGAGATCTTGAATAGAGGTCGTTAACATTTGTTTACAAGCATAATACATTAGATTTTCACTAGATAACACATGGAAAAGATAAAAAAATGTTATCATTGGATGAAAAAAAGGGTAATTCAATTCAAGCTTCCTAAAAAATGGTGGGTGTAAAATTAGGTTGCCAGACTATTTCTGGACGTATCAGGACCGGACAAATCCAGCCAATTTTATCGAAAAACCTGGCCAAATCCAGCGTTTGAATTCAAAATATTCATACCGATATCAGGGCAATATCCGGGCAAACTTGGTCAAAACCGCGAATTTATTTAGTAAAAATAACGAAAAATATGCTTGCAATATTTTTTTTTTCATTAAACCACATCAGCATATTTTAAATTGTATATCAAGCTCCAAACACGAGTCATGATTATTTCTAAAACTTGCCATTTAAAACCTCTTTTTGAACGTAAAAATGAAAAATTATAGATAATAATTATAAAATGTCAGTTTATGTTATGTTTTAAAAATGATGTGAATAAATCCGGGCAAAATCCGGGCTTTTTGCACAAAATCCGGAAAACCGGGCAAGACAGAACTTACCTCAAATTTTCATTCAAATGTTCTAGCAAATCCAGATAAATCCGTTCAGCCTAGCAACCTTAGATTGAAATGTTTTTCGTGATAGAATGGATAAGCATTTAAGGAAAATTATTTCAAATTTGTATTAGCAAACCTAAAAACTATTAGTTATTCAATAATATGAAAACGATAAACTTAGCTAATAATCCCAATTAAAACTTTACGAAGACTTACAAAACTTACAAACGCCACATGGCCAAACATGCTCGAATTTGTTACGATGATGAACAAAAAGCTTTCAAAATTTCAAAAAGTCAAATGGCTCATTTCGATTTATAATTTATGAGAACCCGAGCAAGGCCGGGTAGAATCAGCTAGTAATCTATATATTAACAAAATCTGATAAAAGATTCGAGTTCAATACGCCAAAATCTATCAAATCCATCGTTGAAAAATTGGTAACAATATTTTATTCATTTCGAAATTAAGAAAATCACAGGCGAATAGAAAGTTAGGAGAAATGAACAGATATTAAAAATGAGGGAGTAGAATTTAATTAGATGTATTTTCATCACCTGTCATCTATTTATTCCTCATGGACCGAATTTTCATTATGATAATCTTGAAATGTTCTTATTAAAACAATTTTACCGATAAGGCCGATAAATTGAATTTATAATTCATTTTAATTTACAAAGAAATTTACGGAATTTAATAGACAAACTAATAATTTTTTTTTTAAATATTTTTGATAAATTTGCTTTCGTTTTTTACCTCTGCGTATTTGTGTTCTGCAAACAAAATCTTCATAGAAGGCTATAAATATAAATTTTAAAATTAAAAAAACTTAGTTTCTACTTTTTATCCTTTTCAGGACCCAATATTTCAATTGACGGCGAGAAAGTATTCAGTTGCTTGTTATTTTAAACTATAATTGCGCTTGAAAATTTATAAACGTTTCTCTAATTTTTTTTTGTTATTAATTCATCTATTTGGAATATATTATGACTTAATGAAAAAAATCAAACTTGTTTAGCTTTTTATTTTGGTAACTGGAAGAATTTGAATATAAATAAATTATCTCTGACTATGATCACTCTTGGGATCAAATTAAATATTTTCTTTTGTATCCAGGGTGACCACAACTTTTTCATTTTGAAATTTCCGGTTTTTTCTCGGTTTTCCCGGTCATAGATTCAAGGTTTCCCAGGTTTTGATGATATGAAATTTTCAATATATTTCATGGGTTGTTTCATCACATTCATTTAATTGAACATTCAGATGAACTTGATTCTATTTTAAGGTTTTGATCACCTTTTCTAAAAATGTTTTAAAATATGCTACACAAAATCGTTATGGGTATAGAAAAGCTGGAGTTGACGACACTTTAATGCATTTAAAATCATAATCACAAAAGAGCTAAAAATGTTTTGTTAAATAATGTTTTCAATTAATCAGTCGTGTCAAAAGTGTCACAAATAAATAAAAAAAAACAGTCCTCAAACCAAAAGTCAGTCAGTCGAACCAAAAGTATTGAAATGAATTCAATGTAAAATACTATCGTTTTTTAAAAAGTTACAGATACCAAGTGTGTCATTACAGTTTACAAAATTCATGTCTCTGGGAATTCAAAATTTTTCTAAAGTGCATTCAATCTCAGAATTCGCTGTTATTCAATTAAAATGTTCTTTCAATTGCTTTACATTCAGTAATAGTTGCAATTTCAAGTGTAATAAATTTTTGCTAAAAATTGATCATACAGATTTTCAAAGTATTTTTCATAATTGCATATTTTTCAAAAATTTATAAAATTTAAGTAAAATGATTAACTAGTTATGAACTTTTATTTAAGACATTGTTTAATAATATAAAATTACTTTTTTATGATTAAAATATCAAGAACCATCAAGATCTCAAAAATAAGCCGCTCTACATAACATATGAAATGTCAAAAATGAATATTTACTCATGCTATTGTTACTTAATAACTCTGCCAAAAAACATGGTTGAATTTGGAACAAAACGTAACTTTTAGACCCCAGGGATGAGAAATCAAAAAATAACCCTCAGTAAGACCCAGTTTCAATTTAGATAATAAAAAATAAAAACGCATCATTTCGTGCATAAAGATGATTTGTACATTTATTTTTAATTTTTGTCTTGTTTTTAACTCTTGAATTAAACACTATTACTTGAAAATATAATGTAAGTCTCTTTTTACATTTCCAAGTTAGCAATAAAAAATTCATTAGGAATTCAAAATTTAACAGTGATTTAACTTTAATGCACTTGTTTTTATATGATAGTTTTTTTTAATGATTGTAATGACATGCGATGTTTGAACAAATTTTAAGTGACTTTTTAAATTATTTACTTATTCTTCGAGACAGTATTGGGTTCCGGAAAAAACGAGTTTTTCTTTTAATTTACAGGTGATTCAAGAGAGATCAGAGTATTTTTTTTATTTCTAAACTGAAAATTTTCTTATCACAAATTTTTGAACTGTTGAATTCTGACATAGAAATTAAAACTTAAATTAAATTTTAAATTTTGGTTTAAATTCCTGATCTTGGAACCAAAACTAAATGTTGGTATCTTAATGAAAATTTGTCCGGTTTTGGATCTGAATTCCAGGTTTTTTCCCGGTTTTCCCGGTTATGTGGCCACCCTTTTTTTTTATCAAACTCAATTCAATCATCATCTTATGGTTTTTAATAAATTCGCTTAAATTCAAAAGGGATATTTTTTTGCTTATAGAATTCACATTTTAAATCGTGATTAAATACTATTTGAAATTTAGGATAAAAAATAGGCATTTTTCAATGAACCCTTCGATTGAAAATAAAGAAAAGATATGTAAATCATATGATAATAAATAAACAATTATTGTCATTTTGCTCTCATAATTTTTTATCATGGTTAATAACTCAACTGATTGGAAATTTATTTATGAATTCGGATTTAATTTCTTTTTAAATCTGATGTTATATTTTATGTATTCTGTTTCTTTGTACTGGTTCTTATGCCCAAAGCTTTGAATTATGGTTTAATTCAAAATTTTCATTCGCATTCGATTTCTGTAATTCGAAAATATTGAATGATCTATAGTTCAAAATTAGAATCATCATTTTGGATTGTTTATTTTTATAACTTACCGGAAATTGAATTGATTTAAATCATTGATTCTAATGTGTTTTAATGACATCTGTAAAGTTAAATAATTTTTCAAGTTCGTGTGATGGTCATGAGTAAGTAAATGGTTTAAAAAACATTTTTTCATTGTGTATTTTTGGTATCGATATTATTTCTAGTTAAATTAAAATTTCGAAACCCCTTCCATAGACGGTGCCTTCACACGGGCCAGTTTCTAACCATATCCTTTTACCCCCCTCTCAAACCAGATAATTTGCTAGGATGCAGAGGTAACCTTGGTCCTAAAGCACAAATTCATTTCTTTCATCCTTTTTTTTCAACATATCTATTGCCTACTAAGACGTGGCCGGCGCCTTTATTGATGTTCAAAGAGAGAACATCCGTTTTGTACATTGAGAATGAGCTGCTAATTCCAAGCGTTTTTCTTTTGACCTCTGTGCAAAATTGGTGGCCTCGGCAATCACGAACTAGCAACCATTGGTGACGTGGAACTTGTTCTGCTGGACCACACCAAAAATCATGGATTGTTGTGGATCTGTTATTAAAAACAGTTTTAAAGCATTTCGAGTTCAACGATTTGAGGTGGATTTGAGAAGTCAAATAAGCTATGCTAAGCTAAGCTAATATTCTTTGGCTTTGGTACCATCAGGGTTGCTAGCGATTTTTCGTTTTAAAGTCCCAAAATTTTTCCCGGTTTTCCCCCGGTTTATTCCCGGTTTAAAATGATAATTTTCTTGGTATTTATTATACTCGTTTTTGAATATAAAATCAAGGTGAATAAAATAATTCAAAATAAAGCCCTAAAATGTCTAACAATTTTATTTTTAAATCTGTTAACCGGTATGAAATCATGACAAATACTTCAACGTCTTTCACCACGTTGTCTTTTCGCATCAATTTGACAGATTTTCATAAATTTTTAGACAAATCCAACGAAATTGGAATAGTCATTGTTTTGATCCACAATTTGAACAATTTGTCTTGAAGAAGTTCTTCAAATTTTCACTGTTTTGAGGTTCTTTTGAGCCACTATGAATATTCCAGTTTATATAAATTTGTACAGAATTGAAGAAAAAAAATGGCATAGTTTATATAGAAAAATGTAGAAAATACATCGAAATATAATATCAACTTGAATGGGAATTTGTCTTTGACAAAACTTAAAATCATCAGATTGCAGGGAAATGTTTAGTTATTTTCTAACTGCAGTTATATTTTTACACAAATCCAAAGACAGGTTATAGAAAAAAAAAATTCATTAAAAAACAATAAATAAATGTAGTAGTGCCCTAGTCATTTGGACTTAAGATTCGTGAAAATATTGAAAATTGTGAAAAAGACAGGGCTGAACAAGAGACCTCAGATTTCGAAAGGATTTTTACAATAAAACACATATTCCAACTCAGGAAACTTTAAGCAAAAGTTTAACGTTGGAAGAATAAAAAAATCAAAACATTAGCGATATCGGCTTCGCTCCTCAGGCCAATTTAAACGAAAAACAGAACAACAAAACCAACAAAATTGCAAAAAATTTCTTTTTATGGCAAAAAAGATATTTCTTTCGTCAGAAAAATGTAACTCTGCTTAAAAAATCTAACGCTGCCAAAATATTTGGTTTCTGCATGAAATAATTTAATGAAACGTATTTATCGAATACTGAGCCATTTGACGCCGAAAACTAACACTGGTAGTCATTAACTAGAAAACTTTAAAAGATTTAGATAACATATTAAGGACCGCGAAAAAATCTACGCCTAGAAACATCGAATTCGACACTCTATATATCTATTTTAAGAAGCCACTGGACCCATTTATACAAACACAGTATCATTAAGCCACAAACGTTTTGTGTTTAGCTTTGTCGATTATTGTTTAATTATTAAATTTAGAACATCTGAAATATGCTTGTTAGTGTAGCACACTTGCTGAGAGCAATAAAAAGAGATATCTCGTATTTGGTTCGCAATGAGTTAGGAAAACTATTTAAACTTTGTTTGTTACTAATGAACGAAAATAAATGTTACCTCATGTAAATGTATATCGAGATTGCCGAAAACTGCTCTAAAATTCAGAGATCAATTTAAAAATATTTTGAAACTCTGTGAAAGAATTCCTAACATGACAATTTTCCCGGTGATGTGCCGAAATTCCCGGCTTTTTCCCGGTTTCCCGGTGATGAGATGAAATTCCAAAGTTTTTCCCGGTATTCCCGGTTTTCCCGGTTCGCTAGCAACCCTGTACCATATTGAATGTGAACAAACCGTGAACATAACTTGTATCGCAAAAAAAGATGTTGGATGCTAAATAAAAAAAAATTGAAATTTATGTTTTTGATTTTCAACGTTTCTTATTGCTTGTTTCAACGCTGATTATTCGTTGGATAGAAAAAAAGAACCACTAAAAGCTTATTGCATAAACTATTAATTATTATGGTTACAGAAACTTGGCCAAGCATTCCATAAACTTATAACGCATAAAGGACGCAAGCTAACCTCGACATTTTTTAACTACTTTTCAATGAATTTATCCTTTTGTCATTTGCTGAATTGTTATATTTTCTTCACTTTCCTTCACAAAACTATTAACAGAAGTTCGATGAATCGATTCGAAACCTCACTAAATTGAGGGGTTTTATGATTGGATTTGTACCCCAGTTTTCTTCAATCGTCTCAGCTCAGCACATTATACCGATATGGTGCGTTCATTTATATGTAGATTTTCACAAATCGTGTTGCCGATTCAAACCAGAGCAGAACACAGATCCCGGTGATATAAATCCTAATATGGGTAAGATTCAACTGTCACTGAAGTCGAGCAGTTTGAGAATGCACTAGGCGGAACGTGCAAAAAAAGGAACTATCGGGAAAAAGTGCTTTCTCACGAAGATTGTGCAGGAAAATTTAAAAAGAGGGAAGAAATGGGACCAAATCAGAAGAACATCCGGAAGGAGCATCTTCGAACTTTTTAGAGATGCCCTGGCGAGAGCGAAGGGGGCAAACATTTTCCAGTTTGTTCTTCTATTGTATTTCTTTATCGCTGCTGCCGCAGCCCGTTAGCTGAAACATGGTTGGGAACTGTGCAAAGTGCAAAGAAATAAAACTGACTGACACACACGGTTCTGGAAAATCCTTACACATTCGGTTCCGCAGGAACAGACTAGAACTTAACACATGTACTAGGTGGTACCTCCTCTCTAGATGGTGCTGTGGAATCTGCCAGCCAGAAACGAGCGTCTTAATCCTTTTTTTACAAAGAGAATCACACCCCAAGTAGGTTCCGGCTGCTCGCTGGTGGGAAAATATGTGAGCAGAATAATCGTATATCTACGGATGAAACCTGCTTAGCTAAAGTGGTTCCAAGTGCACTTTCCGTCAGAATAGTTTCATAAGAAATTTATCAAGTCGAATTTTGTAGAGTGTCAGAAAAATGCTAGTGTTTGAATCAAAAGTGTACGATGCTGTGGCATGAGTTCGTTCAAAAGTGAGAATAATATCATATGTTGAATGTCTTCAGTGTTTTAATTATCCAAATCGAGTTTCTTAAATTCAAATTTCTCTAGCTTATAACCTCTAGGCACCACTGCGATTGGAGGAACATGTGCCAGGCCGGATTGTTTTCTTCCTGGTTGTCCTTGCAAGCTCTCCTGTCCCAAGCGAATGTCCCGAGGCGATAAGCCTCCCTGGATGACATTAGGAAAATATGTAGGTCAAAATGAGCTCCGTTTTACAGCCTGTTTGGCTACCAGAAAGCAGGGAGGCTCTTCCGACAGAAAAGCGATGAAAATCACTTTTCCACAAAGTCGGAACGGAATATTAAACAGGGCATCAGCATCAGCACAGAGCCGTTGTGAAATGCTTCCACCTCTAGATGATAGTGATCTGTGTTCCTTCACAATGGAATGTTCCGCCCAGGTCGTGAATCCTTTTCCGGGGAGATTACGCAGCAGAGGGCCCGAAGGGGATCTGCGAGAGATTCGATTTCCGGGCTCCATTTTTCGAAGATTTGCTTTCAAAAGGGACCAGAACCTACACAGTGTCGACTGGAATTGCTTTCAATCAATAATGGCTCTAGAGGTACTTTTCACACCCTTATGTGTTTCCCCAGTCATTATTTTGTATGGCCATTGAACGATTGGCATATGCCAAATGAGGAGCAGTTCAACTGCTGAAAGTAGTCAACACCAGATTGCGTTTCTCGATTGGTCCCGATGTTAGGAATACCAAATGGGATTGTTCAATCATCGAAGGACATGACTTCATTTTGAAGCGTTGCTTCTGGCAAATATTCCATCTAGGATTAAGTCGGATCAAATATTCCCCAACGATGGTTGAAAGATTTTTGAGAAGAAAAATTGAGTAGAATGACAATGATTGCAATTCAGTAGAATGGACACAAGCTATGAAAATCGAAATGGCCGTATATGTACGTCCAAAACATATATCTTTATAAGGATTTCAATAATATGACTTTAAATCCGTTTCGGGTAAAATGCGCATATGTGTGTAGTGGCCCCTTATTTCTTACTTTTTTGAGAAAAAGGAAAAGGAAAATTGCATATATGTATGTACATTAGACCGCTGCAAGCTTTGTATGAAATTTTCAAATTCCTCAATTTTTACACCTCCCATAACTTTTTTTGGTTGGTTTTGCTGCCAGAAATAGCAATAAAATTTTTGGAAGCGATCCATCCAGTCCTGAATAAGCGCAACGAGTTTTAATTTTGTATGGAAATTTGTATGGGAAAACAAAATTTTTCATTCAAAAATCTCCGGAGATGTTCTGAAAGTTTCAAAAAATATAACTTTGGATGAAAAATGTTCCTTGATTCTCGCGTTAAATTTCATGTGAACAAAGGACCAACCTAAATTGTACCCCACAAAAGATATTCAATGCTATATAAAATTTTTGTTTTCAAAATTCATTTATTTAATTACATCGTTTTTGACTGCTTGTTTGAAAGCTGTGTAACAGAAGGATGGAAATAAAAAATCTCAAAAAAAACTGTTTTGCATTGCCAGAGAATTTATTGATTTACTGAGCCTTTGCAAAACGTTTCATGCAACTATTAGCAGCTCTAGCAAGCTAAGTCTGCCATTTTTTGATACTTTTCAATGGATTCAAATTTTTTTTTATTTTGAAATGGTTATAACTTTTTTCATGAAATTTTTAGCTGCTTGTCATGTTAGCAAAAAATGAAGCTTAAGAATAGTCATAACCAAAAATTAAAGACCGATTTCATTTCAAGCTTATTTGAATTTTCTGGATGATATAATGTGCAAAAATTTCTTCTTCCATACAAATTTTCATACAAAATTGTAACGCGTTGCGCTAACTCAGGAATCAACCAAATCATCTCAAACTTTACACTGATGCTTGGTGACCCAAAGGCATCGAAAAAACATATGGTTGTACCGAAACATAGGATAATATATTGTGGCAGAAGCGACCTTTATCTCCACTATTCCAGACTGCTTGCCATCTTTGTGTACTCCTAAGACGGCTTGGAAACGCTATTTCATGAGTAGTTAGGATGTAGTTATCAGGTGTACTTTGCCTCGATGCGGCCTTTGCTTCTTGGTCAGCTAATTCATTTAGAATACCCCGATGAGAAGGTACCCATATGAAAGTGATTGTTGATCCTCTAAGTTGGACAGATTTTACCATTTC